>NC_090938.1:617230787-617533817 GCF_040938575.1 Ambystoma mexicanum
CGAGTAAGGCACCATCCAAAAGCCAGAAGAACAGGATTTGGACAACTGTCCTGAAGGCTTATGTTGGGTTTTTGAATACAAGGCCACAATATAGTAAAGCCAAGAGATTTTGCAATGGATGAGAGATAAGGCGTGAATCCATCATGTTCGGTGTCTGCCGTCCAATTCTGGACTTGGCTGGTTCAAAACTGAGGGCAGCTCGGAACTGTTTATCTCCTGCTTGTAAACTAGAAGAGCCTGGTTAGTTTGACATCAAAAAAACGAACAGGAGCTACTTTTGGCTTCTCAGGCCAATAGATGCCGAACAGACACACCTATGCGAACTTAACTGTGTGCATTTGGGACAATCGAAAAACAAACATTAGGACACCTCTATACACCATTTCATTTAAAGCATATGGGCTCATAAATAATTAACACAATTATATGTTTGCATCTTACGTGGAAGTTACGTTTGTGGAAATGTATGTACTAACTCCTCGTTCCCCAGTGGTAGCTAGTGGTGACTGATTTAATGCTGGATACCCAGGAGCTCATTTTAGCTTGGGTTGATCCAATCTTAATTTCAATCCCTGCTTGCGCTCATTTGCTGTTTCCTAGGAGAATTAATTCAGTCTTTTTTGGGTTGAGGTTGAGGAAGGCAGTTACATCCAGGCTTGGATGGGACCGACAGTGCTTGTTTCAGTGAGTGTCACTGACAAAGTTGATGTTTTAGTAAAACTATGTGCCATCTGCATGTTGGTGTGTCTTGGTGTTGATGAGGAGTTCCCACTGAGGTTCCATGTGGAGGTTGAAGATGAGAGGGGACAGGATGGAACTTGTGGAACTCTGCAGGCTACTCTGTGATGCTGCGATGTGTTGGGGCCCATCTGGTTGAGTTGATGTCTGTTGGAGAGGTAGGAGGACTGTCCCAGCGAAGCCCATGCGCATGGCAAGGATGTTGAGGAGGGTGTCTTGGTCAACTGTCGAAGGCAGCAGAGCAGTCGAGTAGGACAAGTAAGCGGGGGTCCCCTTTGCCCAGGTTTTGGAGAGCATCAACGTTAACTTGTATGCTGGCAGTCTTTGTGCTGCATATTCCAGATTGGTAGTCTTGTAGAAGGTTGTGTTGAGTGATTCTTTCATGCCACTGCATGGTAATGGTTTTCTCGATCATTTCGTGGAGGAAGGAAAGATGCATGATGTGGCAATAGTTGGCCAAGACATCCCGGTTAAGAGTGAGTTTCTTCGGCAGGCAGTGGATCTGTACAGTTTTCAGTGCATCTGAGAAGGTGCTTTGCATGAGCGATGCATTGGTGACATCAGGAATTGGTGTGAGGACTTCACTTGTGATGACCTTGCAACAGAGATGGGGAGAATGTTGTCTTTGTAGGTGGTGCATTTGAGGGCTTTGAGAGGATTGGTCAGGTCTACTGGAGTAATTGTCCTGAATTCGGGCCATCTTGATATGTTGAAGGCTTGTATGGGTGGGATGTAAGTGGTGTGTTTGGAGCTGCCAATGTGTTTCCTTATCTTGTCTATCTTCTTGTGAAGTTGTTAGTAATGGCATTGCATTTGTCAGTGGATTGCAGTAAAGCAGGGTTTGGCAGGTAATTGATGCAGCGCTTCATGGCCTTGTAGAAGGCTGTGCTCTTATTGGATGCTTCCATGATGGTTGTTGCATAGTTGTTTTCTTAGGCTGTGGTAATGAGTGCCCTGAATGCTGAATGGAGGGTTCACAAGCAATGAAGTTGTCTTGTTGATGGGATTTCGTCCAGAACATTTCAGTACTCAAGATCTCAGTAACATTTCTGGTCTATGGAAGGTGTACTTGCTGGCAATGATTTCCTGTGTGAACCAGGGTGTGGAGGGCTTATGGTTGTTGAGTGTGTGAACTGGAGGACGACACTCTCTGATGTGTCGGACATAGCGGACATGGCGTTGAGGTTTCTGTCCACTGCGTCCATGGACAAGGTCTTGAAGAAGTAATGAGGTGTTTTGGTTGTTTTGGGCTAGCTTCAGTGGACGAGAGCTGTGTGGTGGAGTAGAATGAGTATTGCTGTGTGGTCTGTCCAGTCCAAATGTCAGGGAGAAGACTTTCGATGGCTGGAGAGGTGGTGAATACTAGGCAGAGTGCGTTGTCTTTGCTGTTTGTTAGTTCTCTGGCAAGTTGCTTGATGTCGAACAGTTTTTGTAGAGTCTGTTTGGTTTTCTTGGTGGATTGGCTTCAGGGCAGATTGAGGTCTTAGGGGGAAGATAATACTTGTGCCATGTGTGACGTTAGTTGTGAGGTACTGTGTAGTGTGATTAAAGTTTCTTTTATGGATAACATTGTGCTGTGATGTTTGAAGATGAGCCGAGGATGTGATGTTCATATTTAAATCATTGTGTACATTTAAATCCTTGAAAAAGTTAGAATAATTCTAGACGTGTCCTTCTATGTGGAACCCCACCATTTTATGGTGCATCTATTGATGGGAGAGGCCTCACTTCTTTATTTACATGTAATGTTCAGTATCGTAATTTAGTAGCTTCTAATGAGGAGCACGTTCCCACAGTGTTGAGCAGAACCTCTCTATATACAGCCCATAGTTCGAAGGGAAAGACAGCTGGTAATGAGCTTTCACACAAACCTAATTGGAAAGCAAACCATATACTGTAATGACAGTGTGAAGGAGACGGAGAACATTGAAAAGCATAGTTATTATGTTTAAAGAAGCTTTGTTCAGAAATGTAAAATGAATATGCATCCCCCCGTGCCAGCAGTATGTCATTACTGACAGAACCTAAAGAGACTATTCCAGAAGAAGTGTACCTACCACATGCTAACTGATCCACAAGTGGTGGGACTAGTCCCATAACATGCCAACATTCCGATGTTCTGGTCAGATGTGTAGAGCACAGTAAGTAAGCAGCCGTTGGTTGTTCACTTTGAACGTCAAACAACAAATAAAGAATATACCTAAAACGTGTCGTTTTGACTATATCACAGGTATTTAGTTGTTTATTTTAAAAAAATCCATGGATTAATACATTTTTATCTGCTGGGATGTCTTTATTGGCTAAAGGGAGGTGATCATACTGGTAGTGTACTCGTGGAAGCCGAAAATTTTACTTCATCTCGCGATGAGAGGCCGACAAAGTTGTCTCTCCGAGCTGAGTATTCCCGCACGTTAGCGAGCCCTGGAACAACGCAGCAGCTCAGGGCGCTGCGATAGATGCTCATGTCACGGGCGTCGTACCACTCGTCGGTTTTCTCATCGTAGCACTCCACATTGAATGTGGTGGTGAAGCCGTTGAAGCCTCCCACCACAAACAGGAGGTCATCTACCACCTCGATGCCAAAGTTGCTGCGGGGGTTGAACATGGTGGGAATCGTGCGCCAGGTGTTGGTGATGGGGCTGTAGGCCTCAGCGCTGCGCAGGCGGTTGGCTCCATCAAATCCTCCTACCTGTAGATGATGAAGATGTGTTCATTAAAAATGCACCCTATCTATCCAGCAGCTTATTTGTTGCATATGAGATGACAGTTTAAACATTTTACTGTTTTCTATAAAGGTTTGTTGAATATAAAGTGATGCATATCTCAATTCTGCAGGAACAATCTATTGGAGCAAAATATTATACATCGTTAATGAATTTTTCCCAGATAGACCGTTCAGGAAAACTTTTATTACTGCCTTGTCCCTCTTCCTCATCACCGCCCTTACATTAAGACGTAGCCCACTTTGGAAAAAGGCACCTTGCTGATTTTTCAATCAAGTTTCTTTCCCTGAAACAAAATTCCCCTTTCTTAAGCACCTGCCTCAAGATATTTTTGTTCTATGGAGTAAGTGCTTGTAAAGGAAATGTATGGCTTGCTTTTAATGTTATTATCTATCATTACATAATACGCAAGAAGCCCCATGAGAGTCCTAGGCTTCAGTGCTGACAAGGGATGCCATGTTGCAGCAGTGGCAGAGGCAGGTATGGATGGGGGCAAAGTGCTCCTCATGGCCATCAGTCAATACCATTTCATTAGATTGTGGGTGGGTGATAGCAAGATCTAAACAGAGCCCTTCTGCCCGTCCACTAGCACTGCCACTGCTTTGCAGAACCTTCCAGCTATGTCCTCACAGGATGAAGTCAGCAATGAGTCCTGCAAGGGACTTTTTGACAGTTATGCTGCAAACTGCCGAGTGGACAGCTGAGGCACCTAAGGGAAAGGCATATGTTGGCTTTGCAGAGTATGTACAAACCATGCTTCATTTCAGGTCCCCTGTCCTTACCATGAAGCCTTTTTTAGGTCACCTAACAAAAAGACTGATTTGTTTCTGACGATTTTAGGCGGCGCAAAAAGCAAAAACATGACATAGCTTTGCCCTCCACCCCCACCCTCTCGAGCAGGATGTGCCAGAAATTGAGGGTGGGGGATTCACTCCCCAAATCCCTCTTCCTCCGTCCCCTCCACCTCCCTTCCCACGCAAGAATTCCCTTGACCCAAAAAAACACACACGCACACACTTGGGGTTTCTCCCCGACGGCGCTTCCAAGGCCTGGTGGGCCTGACTGCCCCTGCGCGCACTCTTGGAGCGGCATGGGCATGACAGTTTGATTTAGAAAGACCGCTCTGTGTGGTCACAGAGCAGTCTTTCTAAATCAATATTTTTTTTCTTATTTTAAAAAAAAAAAGGTCTTCCAAAGCAGATTGACACGAGCAGCTTATGTTTGGTCATGTGCTGCTCTTCCACTTGGGCATGGTAGGGGCAGATTTGGACTGGCCCATTCGATGAAGAGGCCAATCCCCGAATTGCCGGGCCAACGGGCAAGGGCGGGCCTGTTTTGTGGTAACAACATTTGGGCAGTGTGATCCTTTTGTACATGGCAATGTTGGTGGTTTTTACCACTGTTACTGGATCAATGTGTTTAGAAATGCACTTTTTGCACAAGATTTTACCCAAATGCACACTTCGATACTTTTTAATTGTCCAGAAATGTACTTAATTGGACTTTGTTAAAGTAGACTACTTTTTGGGGTGTATGGTCCAGGAGGATAGCTCAGGAGCAACGCGTTTTGAAGCAGAGCAACACAGGTTTGAATCCCGGTCCCGCGCCTAGAGACTGGTTTCTGGTATTAAGCGTGTAATAAAATATTACTTAATTATGTGCCTTTTTTCCATCAGAGTCGCACACTGTCATGTGGGTAAGTGTTTAAAGTCACTGCTGAGCATGGTTTGTTTGTAGTTATATGTTTTGTGCATAGAGCCATCAGGCCGATTAAAAGCGCTGTAGGGGAAGATAAAAGAGGGAATGACGTAAAGTAAAAGGTGAGGTTAAAAGAGAAATCAGGGTAATAGTGAAAAGAAACAGGGTCTGACAATTAGTTAGGGAGCAAAGAGAGAAGGGGCTATGAAATAGAGATCCCTCTTCCCCAGAGATTCTGCAGATAAGCCCTTCCTGTTACCTTGCTCACTCTGTGATGGATACATTTACTTGTGGGGTCAAAGTGAAAGTGAGCGAGAGAGGGTGAGAGCTGTGGATACTTTCAGGTGCCCTTCCCACCAATCGTTGGCTAGACAAGTGATACAGACATGAAGGTTCTAGGTAGGGCAGGACAACACAGTTTTCGTACTCTGTGGGTCCTTCGGGTGGGGTTTCACTCCTTATTTGAACAGACTAGAATAGAATGTAGGTTGTGGGTTATGGTGAACAAACAGGGCTAAGCGCGGTCATGTGCACCCAGGTGACCCCTTTGTATATTTGTCCTTCTCCCAACTACTACCCAGAATTAGACCTAGACACAGAACATGCAAGTCCAACGATGGCCAGCTCATGAGGTTCCAACTTAAATGCTACAGCTCTATAGAGATGATATACTTGTATAATGGAAATCCTATCTACAACTGATCCTCTGAAGTCTTAAATGGTTTAAGTCAAATATAAGATGGCCTGAAATCCAAAGAGGACCAGGGTGTCAGGAGATTCCTACTCATGCTGCATGATTTCAATGGCCAAATGGCCGGTGTGAGTACAGGTCCAGAATTCCCAACAAGTGACATTACCCCAGGATCCCCCCAGATGATCAATTGTAGCAGAAAAAGCAACAAAGTGGGAAAGCTTTTGAGCAACATCACCATCAAAATCAACACATGGGTGCCTAATGCAGAATAGCCCCAGGCAGCGCAGCTAGAACATCTATTAGACCGTATCAGTGCTGTTGCACAACTTTAGTGTTCTGTCCGGGCAGTAGACTGGAAGCATTTAGTATATATGTTTACATGTCTATAGAGAAGACGTTGGAAAGTAATCCTGATCCTTTGCAGGGAAGCATAGCGAGCTTCTTATCAGGGACGAGAGCCCTCTATCTTGCCTCTCCTCTTAAAGCACGATGGACATGGGTAATGGGTAACGGCTGCACAGTGTGCCGTTCTTCCCTAGAGGCAAACCTATTCCAAGTATTTTCAAGTCTATGGATAGTCAGCTGGGAACTGTTCTCAGTGGCAACTGCAACTGCGCAACTCTAAGGCAGGCAACGAGGCCTGTGAAATCATAAAGTATCAGAGGAGAAGACTCAGGAGGGTCTGGAATGGCAGGAATCTGCTCAGACTCACCCATAGATAGGCAGCTACACGGGCGAACAACAAGGGTTAGAACTGCCTTAGGCTTTCTATGTTTACCAGTTATCTTAATGAGTACCAACTGTGCATATGGAAGACTCTAAAAGGCTGCTTCCGCATTTGCGCTTTACCTCGGTACAACATTCGTCACAGGTTTTCTCATCTGCCTGACCTGAAGCAGCAGCCGAGTCTATCACCACCTACCAATGCTTCACCCGCCTGGATCCATCCCTGCCTTGACTCCTAGACAAGCCACCAATGCGTCACTGCCCTTCCCTAGCGGTGTCGCTTGCTGGCCTGTCTACTTTCACAAGTCCATCCAGGATCTAAGGGAGCCCGGAAAGCCTGTTACTATATAAATTCCCTATCTCCTTTCTCCAGCCCCACTGGTTTTCACAGTTCAGCTGTCCCAGACACTCTTCACCTGCACACCACACTGGATGAATGTTTAATGGCAAATTCCACTCCTGCCCTGACGGTCCAGCCCCATTTGCTTTTCTGACGCATCTGATTGTCTCCCGGGTTGTCTTTGAAAGCTGAAGGTGTCAGTGCCAACTCCCATCAGTTCTTGTTCAAGTTGAAGCATGAAAAGGAGACTCTCTGGCCTGAGACAGGTCAGTGGCACAACCACTGAAAGTATCTTATGCTACGTGCCACGGGGTCCCTCGCCCTTCCAAAACGTATTGTTCAGGTGGACCCTGATTTTGACCACCAACCAAGCTGTTAACTCAAGTGTGGGTAATGCATATACAGACTGGCAGCAAGGTAAATACAGAAATAGGAATACAGCATGCACTGAAGGGAGTGAGCGACTTTCAAACCCCCACTCCTGCTCCATTCCCAACACAGAGCGAAGCAGAGGGCTTACAAACCCACTCACAGTCACACGTACCCAGAAAGGCTCGGGCGTTGGGGAGCCAGATTCCACAGAGCTGTGCCAGCACCTTGATACTGCTGCTGACAACAATGGCAGCCTGGCACTTTAAGTCCTCGGCCAGCAGTCTATCTATCAAGCAAGAAATTGTTGCATGCAGCAATAAGGGCAAGCTGCCTCACATGAGAATTAGAAGAGAAAACACAAGATAAAGAGGTGGACTTAGGAGGTCCTGACCAATCCCAGGTTCTGTGGACGATAGAGAAATAACCCAGCTAATTGTAGTCCTTATTGGGGTGTTCAGTGCAAGTAAAGCAGTATAAATGGAACCAGAAGAAGGGAGATGGTATGGGAGTTAGAAAGGCGATCCTAAGTGGTGATGAAAGGGGAGAGAGATAAAGTAGGGGGAGCAGTTTGTTGAGTGTGGCAACTATATCCCTGTCTAGGCTTAGATAGGGACAAAAACAAGTTGCCCAGATTCTGGCAAGGGCCAGACAAATCTGAAGAAGAGCAGATCTGTTTACGAGCCTGCTGGGGGGGGGGGGGGGGTGAGGGGGCTGTTGCCCAGAGCATGTGAAGTCAGAGAACCAGAAAGGGGGAGTTAACTGAGAGCCTGTTGCCGGGTGAAGCCCAGAAGGGTGAGCCTTAATTGGTGGGTGAGAATAACTTCAGTCTAACAAGCACCCAGGCAGGCGGGAGACATTCATGATTGCAATTTTTGGGGTATCCTGTGGAAAAGAGGGAATCACAAGTTCTTGACTGGTAGGAGTACATTTCTACATTTCAGGAGACCAGGAGATAAATCTTTGAGTCAAGAAGCATGCAGAGAAGGAGTCAAGAAAGCACATGGTAGGCGCTATACAAACCCTCTGACTGTGAGTAAAGGACATCAAAGGAAGGGGATATCTCCCTGGAACAGTGTTTTGTAGAACAGGAGATTGGATTTGGAATAGGGCACTAGGGCCTCTAGAATGGGCCCTTGCATCAGTCCTCCCTCTTAAGTTTAATATAACCCCTTTCTTAAAGCCAAAATAAAGTTTTTGAACTTTACTCCTGGGGAAGTGTGTGTTCTGTTTTCCCCCCCGTCGTGACACACTGATGATGCTCCCACCAAAAAGATGTCATACTTGCAGAAAACCACACCCCAAACAATATAAAACCTGGAAAACAGGTGATTTTACATTGCTCTAACAATAGATTATGAGATCCTTAGAAAGTCTTGAATATGTCAATCCCTTCCACATCAGAGGGCGGACATGGCCGGCAACGGCCCGCCAGCCCGAGCCTACACTTGGGCTGGTGGGCCATTAACGGCCATGTCGGCACCCCCAACGCGGCTGTGATTGCCATTCGCACACCTGAGTTCATCTGGGGTGGGCAACATTTTTTTATTTTCCGGGAGATTGACTGCACGTATTGTGCAACACCAAACTCCTGAGAAGAAAAAAAAAGATGTCTGTTGCCATATGCCCCCTTTCTATGTCTATGGCAGCACAAAGCTCCGGTCCAGCCGGTAAGTGGGGGATGGGGAGGAGGAAAGGGAATTGTATGTTTTTGGGGGTAGGGAACGGTGGGGAGGCAACAATGAGAGGCTCCCTGTTGCCTCCTCACAATCAACATGGCGCCTCCCGGGGAAGGGCCTCGGGTGGCTGGAAACAGTGGGCGGTACACTGTGTATTATCGCCCGTTGTTCCAGCCACCTGATTGGCTGAGTGCCCCTCCCTGGGTGCCAATGCAGTAAAGAGTATCCCTGCAAGGAAGTGAGACAACATTTAGAGGTTTAAATGGGCATAACATTTGATTCACTCTGTCATTGGGGGGCTCATATCTTGAATCAAATTCTTAAAATGTCCCAAGTGAATGGAGCAATAAAAATCTTGATAAAGAACCTTGAGATAAAGGTGATTAGTAAGCTCCTAGAGATGTATAAGGTTAAGATCATTTCAGTGGGGCTATAAGGCTGAGCAAATTGGGGATATTCTGCAGCTAGCATTAGGATGCAAACCTTTGCAAATCTTTCTTTATGCTTACCGGTTAGCCTATCTAGAACAACACCTACCTACTCTACCCATAAAGAAGCAGCTCTGAATTATATTACTGATTTAATAGCTGCAGAACCACTAGTGATGTGAACAAAACTATGGCTTAATGGTGAGGCATGCTTCACAAAATTAATAATTAGAGATCTGACAGAGAATTTCACTATCAGTGAGATTCCTTGGCTATATTTCATTAGATCGATGCTGAGCAGTCTCAATTTGGGAAGCCTGTATAAGGCCTTTGCTTGCATAGTTAAGGGTATATACAGACCAAGTCAAGCAGTCGTCAAGGCACACTGACCGACAGAATACAAACTCAGAGATGACGTTTGGCTACAGCACCAGTATTGTAAAGGGAGGCTCTTCCTTCCTAAGACCACTAAGATGGGGCTTGACACTGGATGGTCGTGAGAGGGGGGGTGTTGGAGAGGTAGACCCTCGGATGCCCACTTGTAGACTGAATGGCCTGCTCTTGATCAGGGTTGTATAGTTGTTGCACTGCCTTTTTGAGGTATGGGGGAAGGAAGATTTTAACCTGATCTAATATTAGGGCAGTTGCCAAAGCCTCTTGATATTTCCCCTCTAGTCATTTGTGTAAAGGGTCTTTGATTCTGTATGTGCATGTTCGAGAATCATAATTGCAGTTCCCACAGCTCCGATGACGGAATTCGGGGTCCTAGCCTATCTTCTTAAGATTCACCTTTTTTCATCTCCTCATCAGGTGATCCTACCATCACCAATCTCGCTAAGGGATCAGCTTGGCAAGTGCGACCAGCCTTTCAGAGGCAATCCTGGAAATGGGCTCAACCAGCTGAATCATTTTCCAAATAGGTTCTCCAACATGTGACCGATGACGTTGCCTATCCCAAGCTGAAACCTAGATGGGCATGGTGGCCAACAGGCTCAGCCAAGAGATACATGCAGATGGCTCTGTCTGAAACATTCCGGCCTTCGGAAGGTCTACACATGCCATGACGGACTGCACTCCATCCCTTCACGCCTCTTTGACAGCGGCCCAGCACGTTATTTTCCTCTTGCATGTAGTTTCCAATGCCCCATTTACATCTTCCTGACTGGGTTGCATGGTGGAAACTTCTGAAGTGCATGGCTCTTTGTGAAGCAACCACAGATCAGATACACTAGAAAGAAGTAAGGCACTCCGGAGATGAATTCTTAAGATGTCCTTTTTTTCCAAGAACTTAATTCTTTCGCTGCCTGATAAAGTGATCTGAAGACTCTGAAAGCTTGCAAATAAATGACTTAGTTAGCCTAACTTAGGTATCACCCTGTCTTTTTATATTTGTTATTACCCTTGGCTAAAATCGTATAAGCAA
Organism: Ambystoma mexicanum; assembly: GCF_040938575.1. NCBI lineage: Eukaryota > Metazoa > Chordata > Amphibia > Caudata > Ambystomatidae > Ambystoma > Ambystoma mexicanum. The sequence continues at coordinate 617,241,606 of NC_090938.1, forward strand.
ACTAAACTCTCCCTCTCTCTCTCTGAATATATATTATACATAGATGTATATACACACACACACATAGAGAGCGAGAAAGAGAGAGATAGAGATATATATATATAGAGAGAGAGCGAAAGAGAGAGAGAGAGAGAGAGAGAGAGAGAGAGGGAGAGAGAGAGAGAGGCAGAGAGACAGAGAGAGACAGAGAGATTGAGATGTGTGTGAGTGCCGTCTCTTAGGGGGTAATATAGTGCAAGTGCAACAGTAGGGGTAAAACATGCAATATTTCCAAATACCGCATGTTTTATACCGCTCTTCCAAACTACAAGTTTGTTTACCAGAAATCTTCATTTACTCTGCTTTTGTGTTGAAGGAAACTTCATCAACCCAGGGGTACAAGGCGCTTGGGTGGGCACAAGGCTTACTGCTCCCCACCCAAAATGAGGATGTGTATTTACACCTTGTTGCAAAACAAGAAGACTTTTGTAGGGGTGTCATACCTTTTAAGGGCACTCACTGGCTTAAAGTGAGTCCACCTAAACAGTAAAGGCCGGGTGTTATAAATGCATTAAAAACACTATAGCCCCAGGACTTTTGGTAGTAGCCCCGGATAGAAGCCCAGGAGCTACAACCAAAAGGCTAGCTAGCCCACAGTCTCAACATTAGCGTAGCTCCAGACCTATTCCAGACATAGCAACACCCCTCTATTCAAAACAAAATCTAGAGCACGTGTTACACTCTTTTCGTACCGCGAATACTTGGTCTCCATAGGCGATGACGCCTATTCCGCTTCTTCTGCTTCTCATGGGCGCCACAATAGTCCACTGGTTGGTCTCCGGGCTGTACATTTCTGCTGTGAAGAGGCACTCATTTCCATTGAACCCACCACATATGTATACCTGTTCAAAAAGAAATCGGCACCTGTGAACACCATGGGGGAAGGTTGGTAAGTTTTCCAAGTTGAAGAACTGCACGCACACATGGCAACAACACATGTAATAACAATGTAAACAGTTTGGGAAGCACACAGCAAGCAGAGATTCCCCTGCACAGGTGGATCGAATATTTCATCAGTTGTTTCTAAATACATATGGCCTCATAACAGGTTTGCTGGTAAATTGGCAGTAAATTTGATGATTTACCTCTTAACTCATTTATCATTACCACCAATCGGCCCTGTGAGTTTACCACGGATTACAGGGGGTGGTGAGGCATTCTAAATCTCAATTTTTTGAGTCCACAGGACATCATTGTGATTTTTGGCAGATTTGCTATGAGAGGCAATAAATAATGAGTGGTAAATTCGCCTATTTTTGAAGGATTTACCTCCAGCATTTTGCTCCAGGTGAATCCTCCACTTTAACCCCATACTTGGAATTCTGTGGTGCCATAAAAATGCCATTACCGCCAAAAAAGGTTGCAGAAATCAACGATATCCACTTTTTTACTGCACCGCCGTACCAGTAATGAGGTCCTATAACCAATAAAGGTGTTCATTTTGTAAACAAAATGGCCTTCTAGCGCCTTAATTCTAGAAGATATGAACGTAAGCGAAGAGAAATTAATCCTGCGCCATCTTTGCCACTTCCCTGTGAGGGTGTAGAGGAGTCCCTGCACACTGCAGGAACCCAGCGCTCGAACACTGAACTTGAGTTTCTGCGCAGGCTTCCTGCACCGTGAAGTGAATCTTCTTGCTTATCTATCAGACAAGCTCAATATTTGCAGAATGACCACTTTTCCTACTCTAGGAAAAATCTGGCACAGTCTGTAGAAATCAATCAGCAATGATGGCTGCCATTTTTATCTCAGACATGGTCACTGCAGATCTTCAATTTGGGGTACTGCATCCTTGCAGTGAAAGGCACAAAAAACACAGTTCTGCCTGCCCCCCCGGCACAATCACTGAACCATCTACACCAAAGGTCTTCAAACTGTGGGGTGCGTCCCCCCATGGAGGCACGGCCGCATTATAGGGGGGGGGCGCCAGAGCCCAGCCTGAAATTTTAAAAAAACATTTTTTTTTTTTTTTAAATCGAGGAAATTGGCAGGGTCAGACTGGAGCATAACACTGTCTCCGGCACCAATGAAAAAGTGGTCCGCAGTTGCAAATGGCAATTAATTCCTTTAGTGACAGACTGTTTGACTAGTGCCCAAGGGGGTGTTTTTTGCTAAAATGTAAGCAAATTGTGAGATTTAAAAAATATTTATACAGCAACTACGGTCAAAACTACTAGCTGCATAGTGAAGTAACTCATCAAACTTGCCCACATTGGCCAAAAAAGTGGCCCATTTTGACGCCAAAAACTGTCCCACAATAGCATTTTGCATTTTTGGTTCGGGCATTACAGTTCAGTTCCCCAGCCTCACATGTTCACTGAGCCATGCAAGGCTGGGGGCGTTTTTGCTTCACCAGCGTTACATAGCTCATTGGATATGCTGGCTGGGGCACTGCATGTCTGTATGTGCAAGGGTGGCAGCATTTTAAAAATGCCTTAATTGCATAATCCCCCTACTCACCTGCCAAAATCAGCTCTGCTTCTGAGGCGCTGTGGAGCCCAGGGGACAGGGATAGTATTTCTTTACTGGACATCTATCATAGATGTACAGTAAAAAATATCATGTCTGCCTCCTGGTCCCCCCAGCGCCAATTGAAAACTGTTTGGCTTATTTCCCAATTTCTTTTGAGGTATGCTCTAAAATGCAACATTTTAACACATTATTGTAAAAAATATTCCAGGGGAGAAACCACCCCGAACCCCCATTGATTGGTTCGGGCTACCTTGCGGTGCTCGGTCGCTATGGCATATCTCGGGGAAATATTTATGCCCCTCACTTAAAAAAATATCACCAGCCGCCACTGGACTGTGGTGGGAGCAGGATGGGCAGGAGCCATAGGATAGTGGTGGGAGCAGAGTGGGGAGAGCCCAGTGTCTGTGGTGGGGTGGGGAGAGGCCATAGACTGGGTAAGAGTGGGATGAAGGAGCCCAGAGACTGTGATGAGAGCAGGTGGTAGAGCCCAGGTACTATACTGGGAGTAGGGTACGGTGACGGTGCGCGATAGTTCATATCCATTTGGACTTACTGTCCATGTGGCATTTTTGGGGAGGCCCGGCCTGCCCACATTTTACTCACGGGGGGCCAGTCCTAAAATGTTTGAAGACCACTGATCTACACCCTACGATAGGTCAGTATGAGGGTGAAATAGCCTGACTGCACAGATTCTCCACAAATCTGGCTCTTTCGCCCCCATTTGCTGGCCCCTTTAGAATGTTTATTTTATTTTTATTTTTTTCACTCAATGACTACCTGAGAACTCCACAGGGACACATACTATTCGACCCTATATGTTAATGTCACTAACTGAGGCTCTGAACGATTTGGTCCAGCGGAAATAGTTTACCTCTCCGATTGAAGTCTAAAGCTAGAAGTGGAGGATGACAGTCTGACTAAGGGAGAGAACAGCAACGTCAATTTCACTACGACCATCACATGAACGATTTCCCTGGTGTTTAAAGAGACGGAGTACGACAACAGAATACACCAGTAGAACTTGGAATTAGTTTTTTAAGTTCATCATGGCACCGTTGCCAATTACAGATGCAGTTTGTGACCAGCTCCATACTAGGAGGTGATCCCGCTGTGGGATAGCTACTACTGACATTGCAGATTGATACCGGTTGGAATAATATTAAGCAGAGATAAGCTGGGGGCACCGATGAGAGGTTCTATACCTCAAAAGCAACATGCCGCAAGTCCAAATACATTCATGAATGAATCCGGAATGGGCACAAATAAACAAAAATATGAAGTATCCACGGAGGACCTTTCCTTCACGGGAACAGACTAATTTGCGACAAGCTGAATCGGGCATTGTGATATTATGACCTCTTTTGCTATGGACATTCTACCTTTGAGGACACTATGTTTGAAGTACTGGCTTTGACTCTTCATTCTGCTGAGACACACTAGCTGGCTACGTCGTGGGTTTCTGTCAAGGGAAACTGTTCCTGCCTTTCCCTCACCATTCATTGTGGGATTACTATGTCAAAATCTGCCCCAAGGAAGGCGTTTTCTGAAATCCAGGCCTTACAGGTAGCCTCGTCAAAATGTATTTGGGTCAACGATAGATGGAACTTATAGCCCCTTTTTAGGGCTACAACATTTCAGATTCTAGAGACAATAAATAACCGTTGTTTTTTACATAGGCAGACCTGTTAACCAATTTATATTTAAATTTCAACCTGTGACATTCCAGTTCAGGCAATGTTATAAATTGATTTTTCATTCTGTTAAACTTGTGACGTTTCTTTGCACAAGTTGCTTTTCATTTATTGTTTATTTTCACGTGTATTCTTATTATTAAGTTACCAATTACCATTTGCAATTGTTTGATACTTTAGGTTTATCAATTTTTCATTGTAATTTACTAACACTGAATTTTCATTGCACATTTTCAACATTGATTTTTTGAAGGTTTTTTGTATCACTGTATTTTATACTGACAAACTGAATAAATTGGGAAATACAAAAAGGTTTTTTTCCTCTCCCCTTTTTCTTCTGTTGACTGTGCTTTAATTATCAAGGGGTATTTAATAAGGATATCTACAATACCAAATATAAATATGAATTGAATTAAATCCACTTTTCAGGCTAGAATTATTTCTTACAGCTTTTTGGACTTCTATGTATTTATCCTTTAGAATGAGGTGCAGATAGGCCAATGTTTGCCGTTTGTTTGTATTTAAAAGAATCTGCATTCATTAATTATTCCATCAAGTTTTCTTAAAACTCAGTTTCTGGTCACCCGAAGGTGCACAGAACTCCTCGGGATTCATGTCACATTAAGTAAGATCATTTGTTTTTTGATGTATGTGTTTTGTAGAGTGTTATATGCCGCTTTCCAACCACTTAATGTTGATTAGCCATTGTGATTGATTGGATGAATGGATTGCTACGGGCTTCATCATGAGTTGGGCCTTAGCCCTTAAATGCGGCAGTAATGCTATTACCGCCACATTTAAGGGTTGGCCCAATCATGAGTCTGGCTATAAGTGGGAGTTTTACCTCCAGCTTTTTGCTCGAAGTAAAAATGTCCCCTTACTGCCCTTTTTCAGGCGTTTTTTGGCACTACTACCACTGGCGCAATTACCGCTGGCAGTAATAGCGCCCCAACCCAATGGGGAATGGGAACTTACTGCTGTACCGCTACTCATGATCCGCCGCTAATAGCGCCGGACCAAGTAGCAGTAATGCTATTTGCAATGGTGGTATCCCAACGGCATTACCGCCGGGATACCGCCAGACTCCTGATAAGGCCCCATGTCTGTAAATTCAAGTAGAGTGATAAGCAGAAGGTTTCCCAATTGGTGGGGCCATTGCTGGAAATGGGAAACATTTACTGGTGAAACCATATCATCCTTGGAGGGTCGTGGCCACGGTGAGGGGGCATGATCCCAGGCTAGGTCATGCAATACAGTATCTCTTCACAGAACCCAATCCTGGCGACTCGCATAAAAGCAAAGAGCATTATGGGACCATAGGAATGTCCACAATTTAAAATTTGAAACATGTCTTATAGTGATTTATTAAGAAACCCTTTTGAGCGAATAATGGAAGTTGGGCTCTTTAGTTTTGATTGGTCACACTACTCACCCTTAGAAAACATTCTGTACACTGCAGGATATATACGAGTGTGGACCGCTGCAACGAGTATGTGAGGCTCAGGCTGTTTTTGTATTCAGCTTCCCATGCCGAGTCTACTGAAAGTGTCTGTTTGTTGAAACGTTGGTTGCTCGTGCATGTGATAACTCGGCTTCCAGGGCGGCAGAACGCTTTCAGGAGGATTAGCAGTGCTGCAGAGTCTTCTGAAAGCTGCTTGCTTGTTGAAGCGTGGGTTGCGCGTCTGTGTGATAATGCAGCTTCAGAGCAGATCTGTGAGTGTTATGGGCAAGCCCCTGGGTCTGGGGACGGAGCCGCGCTCTGGCAAGACTTGTCTTGCTGGAGTGCCATGTCATCCTTTTCTCTGGCCCATTTCCTTTGCTTGTTAGAAGCTGCTCACCCCTATAGCTGGTATTCCTGCTCCTGGGGATCCGGCGGGCGGACTTGAATTAACTGTGCCACGCAACTCATTGAGGAGGGGCACACACACACACAGGCCTGCTGTTGGTGATGACCATGTCTGGGAGGGCGTGGTCACCTTTTATTGTCCTTCACACATCACATCCACTGGCCTGCCTTAAGGCCTCCATGTAACTTTACAACTGAGCCCAGTCCCTTTGCAGAGGGCAGGGATTTTCTGGTCCCAAGGCACTCTTCAAAGAATTGGAGCAAGCTAATTTGCAGTTGCTTTCATTTATTTGGGGTATAAATCCCAAACTATCTGCAAGAACAGTGGTGTGTAGTAATGAGAGCACAAATTGAAGAGTACAGAGAGTGTATTGTATTGTACTTGTCATTTGTATAGCGCCTTTTACCATTTTTATAGTATCAATGTGCTGTTAATGAGAATGGCCTCGGAGGACCAAAGTCCAGAGTGTTGGAGGTAATGGAGTACGAGTAGGATGCGTGTGTGTATTTGGCCAAATAAGGCTTAGCCGGGCTGACCAGGCTCCTGTAGAGAAGCAACCCATGCGGTCAGGCAGGTGGATGGGTGCTGAGAGGAGTTGGGGTGGCGTCAGTGCTAGAGACTTGCTATGTGTTCAGCGTGCCCAAATTTGTCATGGGTCTGTGCTGTATTCTGCTGTTAGAGGTGTTGAGGCGAAGTCTGGCGTAAGTAGGTGGAGAGTTATGTGAACAGTACGGCTGAATTTTTTCATAGGCCTTGCTGTGTACTGATGTGTGTGGATAGCCATGGCCATGCCTGCGGCGAGTGGTGTATTATACGTACCTTGCCGCCACTGACGGCGCTTTGTTGTTAGGAAGCTGTATTATGAAGGGTGTGAGCCCACTTCTGGGACCAGCCCAAATACAATATGACAGCCTCCCTTCCCTCTCAGGTTCAAACTTTATGTGACACACAATGAACTCATTCTGGAAGAACCCAGCCAAAATATGATATATGTGCATTTATTTGATAATTAACATGTAATATAAATGAACAGCAATTTTAGTAAAAGGGGAAGAATGCAAGCTATAGATCACAAATATACAGGGCACAAAGTCTTAACGTTCCTAGGTACTCTGGCACACGTCACATCAAGGACCCAATTCAGCCTTGCTCCTGGTCCCCTTCTCCTCACCCTTTGGGCCTGGCCTAGCCCCTCTCTAGAGTCAGCATGAAAGGTGAGATGTAACCAGCTAGGAACAGCTGCACAGGAGGAGCTTCTAGTTACAGGCGCTTTGCAAGTGCACAAAGGCAAAACCCACTGACGAGTCCTCCCAGATCAATGTGTGTATACACTTTTATCAGGTAGGCCTGTCAGTCAGAGTGACACTCATTTCTAGAACCTTCATGTGGTGCAAAACATGTTTACAGCTGAAAAACCCAACTCTATATTAATCCAACCTGCTCTTCCCCCTCCAGTCTCTGTGGCTGGGAAAGCGCTTCTCTAGAATGCAGCTTATCAGCACCTGCCTCTGTCAGCGTGCCTTCCACTCTGTTTTCCTTTTTTTTTTTGCTTTTTTAAATATATTTATTTTTAAAAAATTCCAACATAGAAATATATATACAATAATAAAACAACATGCAATAATCACAATAAAATCACCAAGCTATATACATCGGAATCCCCCCCCGCTGCCCCCCTCCCCCAGGATTCACAATACAGTCAGCAAACAGGTCTAGTACAATGAAAGAAATGTACTCCAAATCTTATTGAATAATGCAATTTTCTTCTCCCTCTGATATAATACTCTTTCCATTTCCGCTAGAACATGCATCTCCTCAATCCACATTTCAATTGTAACAGGGGTAGACATTTTCCAATGTCTCAAAATCAGTGTCTTCCCCACCATTGCACCCCGAAAGATCCATTTCTTCTGAGATGTACTCAATTCATCCAGCATATCACTACTACCTAACACCATGGTCTTAAAATCCATATGAACTTTCTCATCAAGAATCTTTTAACAGATCTGGTCAAATTCGGACCATAAACCTCTCACTCTTAAGCATTCCCACAACATATGTTCAAAGGTGCCGACTTCATGTAAACAAGCCCAACATTCAGAGCTATCAATCATTCCCCTTCTCATCATCCTCTCAGGTGTCCAATATGTTCTATTCAAAATCTTAATTTGATGCGACCTTTCCGGCAGACCCAAAGAACACAGTTTCACATTCTGTTACGCTCACCTGGTATCCACAGGGACGCCACCCAGCCAGGTTACTCGCTGGTATGCTTCTCAGCTTTGCCCTGATGTGGTCTGCGGGGAAGGTTCTGCCTGAAAATACAGGAGGACTGTGTTCAAGACTGACCGACTGGGGTAAGTATCCTCCCTCCGCCCCCGTATGATTTCAGTCCCTCTGGCGCCCTCTCCTCACCTTGTGGTAGAATTAGGCATGCTCTCCGTCCTGCCTTCTTTGCAGGAGCGCTTTGTCTTTCATGGGCGAGTGCGGTCCAGTTACTTCACTGACACCGGCCCGTTTGATATCGTTCAGGTAGGTCTTATTGCTGTTTTTTAGTTTTGTTGCTATCCTGCATGCCTTTCTTTGTTTAAAATGTCTCTTTTTTCTCCCTTAGGTATGCAGAGCTTCAGCGCTGCGAACTGGCTTGGTTGAGCTCCGCTGGTAAATGATGGCGCATTAAGAGCGCTATGATGCGGTAAGTAAGCGCTATGCGCAGCTCTGCAAAGTCTTGCCTTTGCTAACCTGTGTTTTCCTTCCTTGTAGGTCGCGGTGTTCTTCAGTGTGAGTGGTATGTCTGGAGTGGTGCCAGCCGAGAGGCGACCAGCCAGGTAAGCCTTTTGAGCAGTTCATAATTTGTAAATGTCTCTACCGCTTTCTTTAATGTTGCCTCTATCTTCCTCTTTCAGGTCGTTCTGTCCGGGAGGCGTGCAGATTTGAGGAAGCTGTTCTGAGTAGCTGCAAGTGTTTAAAGATGAAGACTGCAGGTAAGATGCTGCTGCTAATGATGTTCCTTTTGTCTCCTTGCAGGTTCTGCGAAGTAACGCAAAGCGTGTTGTCTTGCTTGGGTGTAGTTTAAATAGCCCCAACAAAATAGTCCAGGTAAAGTGGTCCCTAGGCTACCACACCCGAAACACTAGACTGCATAGCTTGGTTCTTAGGAACTAAGCTATGTGGATGCCTCCATGTTGGCTGACAATACAATAAAGCAGTTCCCAAGCACATTGTTTTTCATGGCCCCATGAGGGCTTTTGAAGAGGATGCCAGGCTCTAGAGGCCCGAGTCCTGACTCCACCTGGCCAATGGGTTTGCTAGAGGGGGTTTTGGGCGAGGGTCGTGACACATTCTCACAAATTCGCATCCAATGGTCCTCCGTAATATCCTCACCAAGCCTCCGATTCCAATCCAGTCTCAAAGCATCATTAGGCCTATAGTTCGACACAATCATTCTGTAAAAAAAGCTAACTAGGCCACAGCCAATCACCCCAGGCTCCCAAACAAGCATGTCCATATTGATTCTCTTTTCCAAATCCACATCACCCACCGCCCTCTTGATCTTCCGATAGTCTGCCAGACAAAAAGTAGGAATATCAAACTTCAACCGTATCTCCCTAGCCGTCATCCAAATCAAACCATTGAAAAGATCTCAAATCCACTGCACCCCAGCAAGGTACCATTCATGCCAGAACAAAAGTTTCCCTTCATGTGTAATACTTGGATTCAGCCAGAGTGAAGCACCTGGATCTCGTAATGCAATGAAACCCAAACATTCATTCAAGGCCATCCACGAATTCCGTAAACTCCTAGTTAATGGATCCTCCATCTTCACTCTATATGGCTTACTGGTTAACACAGCCCGAGGTGATAATGGGCCTACGTGGCTAGACTCTGCACATACCCAATCATCATGCTCTGATTTGAGAAAGGTAAATACATTTCGTGTCATAGAAGCCAAATGGTATGCTTTGAAATTAGGGACTCCCAGCCCACCCTTAGACAAAGGCAACTGCAATTTGCTAATCTTCATGCTTGGTGGTTTATGGTCCCATAAGAAGTCTTGCATGAGTCTATCCAATTCACGCCAAAACATTTTTTCAATATCTAATGGGATCATACTCAGTACGTAGTTTACTCTAGGAGTCAACACCATTTTTAGAGCATTCACCTTCCCTCAAAGGGAAAGGCGTAACAAGTACCATCTTGCCAAATCTGATTTGAAAGCATTGCACACCATATTCATATTTTCTGTCACAAAATCAGTAACATTAGGTAAAATCCATACCCCCAAATATAATAGTTTATCAGCGCACCACTTAAAACCTAACTGTGTAATAAATTGTTTGTCACACAACGGTACTAATGGTAGAACTTCTGATTTTGCCCAATTGATCTTATATCCGGAGCACTGGTTAAAGGCTTCCGGAATGTTCATAAGAACGGGCACCGACTCACCAAGGTTCTTGAGGACTAGTAACAAGTCATCAGCGTAAAACCAAATTTTTGTTGCAACCCCCAACAATCAATACCTTGCAAGGCATCTTCATTTCTCAATGTTATAGCCAATGGTTCAATACCTAGAACAAATAATAAAGGAGACAGCGGGCAGCCCTGCCTCGTGCCACGTTCTAATTCGAAAGGTTTTGTGCTCTGTCCATTAGTTTTAACATCAGCCGTTGGCCTGGTATATAGCAGTTTAATCCAAGAACAAAACTGAATCCCGAAACCCATCTTTTCCAGTACTTTAAACATAAATTGCCAGTTAACTCTATCGAATGCTTTTTCGGCATCCAGCGAAAGCACAGCCGAATCCTCTGACAGCTCTGATGCCTTTGTGATGGTGCATAGCAATTTCCAAATGTTACTAGACGTAATTCTACCTTTAACAAAACCAGATTGATTCTGATCTATCAACTTCGGCAGAAGCTTTTCCATCCTTAGTGCTAGAATCTTGGCCAGAATCTTATTGTCCACATTGATCAAACTAATAGGTCTGTAATTGGAAGCCAGTGTCTCATCCCTGTTTTTCTTTAGAAAGACTGAGATAGTTTCATGTCTAGTTGTTTCTAGAGGTAATCCTCTATCCTTTGAGGTTTTATACATATCTGTCAATAGTGTCAATGCTGAATTAGGCAACCACTTATAGAATTCCACTGGCACTCCATCTGGCCTGGAGATCTACCCACGTTCAATTTCGATATTGCTTGTTTGACTTCATCCACCGTGATACTTTCCCTCCAGTAAAATAGCCTCTTCCCCTGAAATTTCTGGGACCCGATTACCTCCAGAAAGTCTCCATTTGCCACATCAATATGGGATTTAATTTTATATAATTCTTCGTAAAACTTTCTGAAAACGTCATTTATCCCCTCTGGAGAGAATGTGATACGACCATCAGAGTCTGTAATAGACGTGATTGAGCACTCTGACACTCTCAACCTCAATCTATATGCTAACCAGCAATCACATTTCACCCCATGCTCAAAGTAAGTGCACTTCTTTTGGAAATACTTCTTATCTACCCGATTAGTTATTAACGTTTTCAACTCCCTTTTCAACCTATTTAATTCGGGAAGCAATTCCACTTTCATAGGATCCACCATCAGAGCACCTGACATATCTTTAATCTTCAATTCCAGTGCTTTCTGTGTATTGTCCCATTTTTTTTTAAACCACTCGCCAGACTAATAAACATGCCTCAATTAGTGCACTTAAATGCTTCCCAAACCATGTCAGATCCAACTTCTCCATTACAATTCTCCTCTACAAAATAGTCTATTTCGGATGCAATTTTGTCCATCTCTTCCAGATTGTCCAACAAGATGGTATTTAGTCTCCAGGATTTTTGTCTACACATAGTGTAACTCCACTTCAAATCCACAGACACATGAGCGTGGTCAGTTAGCACAATATTACCTATACTACTTGTTTTGTAGTTTTGCACCATTTCTCCTGCCACCAAGACCTTGTCAATTCTGGAATAAGTAGCATGCGCACCAGAATAAAAACTATATTCCCTCAATAAAGGATTTTCCATTCTCCAACAGTCTTTCAGATTGTGCTCCTCCATCAAATCTCTCAGTGCCCGAGACTGCACGTCTATCTTCCTGCAATGTCTAGTACTACTCCTATCCAAAGCAGAATCAATTACTGTATTGAAGTCGCCACCCAAGATTATATTATTCGATTTTAGATCTTGGATCGCTTGAGCCACTTACCTAAAAAAAGTACCATCATCTGACGTTGGAGCGTAAATATTACAAAAAGTCACTTCTCTGCCTTGAATGTGTGTTAAAATAGCAACCATTCTACCTTCCTTGTCACATATTTCTTTGATAACCTTGATCGGTGCATGCTTCCTAAGGGAATAGGTTCTTACCTGTAACTCCATTTCTCCAGCATTGGTATCTTTCATGGATTCACATGCTTAGAATATTCCCCGTCGTCAGACTGGGACCCCTCGGTACACATATATAGCCTTTTCCTATAGGAAAACTTCCGACACTTTTGTGTCCTATCTACGTCCTTTTAGGACCCGCCTACGCATGCTCCGTAGGCCGTCCCAGTATAAGAGGCCCGCCCCCGCGGCTCCCCTTCAGATTTCGGCCCCTCCAAAGTAGGAAGGGTTAAACTTATAAATCAAATACATTGCATTCCGGGGAGGTTGGCGGGCACATGTGAATCCATGAAAGATACCAATGCTGGAGAAATGGAGTTACAGGTAAGAAACTATTCCCTTCTCCAGCATTGGATCTTTCATGGATTCACATGCTTAGAATAGATTGTATAGCAGTAACACCTGAGACGGCGGTGAGAATGTAATATAATATACCCTCACCATACTACACAATGCATATGTGCAGTAGGAATAAGTTAACTCATATAACCTTACCCACAAAGTATACTGTCCTCAAAAAGGTAGAAAACCGATTCTCCACAGCGTGGAGCTTACCTTACTGAAACAGATGGCGCAGGACAGCTCTTCCCATCTGCACCTCGTCCGCATGCTGCCTGGCAAGGCAGTAGTGGCGGGTAAACGTGTGGGGCACGGACCATGCCGCAGCCTGGCATATGTCCGTCAGCGGAATTCCTGCCCATAATGCTGCTGAGGAGGACGTTGATCTTGTAGAATGGGCTCTAGGATGTCCTTGCAGTGGCCTTCCGGCCTTGGAGTGACAAAACGCAATCGTCGATGAGACCCATCGAGCCAATCCCTGTTTAGAGATTGCTTTTCCTCTCGTCGACGGACCATATGCGATGAACAGTTGTGGAGTAGACCTGAGTTCCTGTGTACGATGTAGGTAAAATTTCAGAGCCCTCTTAATGTCCAGGGTATGAAGAGCTTTTTCTGCTGTCGATGATGGTGTCGCGAAGAAAGTAGGGAGAACAATGGACGAGTGTTTGTGATACACTGTCGGAACTTTTGGGACGAACGTAGGATTAGTTGCCAGGACCACTTTGTCCTTAAATAATCTTAGGTATGGCGGGTCTACGACCAGTGCTTGCAGTTCCGAGATTCTCCTAGCTGATGTGATAGCAATCAAGAATGCCAACTTCCACGATATGAATTTCATGTCGGACGTGGCCATAGGCTCAAAAGGCGGTTTCATTAAGCCTGCCAACACTGTGTTGAGACTCCAAGTTGGAGGGAAACGTTTTACCGGGGAAAGTTCGAAATAAACCCCTCATGAAGTGTTTCACAAGTCTGTCGCTAAATAGAGGAGACGACTGCCTCTTCCTTGTGAACCTCGAGATGGCCGCCAGGTGCACCTTTATCGATGTGAAGGATAACCCCCTCTCCGCCAAGAGGAGCAGGTAAGGTAGCACTTGTTCCGGCGTCACCAACAACGGTTGTAGGCCTTGTTGTCCTCGACACCATTCACAGAACCTCCGCCACTTATAGGAGTAAGATTTGTTTGTGGAAGGGGCTCGAGCCGCCTGCAGAATTTTTTGACAATCCTCCGAAACGTCTAAAGCACAGAACTCCGAAAAGTCAGGAGCCAGGCTGTAAGGTTGAGACTGTCCGGATCGTGATGCCACACCGTGCCTTTTTCCCGGGATAGTAGACTCGGGACTCTCGGAAACGCTATAGGATGTTCCAGCGACAGGTGAAGCAGGTCGGAGAACCACGGTTGCCTCGGCCAGTATGGTGCCACTAGAATTACCCGGCAATTGTATCTGCGTATCCACTGTATTGTCCTCCGTATGAGGGGGAACGGGGGAAAAGCATAAAGGAACATGTCCGTCCATGGGAAGGAGAATGCCTCCCCCATGGAACCCTCTTGAGGCCATCTGCTTGCGAACTGCTCGCATTTCTTGTTGTCTTTGGTCGCGAAGGCGTCCAGAGGGGGGTGACCCCATTTCTCGAACACTGTCATCAGGTGAACTGTGTGCATTTCCCACTTGTGTATCTGGGCCATGCTTCTGCTGAGGGAGTCTGCTTGCGAGTTCCTCACTCCTGGAAGGTGGTGAGCCACGATGGAAATTTCGTGCTTTAATGCCCAATGCCATGGGTACTGGGCCTCTATGGAAAGAGTTCTTGATCGCGTCCCTCCTTGTTTCCTCAGATAAAACATGGCCGTTGTATTGTCGGTCAGTACTCGTACTCGCGATCTCTTGATGTGTGGTAGGAATGCCTTCAGGGCCCATCGTACTGCTCTGAGCTCTAACACGTTTATGTGTAGGAGTGACTCCGTTGGAGACCAGCGACCTTGCGTTTGGAGAGCACCCATTTGAGCTCCCCATCCGGTTAGGGATGCATCCATGACTATGGTACGCTGAAACTCCGGTTCCTGTAGGGGTACCCAGTTGTTCAGATTGTGGAAACTCTGCCACCACTGAAGGGTCCGCAGCAGCTTGTCGTTGTCGATAGTTATCTTGTCTGACCACGATCCTTGTGCCTGCGTCCATCGGTCCGCGAGGAATTCCTGGACTGGCCTCATGAATAGGCGACAGTTTGCCACTAGATGGATGCAGGAAACCATGGCCCCTAGGACCGAAACGTATTTTCTCACTCAGAGCCTGGTGTTTCGACGTAGTCGGCTCGCCAGCTGATTGAGTCTTGAGGTTCTGTCGAGAGAAGGTTTCACTAGCCCTAACTGGGTCTCGAACTGTGCCCCCAGGAATACCAGCGTTCTCAATGGCCGCAGAGAGGATTTTTCGAAGTTTATGGCGAATCCCAGCTGTTGTAGAAGCTGCATGGTGGCTTGTAAACTTGTGTTGGTCGACGCTGGGGAGGATCCCCTTACTAGCCAGTCGTCGAGGTATGGGTATACATGGTGGCCTTGCTTCCTTAGCCAGGCCGCTACTGGAGCCAGGCATTTCGTGAACGTTATGGGGGAGGTCTTGAGCCCAAAGGGAAGAACCGTGAACTGGTAGTGAGTCCGCCCTATTACAAATCTCAGGAATTGCCTGTGTTTCCGACACATTGGAATATGGAAGTACGCGTCCTGTAAATCCAGGGACGCTAGAAAATCCCCCTCTTGAACGGCGCGGATCACTTCCTGCAGAGTGAGCATTTTGAATTTTAGGCTCTTTAAAGACTTGTTGAGATCGCGTAAGTCTAAAATGGGACGCCATTTGCCGTTGGGCTTTTTTACGACAAAGTATCTTGAGTAGACTCCTTGACCTCTCTGTGAAGTTGGAACTAATTTTATCACGCCCTTTGCTAACATGAGTGTTACCTCTTGTTGCAGTATCCTCAGATGGGAATGAGCGGTGAACGCAGGTGGAATGTGCGGAGGGCTGCGTTTGAATTGTAGAGAGTGTCCGTTTCTTATAGTGTCCAGCACCCATTGATCCATCGTTATTCGTTCCCATTTGTCGACATATGCTGACACTCTTCCCCCCAGAACGGTGTGTTGTATGTCACTGCTGATCTTTATTTTGCTTGTCTCTCGACGACGACGGATAGGATGGTCTTTTTCTGGACGTCTGGAAGTTACGGCGTCAGTTTGCCGTTTGGGAAGCACGCCTGTATCCCTGGGAGGGGTAAGCCGACCTGCCAAAGGATCTGTCTCCAGACGCAGAGAATCTGGAATTACCTGAAGCCCCTCTAAAGGGACGAAAAGACTTGTAGCTTCGGCCACTCTGGAGGGCACCCAATGAACGTGCCGTGTCCGAGTCCTCTTTCATTCCCTTGAGGGCTTCGTCCACCTTCTCACCGAATAGAAGGTCTCCCTCAAAAGGCATATCTAATACTTTGTATTGTACCTCTGGCCTGAAGTAGGTACACTTAAGCCATGACTGTCGTCGTAATACGACCCCATTATTGACTTGCTTGAAGCCTGACTCAGCGAGGTCCACCGCCATGTTTATTGCGTGATTTGAGGCTTCCTCACCCTCTCGGACAAGTAACATCGCTGCCTTCCTATGCTCTTCCGGAAGATGATCAAGCAACGGAGGTAGCCTGTGCCACATCTCTCTGTCGTATCTGGCTACGATCGCCAGAGAGTTTGCGGCCTTTACTGTGGTTGCTCCCACAGATAGCACTTTTTTGCCAAATGCATCCTGGCGTCTCGCTTCGTTTTCAGGCTGAGTCGTGCACTTGTGCTGGGCTTTCGCCTTTCTCGCCGCTGCCGCCGACACCACCGAGTCTGGCGTTGGTTGGGAGGATAAACACTTGGGGGTAGACTCTGGAGCCTTAAACTTTTTCTCGAGGCGTCCTTTCACTGCCGGCTCTGAAAAGGGGTGACGCATTGTCTCCAACCCCTCCTTCCACACGTGGTCTAGTATTGGTATGGAGAACACAGACCTTCTCTTACCCATGTGGTCGAACAAAAAACAATCCTTTTTCTGTTCTTCCTGGGACAAACCGAATTCTTTACACACCTTCTCCATCATAGAATGGAATGATGCAATGTCGTCCGGAGGGGACGGGTGAGCTGGGCTTCTAGGGGTTTCCAACTCCACCTCTGACTCCCAGGTTGGATCCCTGGAGGGGGATGATGAGATATCCGACGTGGCTCCCCTGTCAGACTCCGAATCTGGCAGCTCACCTTCCTCTTGTGCCAGTGCAGAGATTGGCGTGCTTAGGTGCATCAGCGGACGGGACTGGCCCGGCTCGTCGACGGGTGACTGTGGCAGGTTTGCCTGAGGTAGTCTCTGGTCCAACGACTGTAGCAAGGACTGAAGCGTGGACAGAATTTCCAGCGACAAAACAGATTGAGGATTGAGAAGAGGGGCAGATACCGGCACACCGGATCCCCTCGTCGACGACTTGTCGGCCACTCGTAGCCCTAGGTCTGCTGGGCCAGCTATTCTCTCGCTCTCGTCCTCCGAGGACAGAACAGCCTGTTCTTGTAGTAAAGTATCCTGGGGGATCGGATCAAAAACTTCCGGCCTCCAGGCCTCCTGTAGAACCCCCGTCGACGAGGCCATCGTCGCCGCTGTTGTCTGTGAGACGGTGGATGCCACCTGCGTCAGTGGCAGGGTGGAGGCCGATGACTGGACCGCCGTCGACGACGGTGACTTAGCAGGTGGTTTAGGCGGTCCCGCCTTTTCCACGCTTGGCCTGCTTTTACTCGACTCATGGTTGTTCGATGATGATCGCCCGAGGAGGATTTCGGCCTGTCCTTTTCATGCTTTTTTGATGAAGATGATTTTTTGACGAGGAGTCTCTAGCTGAGCGACTCCCAGATGACTCTTTTTCCGACGGTCGAGATTTCTTCGCCGGTGGTTCCGACAAGGTAGCGCGGCGTGATGTTTTTGCCGATTGTGTGGAGCCTACCTCCGAAGGGGGGTATGCCCCCGCTCCATCATTCAGCCATGCCACCAGCCATCGACTCCGGTCTTTGAGGGTTTTTTGAGAAAACCCTTTGCATATGTCGCAGTTATCAGCCGAATGATGAGGGTGGAGGCAATATATACAATCCATATGTCCGTCCCCCTCGTAAACTTTTTTCAAGCCGCATGTCGCACACGGACGGAACAGCGCTTTTCCTGACGTGGAGGACATTTTCTCTAACTCCAACTCCAGGTATACAACCTTGTACAAAATAGTACGATAACGCGAGGAGATCCAACTACTTTGGAGACGGTTGAAATCTGAAGGGGAGCCGCGGGGGCGGGCCTCTTATACTGGGACGGCCTACGGAGCATGCGTAGGCGGGTCCTAAAAGGACGTAGATAGGACACAAAAGTGTCGGAAGTTTTCCTATAGGAAAAGGCTATATATGTGTACCGAGGGGTCCCAGTCTGACGACGGGGAATATTCTAAGCATGTGAATCCATGAAAGATCCAATGCTGGAGAATTAGAATAACCACACCTCTAGACCTTGATTCAAAGGATGAACCATATGCTCTCCCAACCCAACCTTTTATTAAACCATCCAAGTCTGTTTTCAAAAGGTGTGTCTCCAAGATAAAATAAACATCCCCCTTTAAGTCATTCAAATAAGACATTGCTTTTTTCTGTACATTGTTCAAGCCATTCACATTCCACGAGATAACTCGTAGTTGATCACCCATTTTCAAACACAGATTATCCATCCACTCCCAAATCAAAAAGGACCTATTCAACAGACCCTGATATGTATTTGTGACCCCAACCGAAAGCCCCAACCCCCCTTCTGAAACAGATGCAAAACACCAAGAACAGCGTATATGAAAAAGTTCTAAAACACATTCCAAGTAGTCCAACATCCTGGACTCCTCTCCTAAATAACCTGAACTCCCCAATAAGTCTCCCATAACCATAAAAAAAAAGAATCCATAACATAACTTTTTTATAACACATCCTCTAAAACTCTATA
Source organism: Ambystoma mexicanum (assembly GCF_040938575.1). Lineage (NCBI taxonomy): Eukaryota > Metazoa > Chordata > Amphibia > Caudata > Ambystomatidae > Ambystoma > Ambystoma mexicanum. The sequence goes on from NC_090938.1 coordinate 617,260,402, forward strand.
TCCATTACAACTTTACTTCAGTAAATTCAGCACAATACTCAGTTCCCTGATCCACCATCATATTCCAAACCTTACATAGGTGAAGACTATCTACCACCCAAGATTTGCCATGCATCTCAAGATCAAACTCTAAATAAAAGATCTAGATGCAAACCTGCACAAAAACAAAAATAATGCATTGGTCAGAAGATATGAGCTGACCCATCATCTCCCCCTAAACCAACCATTACTAATTGGCATATAGTTTAAACCTCTGTCCAGTACCCCTCTAGGCTGCCCAAAGCCTACCTGCTAAATTGTAAACTGTAGTACCAATACACCTGCCTCCTTCCTGCATAATCAACAATACAATCAACAAAACAGCACAGGATTCCTATTCTTAACCGGAAAGCAATTTACAAATTCTGATCCTAGACCTTAACGGAAAACTAACCCCCATAAAGTCTGGAAATGAAAGACAATTACCAAGTCTCAGGGTTCCCTTCCCCAAGACTTCAATGTCTCACACAAGTTCCTTGGTGCTTGCTCCTGTGCACCAAGTTACCTTCACTTGCTTCTCTTTATTGGCTTCTGGACTTAGGGTGTGATCGTTGGGCTCGTCTGGTTTCTCCTAGCCGCCTCATGGTTCGGACACACCTCTTATGTAATGGTAGCCTTGTCACACTTTCGGCACTCCTTAAGGTTCACTGTTTAGGCTTTCTTCGTTCCTTTAACAAGACACGTGACCACTCTGCTACATTGTACCGGTCTCGAACCTCATCAACAATAGAAATTCACTTCATGTACCTCGCGGTTACAGTAAGACAGAGTTTCTGGATCTGGGAAACTCACAGGCTCACATTGAAGTCCTCTTCTGTATCGTGCTGGCTACAAACCTGGCGGCTTCCTTCCAGGGGGTCTTTGTCTGCCCCTCAGACACTCTCGCGCTCTTGCAGCGCCACAGGAGAACAAGCCGTCTTGTAGATGTAATGAAGGCTGACCCCTCATTTGGTGTCCTTCCTTCGCCTCGCCACTGCTCCACGGAGCTCCTGTTGCCACTTCACAGTCGCCCGGAGCCTCAGCTGTTTCAGTATTGTGTGTTTCGATGGCTGCAGCACAGCTCACCATGGCTCCCATCAGCGTCTTGCCTCTCTCTTCTCACCTTCCTGCAAACACCTATTTTATACACCCAAGTTGTGTAAAGGGGTTGCAGGTGTGAGTCCTTTCCATGAATTGCCTGACTATAGTTAGGCTTATTAGCAAGACATGCCTGGTCTTTGCAATGCTACTCTTCTGAGGGCCTCTTCCTCGTCTCAGTACCAAAGTGGTGCATGTTGGTGTGCATAACTCCTAGTCACCTCTTCCTCGCTTCGGTACTGTCAAATGTCATGTGTGGAAGAATAAGGGGAGCTACCTTATAATAACCCATAAAGGTTGTGGGAGGGTTAGGTTTGTCATCAATGGGAAAAGGGGGATACCATGTCTCGCTCAAGGGTTCCCCACTCCCATCCTCAAGGATCTTCCATTCCATCCAAGTTATCTTCCCTCGTGTCTCCATCCCCAGGTTCAGGATCCAAGAGTGATGGCCTTTCCCTGGCCACTTGCATAGAGGATCCAAGGGGAGTAGGAATGAGAATACCCTTGAGAATACCGGCTGTTTTTTGCCAGTGGGGTGCCTGAGTTACCTCCAGCTCTTGGCTAGAGGTAAATCAGGCCACCCCACTAGCAAACGTGTAGTTTGCCGGTCCGGAAACATGATGGTAAATGGAATTACCAGCACATTTAATTCTGGGCCGGCAAACATAATGAGGCCCACTCTTTTGGCTGGATTACCTTGATTGTATCAATATAGGCTTCCATAACAACTGTTTAACTTAATATACATGTACACCTAGTGCACAACCTGATTCGATTCTTTGCACTTAACTGTATACCAAACACATTAGGAGCCTTTCTCATAGTGCTTTGCTAATAATATCTGCATGATAGATACACTCACTTTTGCACCTGCCTAACTACTGTATAGATCCATCGTGTAGCTGGATCCCTAGTAATTAGAGGTATCCAGTCAATGCATCGAATACAAAGCATTGAATGACAAAAGCATCAAAATAAATGCATTAAAAGAAAAGCATTGAATGCATTTTTTTCAAAGGTAAAGGTTTTATTTTAATTGTAATGGGTTTTAAGGGGTAAAAAAACAGGGTTTGGGGAGACTCCTCCATTAAAAAAAAAATACATTCAATGCTTTTTTTTCGTTGCTTTTTCTTAGATGCTAAGGCATTCAATGCTTTGGCATTCGATGCAATCACTATAAACCGTAATTAGGTAGGTTGAATCAGTGTGTGTGCCTCCACAATAACTGCTGTCTATCTACTATGAGAAACCTGAGGGTATTCTTACTCCTAAGCCCTTTGGATCCTCTGCGCAGGTGGCCAGGGAAAGGACATTGCTATTGGATGCCGATCATGGGGGCGGAGATTCGGGGGAGGATCACCTGGGTAGAGGGTCTTTTGGGATTGGGAGTGGGGTGCCCCTGGGTGAGACATTGTATCCCCCTTTCCCTATTGATAAATAACCCAATCATTCCCCAGTATTCCTGGACTGTTATAAGCAAGTTCCTCTTTTTCCTTCACACATGACAATTTATGCTCTTTTTCCACTCTGGTACTGCGACGAGGAAGATGCCTGCTGAGAGTCGTAAGGGTCAGACATGTCTCTTTAATTGTGGTAAGGCACAGCTAATCGAACATTCGCACCTGCAGTCTGTCAAAGGGTTGCAGATGTATAAAAGGAGCCCAATTCAAGGTGTGAAGAAGAAGGTGGAAGCAGAGGTGGAGTCGAACCAGCAGGGCACTGTGGCAAAAAGGTATGCTCAGGCGCTTAGGTCTGCCAAGGGAGACAAACTGTGGAAGCGCAGCGTGAGTGCTGAAGCCCCGTGGAGCAATCCAACAATGGGAAAGGAGCCGTGTGGAGGGGCCATACCTTTTCATGGAATTCAAAGTGCTCATTCCCCTATGTTCAGACGCTGACACAGGAGTGCTTGAGGTGCAGGAATTGGAACACTGATGTGGAAAGCCAAGGGACGAGCGATCCGTGCTGCTGGGAGGTCCTTAAACACAACCGGTAACTTTCTAGCAAAGGGGAAATGGTACCCAGTAATTTTACCGAAAATAAATCAGAGTGGTAAGTTTTACCAAAACCCAAAATACCGAAAAAATACCGGACATTTTAATTAAATATATATATGGTAGTGGGGTAATGGTGTAAAATGGGTGGGGTCAAAAGAATACAAAAATAGGTGTTTGGGGGCCCCCCGAAATTATTTAAAAAAGACCATACAGTATTTTTTTCGGTATTTTGACTGGTGAAATGTACCTTTGGTAAAATCACATTAACCGGAGAAACCTGGTATGCAAGTGAACTTTCCGAGAGGAATACATTGTATTGGAGTGGTCGCGTGTGAGAGAAACCATGTTCTCGAAGGTCTTCGAGCAGTGGGCATTTATTTTTGAAGTGAATAAAGAAGTATTAACTATCCAAGAGGAATGCATTGTATCGGAGTGGTCGCGTGTGAGAGAATACGTTTTTGAAAGTCTCTGAGCATTTAAGTGAATAAAGAAGTATTACACAGTAGGCTGAATAGCAAATACGTTTTGAGTGTAACCCACACCTATTGAACACTGAACTTACTTCACAGGTAAAAAGGGAAGGTGTGTCTAAATGCAACCCGTGTCCAGTGAATCCTAAACCGAACGAAACCTTAACAAGCATAATTCCACATTTATTGAATACTGAATTGAGTGAAATCCCTGCCAAAGTGCAGAATCTATTACAAGTTAAATTCAGAAGTGAAACACAACGTTAAAAACAACTAAAGACTATTAAATGTTGTACTCTACATTGAATTTAAAATTCCAAGTGAAGTCAACACCTGCATATCAGGGAATTACCTTTTGAAGCAGAACTAATTAAGACTTGGAAGTTGCTTTTGAATATAATCACAATGTATTCCAGATCCATGCACTATTTAAAGAGAAGGCTTACGCGTGGCAAAGACCTTTACAGAGACAAACGACAATTTTAGTGTTGCTGAAATGAAGTCTTAGGGAAGGGAACCAGAGTCTGGAACTATTTCTACTTTTTTTGCTGAACTTAAGCCTTGGGGAAGGGGACCCTGAGGCTGGAACCATTTCTACTTTTTGTGCTGAACTTAAGTCTTGGGCAAGGGAGCCCTAAGACGTGAATCCTTTATTGACTTGAGGATGAAGACTCAAGATTCATTCGTACTTGGATTTGTGTTACTTGGAACTTGGGGAAGGGAACCCCGGGCACCGGTGAAAACTACATTATTCTAAGTTCAAGAGAGGTAACTTTGAGACTTTTGTATAGTTGCTGAAGGGAGCTAAAAGGAAGCTATGAGCTGGAAGAGGCTCAGAACTTTCTGTTGGACACTGTTTCTTTTGGTTGCTGACATCACTACACATTGTATAGATTAGTTGTGAGGGCAAGTATAGGTTTTGGACGCAGACAGATTCTTCAGTTGAACTCTTTGACTCAGACTTTCCTTAGTTTTATTTAGGTAGGGAAATCCCACCTTAGCATAGGGCAAGTTAGGCCTTTTTACATCCTGACATTTACGTTAATAAAATTATTTGTTTTGAATTTGTGAATTTGTTGTCTGTGTCCTTCTTCATGATACCTTCATAATACCTAGTGCATAACTAGTTTACGTTTAGTTGTTGCTACATACCAAACACATACAGGATTTGCATACCAATTACCTGCAAACCTTAATTTACTGCACTATGCCCATAATGACTGTGTAGCTCGTGGTATTTTGAATACAACCCTCCAATGCATAACCGGTTGTACTCCCTGTATTTTGCCTGCGCAGACAGCACCAAACTAAATCAACACTATTACTATTATGTGGTAATCAGTCCTATCTCACTGAAATAGCCCCCTCATACATAGATATTAGAAACAAACAGTTCCTAAAACATTCTGTGGTCATTATAACCATAGCCATATATGCTGCTACATTGAAGGAACCCTTTCCATAACCTGACCACAGGTGAATCATTTCATCTGTATAGTCTACAAGCCACTTGGTCTGAACAGTTCCAAAATGTCCCCACTAACCATAGTCCGAGGAATAAGAAAATCCTTAAACAAACCAACATCAAACGCAGAAACGAAGAAACGAAGAAAATCAAAAGGTAAATATCACCCCTCCCATCTCTCTCTAACCTATCACTCCCTCTTCCCAATCCTCAACAACCGCAGGGTGAAAACGCAGTGACAAGATGCTGGGAAACCATAAAGAAGCTCTACTTGGTCATCATTCCCAGTGTTCTCTAATGACAAGGTGTTGCTGGCCGTTCATAAGTTGAAGTCTGCAGCCCCCTCTGGTCCGGTCCCGTCAATATGTCCTGTCAGCCACAAGAACTAAAACAGGCCATTTTGGTTCCTCTTCTTAAAAAAAACTTCACTGGATGTCTCTGTTCTAGCTAATTTTCATCCTATTTCTTTGCTCTCTTTTTTTATGAAACTTCTTGAGTCCTTGGTGGCTCCACTCCTTTACTCTTTTCTGGAGTTGCAATCTCTTTCAAGTCAAGTGCCTAGCTACCTCAGGGTTCAGCACGCTATATAAGCAAATAAAACAAAACAAACAAACAATCTTTGCTGGACCCCTGTCAGCCGGGGTTCTGTCCCAGGAGAGGTACCGAGAGTGTCTTGGTATCTGTCGGGGATGATCGGACCAGGCTGGTCGATGCAGGAGGGGAGGGACCCTGATACTGCTCGATCTGTCAGCGGCCTTCAACACTGTTGACCACGCTATACTCCTGTCCCGCCTGGTCATGGCTGGCATCTCGGGAACTGTCCTGGCATGGATTACCTCTTTTTTGACTGACAGGGGCCAATCATGGTCTTTGCCTCCTTTTATCTCATCTTCCTATTTACTGTCCTGTAGGGTCTCCCAGGGCTCTGCCTTGTCCCCGATATTATTTAACATCTATATTCAATCACTGGTTTCCCTCATCTGCTCCCACGGCTTCAGGTGCTACTCGTATGCGGACGACACTCAGATCCTGGTCCGTTTATATCAAGACCGGGTCGGGGTGCCGTCTCAGCTGTGTGAGTGCCTAGGGGCCATGATGGGCTGGATGAGTGACAACTGGCTCAAACTCAACGGGACAAGACTGATGTGTTGGTGGTGGGTGTATCTTCTGGTTTGGGTACTTGGTGTCCTTCTTTCTGGCCTGATTCACTGGGTGTTTTCCCTACTCCAGTGGACGGGTTGTGAAAAATCTTGGTGTCTATCTCTCTTCTTCTCTTTCTATGGGCCATCAGGTGAGTGCAGTATGCAAGACAGGAAACTTCCTGCTGAAGGTCCTTTGTAAGGTTTTGGCTTCTCTGCCTGTGCACCTAGATCCTGCAGTAGTTGCCTCACTTGCCACCAGCCGCTTAGATTACAGCAATACCCTGTATTTAGCCTAGCCCACTGGCTTGGTCCATCGTCTTCACCTGATACAGAATCCTGCGTTTAGGGTGGTTACGGCCACCCCTTATGGCTCTCACATCAGTCCGGTCTTGTGATCTCTTCAGTGGCTGCCAGTGAAAAAAAAATATCTTTAAATCTCTGTGTTTAGTTCACCGGGCCTACTATCAGGTGGGTGCTGTCTTTTTGCAGGAGAAATTTGGTTCTTTCATACCAGCAAGAGAACTTCACTCCAGTAATGGGGGTCTACTTGTGGTCCCTAGATTTCCCTCCCAGATGGTAAGGGGGCGAGCTTTCTTGATGGGTGCAAGCAGGCATTGGAATGAATCCCCACCTCATCTCGGAAATACTGTGAATCATTTGCAGTTTTGTCGTCAGCTTAAAACCCTGCTCTTCTGAAAATACTGCCTGGCCTAGCCTCTCTGTTGTTTTTCCTCGTGGCAAGATGCCTTTTAGGTGACGGTGTGTGCTACAAATGCACATAACATAACATAGCAGAATCAGAAAGGAAGAAAGAACAAGGATAGAATTGGAAGAAGCCCTCACTACGGCTTTGGATCAGGTTGGCCAAGACTCTATAGGCTTCTCACTACCTCCCATGAAGAGGCCATTTACAGCGTTTATCTCCAGATACCTCCTGAAGCACCCCTCTGAACCACATAACATTTGTCCCTGAAACAGGACTCACCATTGACTTAATATCATTGCCTGCATTTAACCTAACAGCCATTCATCCAACCACGAGACGGGACACCCACGAAACAATGCCTGCTACTCCAATCATCGCTAAACACCCTGCACCATCCACCACAACCATGCAGCGGGAACTGAGAGATGTGCCATACCCCAAGAAGAACCTGCTCAGCCTCTTTGAATCTGAAAGCTTTAATGTGGAGCCCTGGGAAAATAATGAAAGCAACCTTCAACAACCCAACAGCACTAACCCAAGAAAATGAACCCGCCCAGAAATGACAGGCACAAGATACTTCCTGATCAATGCATGTTCTGTGTCCAAGCACTCCTCACACATTTTTTACCTTCCCTCTGAAGACCATATAGATTTACTAATCATCACAGAAATGTGGCTCTTAGATGGACAGTCCCAGGTTATCCATAAGAGTATCCCATCAGGCTTCAATATCATTAGTACTTTTTGGAACAATAGGAGAGGAGGTGGTGTAGCTCTGGTGCACAGAGACTCCTTCATGGTCTCAACACCCCCCCATTGACTTCACCCCAGACTGTGAATCACTCACTCTGACCTGCTCCATCTCTCCTACAGTTACACTAAGCTTCCTCTTAATCTACAGACCTCACCCTTACAGCCCACACTTTGCTGACAAACTCACTGCCGCATTTTCTGTAATAAAAACATGATCCCTGTCTGCTCTCCAGTGCACCTCCCCTGGGGAGATCACTTATCAATCCCGGGCACAATATTAACAGAGACACCACGCCTCGCAGGACCTTCAAAAGAACCATCAACCATCAACCATGACCACACCATGGGAAGAAATACACATCAACTCCCTACTAGAAAGTCCAGAAGCAACCAAGTCTACAGTCACCACAGATGGAGTAACAACCACATTGGATGCAAAATTCCACCATGTTCACGACTGGATTATCTCTGTAATGCCCTTAAAAAACCTTTCCAAAACTGTCAAAAAAGAAACATGCCAAATGGTTCACCCCCACACTAAATTACTTAAAAAAGGAAAATAAGAAACTGTAGAAAATCTGGAGGTAAAGCAATCTAGACACTAGCAAATTCACCTACCATCAACAGGCTGAAGTACTCATAGCAAAGAAACCACAATACTCCAGATGCATTCATTTGGTGAATCACAGTTAAAGGGAAACATATAAGGGAAACCTGAAAGGGAAACCTATAAGATCATCTGAGTATTCAAAAACCAGACAGTCTTCAATGCAACCCCCACCCACTACATAAGAGATCTGTGACCAGATTTCTGCATTCTTCAACCAAAAGATCCATGACCTCCTGGATCACCTTGACACTAAAGAACACTCCCACCAACACACCACCAATGAGATCTCACCAACACCTCCCGCTACCTGCTCTCTATTGTCTTTCCACCTTCTGTCTGCAGAGGACCTACAACATACTATTGACACATGCAACCCATCAAGATCTCCCAAGGATCCATGTCCCAGCAACCTTTACAAATCTATCCTGAAATCTCTTGACTTAGTGCCCATCTTCCTATCCCTGCTCAACGACTCCATCAGTACCGGAAGAGTTCCAGCTCAGTTGAAATCCGCATACATCAAAACTTTGCTCAAAAAGCCCAGAGCTGGCTCATATCACCCAGCCAGTTATCGCCCCATCTCAAACACACCATTCATTGGGAAACGTCAGGAAAAATTAATATATTCGTCATCTCCCGGATTTTATTGAAACAAACTTACTTGTGAATGCGGCACATCATGGATTTAAATCTTCTAGGAGTACAGAATCAGCTCTGTGGTCCATCTGGGAAGCACTTAAAAAAAAATGCAGCTGAAAACTCAGAGACTGCGCTCATTGTGCTAGATGCCAAATTGAATGATTACATAAATTACATAGCCTCCCTCCTAATGGCAAATGTACACTATTATCACTTATGTAAGTATATTGTTTCTTTTTTTTCTGATTTTTTTTTTAAACTGTGTGTGTGTGTATTGTGACGTGGTCCACCAAACATAAGCACACTGGCACCGCCTTTCAGTCCAATGGTATTATTTTTCCAATACAGAGAGATTGGTTTTGAGATTCTTGGGATCTTATGGTGAACTGAAGGTCAGGGGTGAGGTTCTTGGCGCCAGGGCCATATATATATATATATCTTTCTCTCTCTCTCCCTCCCTCCCTCTCCCTCCCTTTCCCTCTCCCTCTCCCTCTCCCTCTTCCTCTCTTTCCTTGGCCTTTCCCTCCTGCCTAGCCCATGAGTCCTTATGGAATGTTAATGATAACGACAGGTGACCCTTACTGCCGGTTAGTCTTCCTATGGCTGTTGGTGGTATCCCTCAAACGTTGGCTGACTTACTACTCCCTATCTGCTTTCTAGCTGCACCTTTCCTAGCCCCGTTTAGTGTTCTAAGGGAGTTTTCGGGATGGTGCCTTCTTCCACACAGGTTCACTTGCTCTCCATCCATACCCAATCTCACCAGACTTTATACTACTTAGGCGTTCAAAGATATTCTACTCCCTATCAAGCTTCTATCCCTCTCGCTCTCACACTCTGCCTTCCCACCTCCATTCTTTGATGTTACTTCTCTTCTTATGCCTTATCTTACTGTTACTACTAGTTCCAACTCCCAACCTTCTGCTCCTTTTGGTTGTTATTTTCTCCTTCCTCCTTCGTACTACTCAGTGGGCCTCATCACGAGTTGGGCGGTATCCTGACTGGGATACCGCCCGACTGTATTTGCGTTACCACCCAACCCTTCAGCGCTATTGCCACCAGATCACGTGTTGGCCGGTAACTGAAATTCCCCATTCCCCAATGGGCATTTTTCTAGCGCATTTACCCTCAGCTTAGAACTGGAGGTAAACGCTGTTAGCCCAGGATTGGGTGGACCCTTAAATGTGGTGGTAATAGCCTTACCACTGCATTTAAGAGCTACCACCCAACTTGTGATGAGGCCCAGTGTCCTTACCACTGATACCTCCTCAATGATACTACTACCTCTTCAATCTTACTGCTACTACTCCTTTTCTACTACTACCGTTCACTACTACCACTGCTTCTATTTTATTTTAAAATCTGTTTATTGGCATTTAAGTTTCATCACATTACAGAAAGATAAAGTATATTATGATACCAAGGTACAGATTGAATTTCAACATAAACAAACAAACAGAACTGAGCCTCATTCTCACAGTTACTGTGTTACATTGGTATTCTAAGAGCAAGCCAAGGAGCACCCGTGCAGTTATCCCCACACGGTAAAACGCAGGGAAGATGAGACTAGCAGCCTCCAGTGCTCCACCATCACCACAATCTAGGGACAACATTCATGGCGGTGAGCAATCACACCATCTCTGTCTATCAACAAACCAATGTGAGGAGGGAATCCTGGCATTCATGGAGGTTTGTCATCAGACGGACAGAACATTGCTAAAATGAGCGCATTCCAAGTCTCCATGTTGGTGGTATGCTACCTAAGTCTTTTCTGCATGGCTCTATGCAACACTACAGTCTCGGTTGTGCTCCACAGCTGCATGTCTTTCAGCCATAGTAAGTGCTTCGGTCCTCCCATCTGTTTCCATGTCAACACACTTCTCTTTTTTGTAAGGATACATACCAGGTCCATTAATTTAACTACATGCCTTATTTTATTTGGCCTACTATAAATCCCCAGCAAGCATTCAATCGGGGTCCACTTGTATATGGATAGGACAGCTTTTTCAAGCGTTCATTTAATTATGTCCCAGAAAGCCTGCACTTTCGGGCATCTCCAGAACATGTGGATTATATCTGCGGGGGCTTTTCCACACCATGGGAAGCTAGACAACGCGTGGCTGTTAAATTTAGCAAGTCTGACAGGGCTCATATATGTCCGATGTAGGACGTTGAGCTGTAACAATCGAAACCTTCCATTCCTAGACACACGCTTAACAAAGAGTAATGCTGAACGCTTGACTCCAGAACACTAGCTGCCCCTCAGTATATTACCTTACCTGCACTAGGGCCAGCCAGACAAGCTAGACTCTCATCATGCACATGCCATAACTAACCCCACACTTACTTAACTGGCCCCCTACCACACACTACTAAACCACACTGGTGCATACACCCGCTATTAGTGCACTCTGTGAACCCCCCCCACTCCACAGCTGGAGCAGGGGACGACAACGCACAAGGATCCTAACCCTTCCGTTCCCACCATCATGACACAGACACCCTGTCCCACATAGGAGCCACTAACATTTGTCTTAAAGGTGGCCTGATTAATGCTTGTTCCATAGGAGCTCATGCCATTGATATCCACGGTGGAGTAGCAGTTACCTCCAAAACCACAATTCAGTTCAGGCCATGCCCCATAGACCCCATTGCGGGATATGACCTCCTGCTCTTGAATCTCACTACTGACCCTAAAACCACTTTCAACTTCCTCCTTATATGCCGACAACCTAATAACACTAACAATCCCGACCTCGACATCCCTTTGCTCATCACTCCTCTTTTGAAACCACTCACCAAATTCATTATCCTAGGAGATATCAACCTAGGATTTGATGTTAAAATAGACTGGAAAGCCACTGCTCTTACCTCTGCCCTCTATGACATGCACTTTACACAAATTGTCAACTCTCCTACTCACATTAAAGGAAGAATCCTTGACTGGATTCTGACGTCCAACGTAACTATACATTTAGAATCCATCTCTGAAGTTACTTGGTCTGACCATTTCCTAATACGTTTTGACCTCCTCACCACTAAGGCACAGGCTCCACCACCCTCCAGTTATAGCCCTATCTCCATCAGAAACACCCGAAAACTCACAGCAGAAAATCTCATCCCTCGACTTGCAGACGCGCTCAAGACTCACTCCCCCGTAGATACTAGCTCTGACAGTATCTCCACTCTTTATCACACCTGTCTGAAATCCTCTCTTCACATAGTAGCCCCCTTCACCTCCAAAATACCACACAAACTGAAGCAAGCAAACTTCTGGTTTGATGAAGAACTCATGCTCTTACGCCGCAACAAAAGAGCATTGGAGTACCTTCACAAAAAGAACCCTTCTCCCAATACAACTAATGCGCTTGTCGCAGCTAAAAAAACACAAATCAACAGTGGTAGCTCACAAAGCAAATTTCTTCAACACCCGCATTACTAATGCGCCTTCAAGTACTAAAGAACTATTTTCCATACTTATGGAATTAGAATCACCCATCCCCACAGTAGCACTTGCCCACACAGACAAAGCTTGGTGTACTACCATTAAAAATGCACTGGCACACAAAATCATCACCCTACAGGAGAAAATAAAGAACAAAAGAAAAAAACCAGCTGGCAAAAGTATGCCCTCACACTTACCTAGCGCCAACGCCAATACCACCGCGTCCCAATTCAAATTCAGTAAAGTATCCCAAGATTAGGTCTTGACCACCATCACTACCCTTAAACCTTCCAACTGCAAAGGTGACAGCTTCCCCGCCCGGTTGGCCAGACTCTGTGCACCAGCCCTAGTACCCATTATCACCAATTTTTATTAATGCTTCTTCTAACTTCTAACTCCAACTCAGCCCTGTCCAGCATCAAAGCGGCCTGGGTAACCCCACTACTCAAGAAACCCACCCTTGATCCCACCACCCATACCAACTATCGCCCCATCACTACTGTTCCATTCCTACTGAAGATAATTGATCGAGTAGCCTACACTCAAATCCAACACTACTTGGAAAGTAACCACCTGCTAGGAGCCAGATAATCAGGTTTCTGCTCCAAACATGGCACTGAAACAGCGATACTATTGATGGACAGCATCCGAGATTCTGGCAACATAGGCATTTTACTCTTACTCGACCTTTCAGCTGTGTTTAACTGGCAGATCATGACAAACTGTGCCTTGCACTGGCCAAAAACATAAATGTTTCCCCAGAAGCCGCCCTATGGATCAAATCATTCTTGTTGGAACGCACCTCCAGAGTCTTTATCGGCGATGAGGCTGTTGACCCCATCACAGTACCTCTAAGTGTCCCTCAAGGCTTTTGCCTCTCACCTATACTTTATAATACATATACTAAACTACTATTTGCAGCACTTGACGCCATGGGCGTCATCTACTCTAATTTCACAGATGACACCCAAATATTGATTCCTTTCACTGGAGACCACAAACAAGACACTGCCGCTATCAATAAGATTCACGCAATCATCCAAAATTGGATGGCCACCCATAGCTTATGGCTGAATGATGAGAAAACCGAGATTCTCATTGTAGGCTCTCCAACCTGCCTAAAATCCCTAGATGATAGCTATTTTGCCATAAATATTGATGGTACTTCCATCTCACTCGTGAAACAAGTAAAAACACTAGGCGTCTACCTAGATGCTAATCTCTCCATGACCAAGCACATGAATGCCCTGTCCTCCTCCACCGCCTATACTACAAAACCTCACTCAGCCGACAATTCCTCACACCCCAGAAATGCCTCACACGAGCACAAGCCCTCATCCTCTCAAAACTAGATTATTGCAAAATTCTTTTACTGGGCATCATGACAACAAATCTGCCCAAACTGCAACTACTCCAGAATAAAGCCCTACGTGCTGTCTTTGGCTTAAAAAGAAGTTCATTGGCTCCCTGTCAAAGCAAGAATCCTCTTCAAGACCCTGATCACTGCTCACAAATGTATCCTTGATGACGCCTCTTCCTATTTGAACAACAGCATAACCCAAAAGGTCTCATCCCGACCCCTAAAATCATGCACCAGCACACACATGAACGTTCCTTGCTACAAGAACAAAAGGGAGGGAGGTTCTAGCTTCCCAGTAGCCGCCCAACGCTTTGGAACATTCTATCGGCACACATTAGAAATGAGCAATCGCACCAGCATTTCAAGACAATTATCAAAACCTGGCTCTTTGACAAATTTGACTAATTCCTTAACTAATTCTGTCAATGTTCTTAACATGTTGTAACCAAATGTATGCATGTAACCAGTATCCTAAGTCTGTTGTAGATGAGGAGCCAATTACCCCACTGCAACTGCCCCGCCTACATTACATGAAAAATATGAAACAAAGTATGTGATATATGGAACAAGTTACTTACCTGTAACTGTTGTTCTCCAGCATGGGTCTGGCATGGATTCACATGCTCATGAATATTCCCCGTCGTCAGGCTGGGAATCCTCGGTAAAGAAAAAACCAGTATCAGTTTCGTTTCTGATCTGTCTTTCGTAGTAATAACCAATCACTGGTCTCTGCGTCATACTGACCACAGCCAATGACTGCCCTCTACCTAAGCACCGCCTCTGGCAGCCATCTTCAGATTTGGAAGCACGTGAAGTGGCAGTATGACCAAGTGAAGAGCCGCAGAGGGGTAGGCGGGAGGGTTCGCATGTGAATCCATGCCAGACCCATGCTGGAGAACAACAGTTACAGGTAAGTAACTTGTTCCTTCTCCAGCATGGGGTCTGGCATGGATTCACATGCTCATGAATAAAGAATACATAGCAGTACACACATGCACAACCACGGGAGGTGGCAAAGGCTCAACATTAAGCATCACATCAACTCAACATTAAGCATCTTACCTCCTCACCAGGCTCACCTCAGGCGAACAGGTTGCGCAGCACTGCTTGGCCGACCCTGGACTCCTCCCTGGAATCCCGGTCGACGCAGTAGAATTTCGTGAAGGTGTGCGTCGACCTCCACGTAGCAGCCCTGCATATGTCCAGCAGGGGCACACCAGATAGGAACGCCGTGGTAGCTGCGATCGCTCTGGTGGAATGGGCTCTCGGACGGCCAGGCAGCGGTCGGTTTGCCAACCGGTGACAGTACATGATACAGCCGGAGAGCCATCTGGAGATGGAAGCCTTCGAGAGAGCCTTCCCCTGATTGACAGGTCCAAAGTTCACAAAGAGTTGTGACGTCTTCCGAAAACCTTTCGTGCGGTCCACGTAGAACTTCAGCGCTCTAGCTACATCCAGCGAGTGCAAAGTCCTCTCAGCCGGCGACGAAGGCGACGGGAAGAACACAGGTAACACCAAGGGTTCGTTGAGATGAAAGTCCGACGGTACCTTGGGCATGAAGGAGGGGTGCGTCCTGAGCACTACCCTCGTGTCGTGGAAAGTCAAGTACGGGGCCTTGCAGGAAAGGGCCTGGATCTCTCCCACTCGTCGTGCGGAGGTGATGGCCACGAGAAAAGCTGTTTTCCACGATAGAAACTTCAACGGGGCCGAGTGCAGAGGCTCGAACGGAGGTCCCATGAGTTTGGTCAGTACCACGTTGAGCTCCCACGCCGGGGCCGGAGCCTTCACCGGCGGGAACGATCTGAACAGTCCCTTCATGAACTCTTTCACCAGACGATGAGACCACAAGGACGTCCGGCCCGTGGTTCTGGTGTATCGGGAGATCGCAGCAAGATGAATCTTGATGGACGCGTGTGCCAGACCAGCTTTGGCCAGCGTCAGCAGGTACGGCAGCACTTGGGGAGCCGTAATCCGTAGAGGGTTAATCTTCTGTGCGTGGCACCAGACAGAGAACCTCTTCCATTTGTGTCCGTAGCATTTAAGAGTCGAGGACGCCCTGGCCTTTGCAAGAACCTCTCTGCAGTCGGCCGGTATGTCGTATCCTCCAAACTCTAGCGCTGCAGGAGCCAGGCCTGCAAGTTCAGCGACTTCGGGTCGTGGTGGAGGATGGCGCCTCCTTCCCTGGAGAGTAGATCCGCGTCCGCCGGCAGCTTGATTGGCGGGGACGCCGACAAGTCCAGAAGGTCCGGGAACCATATCTGCCTCGGCCACGCAGGTGCGACGAGGATCATCCTGCACCGTGACCTCTTGAGCTGGTTGACGAGCCGGATTAGCAGAGGCAAGGGAGGGAACGCGTAGAGGAACAGGCCCTCCCAGGGGAACGAGAAAGCATCGCCCATGCTCCTCGTCTGGGGAAACCTGCTGGCGAACCTCCGGCACTTGGTGTTCGTCGCCGTCGCGAACAGGTCGATCTGGGGTGTGCCCCACCGTCGGAAGAGGCGATCCACCAGATCCTGCCGTAGTTCCCACTCGTGGCACGAGCGCAGCTCCCTGCTGAGTGAGTCGGCGATGGTGTTTTTTATCCCTGCCAGATGAAACGGCACCAGAAGAATCCCTTGGGCGACGGCCCAATGCCACAGGTCCTGCGCCTCCTTGGACAGCGCTGGGGACCTGGTTCCGCCCTGTTTCCTGATGTAAAACATGGTGGTGGTGTTGTCGGTGAAGATCCTCACCACCTTGCCCTTGAGGGACGGAAGGAAGGACCTGAGGGCCCAAAACACTGCACGGAGCTCCAGGACGTTGATATGCAGGGACTTCTCCGTCGGGAGCCAGAGTCCCCTTGCGTGCAGATTTTCGGTGTGCGCTCCCCACCCTTCTAGGGAGGCATCCGTGGTCACAGTCACCTGGTGGGCTGGGGTCTGGAAGTCCATGCCCGCCGTCAGATGCGCGCGGGTGCCCCACCACCGTATCGCTCGTCGGAAACTCTCGTCGAGCTTGATCCTTTCCTCGAAGCTGCCCGTCGTCTGGATCCAGCGCGCATCCAGGAACTCTTGCAACGGGCGCATCCGGAGCCTGCACATGGGAATGAGGTAGATGCAGGAAGACATCATCCCGAGGAGGGACTTGATGGACCTCACCTTGGCCGCGTCGGCCACCAACATCCGTTGCACCTTGCCCAAGATGGTCCTGGTCCTCTCCTCCGACGGGGAGGCCAGAAGGGACACTGTGTCGAGCCTCGCTCCCAGAAACAGTGCGACTTGCGCGGGCACCAGGTGGGATTTGGCGTAGTTCACGGAGAATCCCAGGTCCGTGAGGAGTTGGACGGTCCTTGCCGTGTGGACCACGGCGAGCTCCCTCGTCTTGGCGCGGATGAGCCAGTCGTCCAGGTAGGGGTAGACGTGAATCCCCTCGCGGCGCAGCTGCGCCGCCACCGGTGCGAGGCACTTGGTGAAAACCCTGGGTGCCGACCGCAGTCCGAAGGGAAGGGCTTTGAACTGGTAATGACGCCCTTGGACCACGAATCTGAGGAATTTTCGGTGCCCCTTTAGGATGGGAATGTGGAAGTAGGCATCCTCCAAATCCAACGACGATAGGAAGTCTCCTTCCTCCAGCTGACCCAGGACGTGCTGGAGGGTGACCATCCGGAACTTCTGCGCCTTGATGAACTTGTTCAGGCGTCGCAGGTCCAGGATGGGGCGCCATCCTCCCGTCTTCTTCTTCACGAGGAAGTAACGCGAGTAGACTCCGGAGCCCCGAAGCCTCTTTGGGACGAGTTCGATGGCGCCCTTTCTGAGCATCGCCTTTACCTCCAGGAGAAGTTGAGGGACGTGAAGTTCTTTCCTGGCCACGGGGGGGATGCGCGGGCACCTTCTTTGAAACTCGAGCGCGTGGCCCCGGGCCAGGGCGTCCAGCACCCAACGGTCGGTGGAGATGGACTCCCACACGCTGACGAAGCCCGCCAGCCGGCCTCCCACCGGGGTGCTTCGGTGGGGGCCCGACCCCACGGCCGGTTCAATCCTGCTTGGACGCGGCCTTGCCGCCTTGGCCTCCTTGGCGACGACGGCGGGGGCCGCCAGACTTGCCTCGTCCTCTGTAGGCCTCTTGCGACGACGAGCGGGCCGCTTGACGGTAGGAAGCGAAACCGCCGCCGGAACCTTTGGAGGCGCCCTTGCCTCCGCCGCTCCGAAAGGGCGTCCGCCGTTGCTGCAGTACTCCAAGGGCCCGGGCCGTCTCAGTATCCGCCTTGATGGCCTGAAGGGAATCGTCCACTGTCTTCCCAAACAGGTTGTTCCCGTCGAAGGGCATGTCCAGGACCCTGGTCTGGACGTCCTGCCGAAAGTCCGTAGCCTTGAGCCATCCGCGACGTCGAAGGCAAACGCCGTTGCCCATCTGGCGGAACCCAGTGTCGGCGATGTCCGTCGCCACGGTGATGGCGTGGTCCGAGGCCACCTCACCTTCCTGCAGGATCTCAAGGGCCTCCGCCCTCTTGTCGTCCGGCAGAAAATCCAGCAGGGGAGCTATCTTGTACCAGAGTTCCCTGTCGTAGCGGGCCACGATAGCCAAGGCGTTGGCCGCTTTAATCGTCGTCGCCGCCGACGAGATGACTCTGCGTCCCATGGCATCCAATTTCTTTCCCTCGCCGTCCGGCGGGGAAGTCGACGTGGAGGCCGCACCCCCCCCCGCTTTCTTCCTGGCTGCCGCGGAGACGAAGGAGTCCGGGGTAGGCTGCGCCCGGAGGCATAGGGGGGCCGAGTCCGGGACCCGGTACTTTTTCTCGTACCGGTCTCTTTTCGCTGGCGTCGTGGAAGGGTTCTTGAGGAGGGAAAGGCCCTCATCCCAAATGTCGTCCAACAGAGGCACTGCGAGGACCGTCTTCCTCTTGGTCTCGCGCCGTTGGTAAAGGAAGCCTTCCTTTTTCTTCTCCTCAGGGCAGAGTTGGAAAAGCTCGGATGCCCTGGCGATCATTGAGTGGAACGATCCAATCTCGTCGGGCGGAGAAGCCCTGGGGGGAGGCGACGACGGAAAATCCTCGTCGTATGCCTCGTCGTCCGTACCCGTCGCTGCCGTGTCAGTCCCCGTATCATCCCCTCGGGTGGACGGGGAGGAGGGCTGGACGGGGCGCGACGGTTGAAAAGGAGGCGGTGGATGGATCCTTCTTTTCTTGGTAGGGGGAACACCAGAAGGTCCCGGTTCTGGATCCCCCGACGGGAGAGGTTCCTCCGTCGGTAACGGTAGTCTCGTCCTTATCTCGGAGCATAAGGACTGTATAGCCAACAAAATGGCCGCTGAGTTGTCTTGCGGCGCTGGCAGAGGGGAATCCGACGGGCGAGCAGGGGCCCCGTCGGTATCCTCGACGATGTCGTCGTCGTCACCTGCGTCGGGGCCCATTCCGACGGGCTGGTCTTGTTCCACGCCTAGGCCGTGGCTTAAGACCTCGATCAGTTCCTCTTCTGAGGTTGAGGCCGAATCTACGACGACGCCCTGCCCCCCCTTCTTCCCCACGGAGGGTTTCACGGGGGTCCTATCGATGGGCACGAAAGAAGACTCCCTCCGAGGAGGCAGGGAGATTCTGGGCCCCGAGGCCGCCACCACTGGTGCAGCCTCCACAGGCTGGGCCAGGGCCGCCGCGACCGTTTCGATAGAGGGCTTGGTCGAATGGATCAAGGCCTTCACCACCTTAGGTGCGCTCACCGCCTTATCCTTGAGGGAGGGGGCACTGCCACGCTCCTCCTCTGCCTTAGAGCTCGACCGGGGTCTCTCCAGGAGCTTCGCCGGGTGCTCGGCCTTCCTCTTACCCGACCCAGAGCGTTGGCTCGTGGTTGATGGTGCCGGGGAGGGTGCGCCCTGCCTGGCGCCCGTAGAGCCCGACCGTTCGGCGCTCCCGGTGCCAGCGGACTCGCGGTGCTTGGCCTTATGTTGGGCCCCCGTCGCCGGGGCGCCCTCAAAGGTCTTAGAAGACCGCTCAGATTTCTTCTTCTTCTCGCCAGACGGGCTCTTACCCTCCAGCCAGCTGGCGAGACGTTGATGGCGGTCCTTCATGGTCCGTTCCGACATGTTGCCGCAAAACGCACAGTCCTTCTCCACGTGCGTCTTGTCCCCATGAAGGCAGTAAAGGCAGAAAGAGTGTTCGTCCTCCTTGAAGACGTTCTGCAGCTGGCATCCAGGGCAGGCCCTGAACAGCTTTCCGGGCGTCGAGCTTCCCTTCTCCTGGGCCATCTCCGAGACCGGGCCTGAGAAGCTTCTGGAGTCCTCCGAAGTGTAGCTCGACGAAATCTTCACCCTTGAGGGGCACAGATGAATCCGACACGGGTCCCCGTTGATCGGATGTAGGATCGGTGGAGCTTGAGGCTCTTTTGACCGAAAGAATCGAAGTTTTTGTGAAAAAGCGCGAAAAAATAGCACTAACGCTCGAGAGCAATAGCACGAGGATCCCAACACATGAACGTGCGGTAAAAATCTGAAGATGGCTGCCAGAGGCGGTGCTTAGGTAGAGGGCAGTCATTGGCTGTGGTCAGTATGACGCAGAGACCAGTGATTGGTTATTACTACGAAAGACAGATCAGAAACGAAACTGATACTGGTTTTTTCTTTACCGAGGATTCCCAGCCTGACGACGGGGAATATTCATGAGCATGTGAATCCATGCCAGACCCCATGCTGGAGAAACTGAACAATTAAACCAGCAAAGAGAAGAGCGTGGACTCTGTGCAGTACCCATAAGAATGGCTATACCTAAGAGAATATGAGAGGTAAAGAACCCATTGAAGAAACCATACCTGCATACAAGACAATATGATGGCCATTTGAACGAGATTCCTGAAGAAGCAGAGAAACTAAATGGCAAAGATGAATGATGACGCCATACAAAGTTGAATCGACACCCATATAGAAAGATAACCAGACCAGAGAGGCAGACGATTTCTAAAACACAAAGAAGTACTAAGGATAAGTGACATTTTAGGATAAAGATGAAGAGACTTAGGCCACAGACCTGATGAAGATACTTAGTTAGTTTAAACGTGTACAGATGCAAGAAAATACAAGCAGCAAAGCAATCATGAAGCTAGCCACATGCTTTTGAATAGACTGCTGCAAGCGCCAACATATACATATATGAAAACATATGGATAAAATAAAGGATGGATGTTTCCACTACGCATATAAGCAGTACTGAACAAAGCAAGAAAGCCTAATTTCAGTGTCGCAGTTAAGAAAAGCAATTGAATTAAACAGAATCAAAGTTCAGCTAAGGAATTGACTGAGCCAAGAAAGCCAAGGTCTTATCAAACTGGCATTGGCTGACATTAGATACAATTAACGTGAAAGAACAGAGGCTCCTGTTCAGAGAGGTCAATCAAAAACAAAAGACATCAGAGGACTATTGAAGAATAAAATCAAATACATGAAAAGCTCAATCTCATGGTGTCCAATCACGTGGTAAAGGGAAGTTGGATGAACGAGATGATCACACCTATGCATGAAGGCCGGCTGGTGCCCATACACCTTAAAAATTCTCAGAGAACAGTACAAAGTCAAGGCCAACTTCAAAGCACTAATCGACACTGGACCATTGAGGTGATGATGAATGATATGCTAATTGGTGGGAAGCTGGTGCTAAAACAAGCTCACCTGCAACTGGTTGTTCAGTCTGTGTGCTGCTAGACGTAGGTGGAAAAGTCCTGACAGAGGTTAGGAGCTAACCAATTGTAGGGGACCATGTAGTTGGAGGTCCTATAGCTTGTGTAGACAATGGGACGTCGTACATTTAGTGGCGTTCTTAGTGGCCATTTTAAGGGGAGGGCTTAGTTGCCCCACCTGATGTTAATTATCCTACCACCTTCTTTCGTTACTCCATACAGATATAGAGCCTATATTTAGAACTACACTTGTACCCAATCACACCCTCTGTTAGGTTTGTGTAGTTTGCCATATAAGATGACGTTGGTAATGGCGCAGGTCAAAACGTAAAAGATGACCAATTTTCTGTACAAAAGCCCAGGTTTTTTATGAATTAAGTAGAGTCAGAGTATCGAGCAATTGCTGATGTTAGTTGTACTCCCTGTTTTAGATACTTAACATTAAAACAGACAAACTTTGCCAAGCTATTTGTGTCATCTTGATTATTGATGTATGAATAAAATCTGCATCCCCATTCATCTCCTTGGTATTGCTACTCATCTTAATGTGCTGTCTGAGAGAATACCAAGCTCACTTGATAGCAGAGGATGGTTAGATAAGATAACCATCGGCCTTCGACATAAGTAACTTTAGAATCTTGGCAATATCACACGACCTTTGCCATTCGGCTGACAGGACGTGAAGCTCCCTGTGAAGTGTATATAATAGACAACTCCTTGCAAGGGACGGTTTGACAGCACCCTTATTTTCAGATAGAAACCCCTTCCACATCTACGAGAACTGGATCGAAAAGCGGCTCGAAGAGGCAGTAACGAAGGCGGTGATCCCGAGGGTCTGAAGAAGAAAAACATGCAAACGGTGAGTAAATAGACCAAAGAGTGTGGCAAAGGGATGCATGTACAGTAAATAATGGAGAGTAATGGAGGGAGGTGGGATAAAATATAATGCCAGAGTAAGAGTGTAATATATATGTATATGGGAAACAAGATATTGACTTGATTGTGGCCGAGCAATATATAAAGAAGAATAGTCGTGAGTGAGGCCACGATAAGAGAATACGCCCTGTTCCTAGACTTTAAAGAGTGCTAGCAGAAACCTTTATCCAGAGTCCCATAAGTGGATGACATAGGAGACGGGATCAATTAAAGACGATCCAGAAAGAGATAGGTTAAAGTTCCAATCGGAGCAATCTTAGAGGGCAAGACGAGTCTTAAGAAGAAGATTGTGAACAGTACATGTGGCCAGGTAAGTTTGTCTGTTTGTTTTATGTGAGTTAAAAGTGTGATGACATTAGAGTTGAAAGACATATTTTTTATGTAATAGAGAAGTGTGAAGTTGAGACACGAAAATTGATTGTTTTAAAATTGAACTTTGATGTGTTTTTTTATCAAGATCAAAGTAAAAAATTGTGTTTTGACGGGATTGGAGCTTGCGACGATTGGTGCTCACTCATAAGTGAATCTTGATTGAGACGTAATTTGGACCTTGTAATTCAAGCATAAGCGAGTGGTAGCAAAGAGAAAAGTGAAGGTTAAAAATGGAAGCAGTTACTCCATTTGTGCAAATTTGCAAACAGCTGCCGAAGCATGCGCTTAAACTTAACCAATACAGTGCAGAGTGGGTTAAAGGAACTGAAGATAAAATGTTTATGCCATGGCCACAAGGCGGATCATTATCGAAGACAGTTCTGTAGCATATGACGACATATTTGCAAACAGCGTATATAGGAAAAAAATTAGAAAAGCGCATAGCAAGTCTAGAGCTTTGGAAAATGTATGAACAAGAAAAGGTTGATGAGCCTCCTTTACATTGGATACTCAACATTTGCAAAGAGGGGGGTGAAGAGCCTTCTGCGCTGCCCACCCCATCTGAAATAAAAAATGAAACTAAGAATGATGAAGGGTTATACCCATTAACGGAACTTACAGCAACAACGGGATATAGCAATATGTCATATGAGTCCCCTACGCAAAGTAGTGACGAGGGTCCAGAGAAAGATACCGAGAAAGATACAACCTCCAAAGTCTCGAGAGACAAAGAGAGACGCGATAAGGAGAGAAGTGATTGAGCAAGTACATCTCTAGATATAAGGAGTGAAATAAAGAGATGGAAAGGAGACAAGGATAAAGATGATGAGATAGCGCTCTTACAGAATGAATGGATGGGAGGTCAGATTTTACTTAAACTCAATGGCAAAAGTATCGAAGATGTAAGATAAAGGGGAGATTAAGACAAACAAGACAGAAAAGACAAAGAAAAAGAGGAACGATTGAAAGATGAGGGAGCGGATAGAAAGGGTAGACAAAGACAAGAACAGTTATATCAAGATGAACAAAAAAGGGAACAGGAGAGAGCAGAAGAACAAAGAAAACGTGAAAATAGACAAAGAATTGAAGATGTTAATGTTAATGTTAAAGGACATTTGTACCACGCACTATCACCACCGGATTGGTCCCTGGCGCACTGGCGGCTCTGAAAGAGGAAGGGAGGGTGAGTTATTGGGAGGAAGCAGGAAAAGTGCAAGAGAGCAGTGATGTGCTGTTGGCCTGGGGTGTTTGTGGCCGGTAGAAGTCGTGTGCTGTTGTGCGAGTCTATGTGTGTTTTTTGTTTTGTTGTTGCAATGTAGTGAAGTTTGTGCAGTTTGTTGTGCTGTAGGTTCGTGGTTGTGTTTGGTTCAGAGTTTGAGAAGTGTATGCAGAGGGGGAAATTGTTAGTGGAATTGGTTAGTTGGCATCTCTATCCTGGATTGAGGCGCTGGGTTTGGGTAGTCTCCCCTGATGCGCCTCTGTCCAGATCTAGGCCCGTCTGGGATTCAAGGTCCCTTTCACATCTGGCCTCCACCTCTACCTGCCACTCTCACAACCCCACCTGTCCTCCCTACATACTCCTGTGGCCAGTGCAACAGCCAATGTCCACAACTCAGGTAGTGTGGCGATTGCCAATATCTCAACAATTCCACAACACTGTGGTATCTGGTAGCAACTAAGGGGTGGGTGAAGATGTTGGGTGGGATTAGCTGGGGTAGTTGACTCCGTCTCCATGGGTGTCACCTGTGTTCCAGTCTATCCCGTGTCACCCGTCCAGGTGCCGTGGGAGCTTCCCTGTCGGTTCTTGGCCTGTCAGTGTCCTTTCCAGTTTAGTCATCCTTTTTCCTATTGTTTCGGTTTTCAGTTTGAGTCAGTGGTGTTGAAGAGCCAGGTTTTTAGTAATTTCCTGAATTTGTGGTGATCTTCGTGGTTTCTTAATTCTTTTGGGATGTTGTTCCAGGTTTTTGCAGCTAGGTGGTAGAAGGAGGTGCCTCCAAGTTTCTTCTTAGGGTATGGTTTAAGTTCCAGGCGGATTTCGTTGCTTGATCGGAGGGGTCTCGTTGGTTTCTAGATTGTTATTTTCTTTTGTAGGAATTCTGCTCCTTGTCCACTGATTGCCCTTTGCGCTATGCACATGGTTTTGAAGGTGATGCAATGTTTTACTGGGAGCCAGTGTAGTGTTTTTAGGGCAGGAGTGATGTGGTCTCTTCTGGATAGTTGGAGGAGTAGTCTGGCTGCTGCATTTTGGATCTGTTGTAGTTTCTTCAAGAGGTATTCTGGCATTCCGAGGTAGAGGCTGTTCACATAGTCGATTCTTGACATGATGAGGGCAACGATAGTGAGTGTTTTGTGCGTGAAGGAGAGGAAAGGTAGGATTCTTCTTGCCGTGTGCAGGAGGAGAAAGCATTTCTTGACAGCTGCATTTATTTGTGGTTCTAATGTTAGGGTGTTGTCCATCAGGACTCCCAGATATTTTACTACCTTACATGGTGTCGGTGTGGTTCCCATTTCCGTTGGCCACGGGATGGCGGTTTCGTTCTCTTGGTCTTTGGATATGATCATGATTTCTGTCTTTCCTGGGTTGATTTTCAGGTTGTTGGAATTCATCCAGTTGAAGACTTCTTTCAGACAGTTGATTAGGGTTGAATGATCGGCTTCGGTGTCTTTGATTTTGTAGATGATTTGAGGGTCATCTGCGTAGTTGTAGCATGTAATGTTGTATTTTTTGAAGATTCTGATGACCGGAGTCTGGTAAATGTTGAAATATAGTGGTGATAGTGAGGATCCTTGTGGCACTCGACAGTCGTTAACTCGTGGAGTGGATTTGAAGGGTTTAATCCATACGGTTTCTGTTCTGCCTGCTAGGAATGATTTAGTCCAGAGTAGTGCTGTGTCTGTTATGCCTACGTCTTCTAGCCTTTTGGTCAGGGTGTCATGGCTAACTGTGTCAAAGGCTGCAGAGAGGTCGAGTAGAATAAGGGCTGAGGTTGTGTTTGAGTCTGCATTAGTTTTTAGGTCGTCCCAGATGGATAGTAGTGCTGTTTCCGTTCCTCTTGCTGGTCTGAAACCGACTTGAGCTTGGTCTAGCAGGTGGTGTTTTTCTACGTGTTCTTGGGTAAGTTTATATAAGTAGGTATCCAGGAGTTTTGCCGGGTGGGGAATGTTTGAGATCGGCCTGTAGTTGGAGAGGTCTTCTACGTCACCACTTGTGTTTTTCAGAAGTGGCTTGACATATGCTGATTTGAAGTTCCTCGGTACAGTCCCTGTTGCTAGTGATAGATTTAGAAGGTTTCTGTAATATTCTGCTGGCGTTACTTGCGCGAGGATTGATTTGTAGATGTCTGGGGGACAGGGATCCATGGGTGATCCGGCTTTCTTGCTGCGTTTTACCAGCATTGCGAATGCCTCTGCAGATATTTCAGGAAAGTTTTTGAGTTTGTGCTGTGGTTCTGTGTTAGGTTCGTTCGGTCTCTTTTGTATGGTTTGTCAGATGTCATTGATTATTTTTTTGAAGTGGTCTGCCAGGTCGTTGCATAGTTTCTCTGAGGGGGTAGTGTTATCGCAGCCTGGTGGGTTTCTCATCTCTTTAATTATATTAAACATTTCTTTTTGAATGTTGGTGGCATAGTGATTCTGTCATCGTAGTGGCTTCTCTTCGCCTTTTAAATTTCCTTCTTGTATGCGCGGATTTGTTTCTGGAACAGTGTTTTTTGTCTGGATTGTATTCTTTCCTCCATTCCAGTTCCATCTTTTTGTTTCCCTTTTTCATGGTCTTTAGTAGTGGGGTGAACCATTTTGCCATTGCTCTTTTTTTTTGATGGGGTGAATGGTTTTTCTGGGGCGATCTTATCTATTGCATCTGCAATCCATTTGAGCAGTAGCTCCGCTTTCCTGGCTCTAGTTAGCTACTAGCTAGCTCTAGTTCAGTAGTTGAGGGTTTGGTTAATTCCAGCTGTTCGAATAGGTTGCTTTCTTTGACGTGTTTCCAGTTTCTTTTTGTGGTGGTTGTGAGTTTAGGAGGTTGGATGCAGACTTCGGCAGGCAGGGTGATCATGAACGGGATGATGAGGTGGTCGCTCCACAGTATTTGTATTGGCGGTGCCGTGGTGATGAGTTTTTCTTTGGCGAAAATTGCGTCAAGGGTGTGTCCTGCCGAGTGTGTTGCCCCTTTGACTAGTTGTCGTAGTTTCATGCTAATGAGTTGTTCAGTCAGTGAGTTTTGGGAGTTGGCGTGGCTGTTTTCAAACCAGATGTTGAAGTCCCCCAGAATGATTAGGTGTTCGTGGTTGATGGCTAAGTTGGTGATGGCTTCTGTGAAGTTGTCGACGAAGGTTGCATTATATGTTGGTGGTCTGAATACCGGGATGAATGTGGTGTTGGCTTTTGGGGTCGCTGTTAGGTGTATTACCATGGGTTCGCAGTTGAGGATGTTGAGTGATTCATCCGTTTTTATTTTCAGGTGTCCTTTGAATGCTATTGCGATGCCACCTCCCTGTTTTTCCTGTTTATTTGAAGGCATTTGAAGTTGGTTGAAAGGCAGTTTTGGAGAGTGATTTTGTAGTTGTCGTCCAGCCATGTTTCTGTAATGAACAGGATGTCAATGCCGTTGTCATCGAGTAGGTCGAAGATCTCTGTTGAGTGTTTTGACATGGATCTTGCGTTTATTAGATTGCAGTGGAGTTTGGAGGTGTTGTTTGGTTTGGACTTTCATGTTGAGGTCGGCTTCTGATCGGTGTTGAGGTTTCCTTGCTGGTCGATCTCTTGTTGGGCTGTGGGTTTCAGGGTGTCAGCGTCTTCGAAGAGTTCTTCTAGGTTCTGTCTTGGGTTTTTGTTTTCATCGGGTTCATCTTCCAGGAGTTGTGGTTGTCGATTGGAAGTTCCTCTTGCTTTGGTGATGTAGGGTGTTATCACCTCAGTCGTGTTTTTGTTGTTTTTTGTGTTACTCATCCTTCTTCTAAGTGCTTGTGTTAGGTAGTTTGATGTTGCTGCTTCTAGCTTTTGGTTGGTTGGTTGGTTGGTTGGTGTGGTGACCAGTTGTCAGCGAGATATGGAGTTAAGTAGAGGGTTTTGTCTCTTCTCTCAGTGTTGTTTCGATTTGTGTTCCTGTCTGTGGGGGTGCGTTCTTTGTTGCTGTTCTGGAGTGTTTGTTCTTTCTTCACTCTTTTTCTTTCCCTCGGAAAGGGTCGTTCGCGCAGCATTATAAGATTGAGAGTTGTTTAGTTTTTGTTTGTTTGGTGATGTCCAGTTGGTTCTGCTTTGGTCTGGTTGTCTAGTGGTGTAGTAGTGGGTGTGGAGGGCTGTCCACTACTAGTTTGGGCTCTGTCTGTAGGTGGTATTCCGGCTGATGTTGCTGACTCGTTCAGTCGCTGTCTTCAGAGGGGTAGGGGAGGTGGTTAAGGGTTATATAGTTGGGTGTTGTCTGTGGCTCTTTTTAGCGTCCGTCTCCCTGAACGTGGTTCACTGTGGTGAGCTAGCTATGTGGGTTTGAGAAGGGTATCTACTAGTTGAAGAGTGGCTTGGAGGGGCATAGCTAGGATTTACGCCTTATGAGGCGTGAGCCCCTAATCGGAGTGTCCCTCCACAGTAAATCACTGGTGGGTTCTGTCTCACTTTAGAGTGAGTTGGTCAGCAACATTTGAGAGACCTGTGTCGTGGGGGAGGCACCTATCAATGCAATCTAATATCACACAGTGGAACTGGAGACAGAATCCCTGCTAAATTTGAGACCTGTATAGTGGGAGAGAGGCCTATCAATGCAATCTGAATATCACACACTGCAATTTGGGTACAGAACCCCTGCTAAATTTGAGAGACCTGTATAGTGGGAGAGAGGCCTATCAATGCAGTCTAGATGTCATACAATGCGATTTGGGCACAGAACCCCTGCTAAAATTCGAGAGACCTGTATATTGGGAGAGAGGCCTTTCAGTGTAATCTATAGGTCATACACTGCAAATTGGAGGAAGAACCCCTGCTAAATTTTGAGAGACCTGTATAGCTCTAAACAGAGTGGGGAGGTCTGTTGCGAGCAGGTCAGATTTGTCCAATATTAAACAATGATTGAATTTTGACTAGGTTGGGGGGTGATAGAGAGAGATGCAGTGCTCCTAGTCCAGGGCCACTCCTACCTTACTGGTCCTTGTAGTTGATGGTTGACGGCTGGCCACTGGCTTCCCCTGTGGACACCTGCTGACACTCCCTGGAGCTGCCTCTGTTGGAGCCGCCCTTAGCCGTGGGGCTGCACGGGCAGAGGGCTGCCCCTGGAAGACTGGTGATGAAGGCTGAGACGACCAATGAGAACAGGGGAAGAGGGTCGGGAGGCGGGAGGCAAGGAAACCAGGAAGAGGGTGAGGGATGGGAGAGGACGGCAGCAGGGGTAGCAAAGGGCCTGAGGGCTTGCAAGAAAATGGAAAAAGGCCCGGAATGGGCAAACAAATCAGCCGCATTCACCGCGCATCCACTGCAGAGTGGATGCCGGTACTCAGACACTGGCCGCTAGGCCCTTCAAGACCTGGACCGGAGGACCAATGGGAACGGGGGAAGGCGGGTCGGAGGCGGGAGGGAAGGAAACCAGGAAGAGGGTGAGGGGTGGGAGAGGACGGCAGCAGGGGCAGCAAAGGCCTGGGGGCTTGCAAGAAAATGGAGAAGGCCCGGAATGGGCAAACAAATCAGTCGCACTCACCGCGCATCCACTGGAGGAGATGATGAACAGGAAAGGATAAGAGAGAAAAGAATACAGAGATGAAGGGATGAGGAGATACAAAGGGCATATGAACAAACGTATATGAAAAAGAAAGAGGAAGACAGAGTTAGAGATGAAGTGAGAAAACGCTGAGAAGTCGATGACGACATGTAACGCAAAAGAAGGCAGAGGGCATGCAATCTCGATTATTTGGAAAGGGAAGTAAGAAATCCCAACCCACAGGTAGTATGGGAAGACATAGAGGAATTTTTTGTCCGAATCCGAGTCATTACCAGGCCCGTCTAGAGTAAATCTAGAAGACGACTCGCAAAGTTTTGGGGAAGCGATCGACAAAGTATACCACGAAATGCAAGCCCAGAAAGAATCACAAGGGAAGGGAAACATTTATCGTCTCGAGAGCACTCAATTGTATGACACGGAGGAAGCCTCCTGTAGTACGAGGCACAAGGAGCTGTCTTTAGACAGACTAACATTAAAAAGAGATGATGGTGAGAGAAGTAGCACGAGTTGGGCACAAGAAGTATCAGACGAAGAAATGGAAACCTTCCAAAGGGAAGAGAGAAGTAATGTATGTGGTCCAGAGGGATATTCGCCTATAGATAAGGGAGTAAGGTGGTCAGATTTAAAAAATAACTATGTCTAAGGCACCAGAGCCACTGACACAGTCAGACCGACATAAGGGGCAACCCCATGGTCAGAGGGGGGAGTCCCCACCTTGTGTAAGCAGGTTAAGATCATTGCCAGATAGACGGCGATGTGGGAATATTACCCCGGCGGTAGATAGACAAATGATGAGAGATGAGAATGAGTTTGGGGCGTCACAATTCCCCTTGCTAGAAAAGGGAGGGGCCAGGCGACACTAAATACAGTGGCCCCAAATGGACAGAGATAATTTAAAGTGCAAACTCCTGAGTTTAACTTCCGCCACTGGAAAATGGATACATGAGTTTGAAAAAATGACAGGAGGGAATACATTAGCGATAGGTGATATTAAAGGTCTTCTGATCGCCATTCTTGGTGAGAGAGCTGATGACATATGGACACAGGCAGACAACCCTGATGTGACTATAATCAACACTGCGCATGATGGAGCGCCATTTAATACCTGCAGAGCAGCAATTTGGAAAGCGCTACGAGTACTATATCCGGAAACGTCTGATATGGGAGCTATAATGACAAAAAAGATGAAGGAAGGAGATGATCTGTTAGTTTAGAATAAAAATGTCCAAGACGCCTGGAAGCTCGAGACTAGGGAGGCTTGGGGGAAATCTACACCTGTATTTTATCATATATTATGCCAAGGACTGCCAGAACAAGTACAGAAGCAGCTCAAGAAATTAGTGGATATAGAAGCCAAACCGTGGTCGGAAATCCAGTTAACCATTGCACATTACTGCAGACTCCTGCAGGAAAACAATTGCAAAAAAGATGATACGCGAAAAGGTGAGGAAGCAAAATTGGTTCAGAAAAAACTGTCCAAGTACGCCATTGAAGGGGCAATGTGAACTAGCGTAGATGGATCAAATTCGCAGCAGGCAGTGACCATGCCACAAATGAATAACTAAAAGACAGTTTGATCAGACAAATAGTGGATATGCTCCACGAGGAAGGGGATATCGAGGAAGAGGTTGGCAAGGTAATCAAGGGAATTGGCAGAATAGTCAGGGAGGTTTTCAGAATATGCAAAGAGGTAATCAGAATATGCAATATGGGCCGATGGGGAGACCGCCGCCTATATGTTGGACATGTGGAATGACAGGGCACATGGCTCTTATGTGTAGAAGCCAAGGCGTGGTGCAGAATGATCAGTTTTCAAGACAGGGAATGCCAAATCCACCTGCATATTCCAAGCAGAGCAGAAATGCAGCAAGCGCCGAGAGTGCAGCGAGGCTTGCAATCACAGCAAATGGCAGGTAACCACCCGCAAGGACAATCACAGCAATCTCCTTTGCAACTTCAGCAAAACACAAACACTTAACCGCCAATGACTCGTAGAATAGAAGGTGTCGCTGTTGATGGAGGAAATCCATTCACGAGTGATGGAATGAGACTGTACCCACAATAGGACAGCTCACTGGGAGACCTGATGTGTTCAGTCCCATCTATGATGCCGAATCCTCATGAGGAACCGAGGATAGACATAAATATAGGCGACAAAGCTTTTTTGTTCTTAGTGGACACAGGTGCAACGCGCTCGTGTATACGGGAGGGCACATTTTTCATGTCTGTTAATGCGATGAATACTCAGGGCTTCACAGGAGCAACGAGTCGAGTTCTTTTCACAGAAGAATTATCAATCTCCATAGGAGAATGCGATATGAATGTGCCACTTTATTCGAGGCAAACACCTGTCAACATATTAGGACAAGATTTGATGACAAAATTGAATATGACCGTTTCATTTACAGACGAAGGCATAGTATGCTCAACACCGGGAATGCATTATTTAAACGTATGTGAAATGATCATGGCATTCGCAGGGCAATACCGCTTGAACCTGAGGTGTTCCATTATGGGATACGTATTCTGTTAACATGGCTACCAGGTCTAGTAGGTAGAACCACAAGGATACCAGATGAGTTTCTATTTAGGCCTCAGATACCCATGGATGTAGAGGAGGGGCGAATGTTTCCCTTAGACATAGAAGCAGCCATAGTCTGAGGAAATATGGCTGTACTTGATGCAACTGATGATAAGGGTAGACAATGGAGCACAATAATTGCCATCGAAGAGGTCACTGATGAGGAATTGTTTGGAGATTAC
Organism: Ambystoma mexicanum; assembly: GCF_040938575.1. Taxonomy (NCBI): domain Eukaryota; kingdom Metazoa; phylum Chordata; class Amphibia; order Caudata; family Ambystomatidae; genus Ambystoma; species Ambystoma mexicanum. The sequence goes on from NC_090938.1 coordinate 617,292,510, forward strand.
CTATCTGATGATTTGTGATATTTGAAATGTGCATTACTTATTGGGTAAAAGCGATCAAGAGAGAAGTTCCTCAGAGAATGATGCTAGCACAGAAGCGTCCTGAATATTTTTATGAAGATATGGCAAAAGTGCTAGTTTCATTAGGGACCACTGGCCACTATGACATAGGCTTACTGAAAGGGGTTTGAGAGGTGAAGATTAAACTGAAACCAGGAGCAATTTTACCTCGAGTATGACAATATCTCATGTCTCGAGAGGCAGATGAAGGCATTTTCAGGACGATTTCCACCATGATGGACCAAGGTATTTTAGTGACGTCAGAATCACCATGTAATACATCAGTTTATCCTATCAAGAAATCTAAGGGGGGTTGTGGCATTTAATTTGATTTGAGGCCAATAAACCAAATTGTAGAGGCCGAGCTCCCTTTAGTCCCAAACCCGTCTACAATTCTATGTAATATACTGGTTGACGCACAATATTTCATGGTGATTGACTTACAAAATGCGTTTTTCTCAATCCCATTGCACAAGATTTGACATTGTTTACTTTTAGACAAATGCGATTAAAAAGCACAAGGCTGCCCCAGTGGTACTGTGGGTCTCCATCAATTTTCAACAGAATCCTCCAGATGGACTTGAGAAAGCGTTGTACTCCACTACGTAGATGGCATTTTAGTTTGCAGCACCACAGAGGAAGAGTGCAGACGCGATTCTGTTCAGCTAATGATTATACTTGCTGACAAAGGATATAAGGTTGACAAAGAAAAGTTACAATATTGTCAACAAGAAGTGTTGTACATAGGCCAATTAATTTCACATGAAGGAAAGAAGGTCACCCCTGAAAGAGCTGAGGCCATTTTAAAAACAGCTACGCCACACACAATAAAACAGATGCAGAGTTTTCTGGGACTATGTAATTATGTCAGGGCATGGGTCTTTGACTACAGCTCGTATACACAGCCTCTCTTACAGGCCTTGAAGAAAGCACAGGCAACACAAAAACAATTGTGTGGACTAAGGCAATGGAAGAAGGGTTTGATGAATTAAAAAAAAGCAATCTGCACAGCCCCAGTTCCAGGGATCCTCAATTATGCAGAGGAATTCTTTTTATTCTCGCATACAGATGGTACTTTTATGACAGCAGTACTCACACAGAGAACCACATTGGGCTACAAGCCCCTTGCATATTACAGTGGACTCATAGACCCAGTAATGAGAGGTCACTTTCCATGCGAACAAGGTTTTGCAGCCGCCGCGTTCGCCATAGAAAAGGCTACAAGCATAGTGATGGGATGTTCTATGCCGTTATTTGTTGAACACGCACTATTTGCCATTTTGGAAAAACCGAAAGGCACGTTGACTTCTCAAAGGGCTTCTGCCTATGAGGTAGTCATATCAAATCCAGCGATTAAAATAGTTTGATGTAAAATAGTAAACCAAGCTATATTTATAGCTGAGCCAATCACAGAAGGAGAGACCATGCACGATTGCGCTACCTATGAAGAGTTGTGTGATGAGCTCCCTAGAGTAAAGGAGAATGCACTAGCAGGGGGAGAGATTGTTTTCATTGACGGGTCTTCGAGAATAGATCAGAATGATGGCCAAAAATACACAAGTGCCGCTGTGGTAAAACATATGGCAAATGGAGAATTTCAAGTGCTCGTTAGTACTCGATTGCCATATCATTATTCCACGCAAGCTGCAGAATTATTTGCATTGATACTCGAGATCGAGAATCACGCAGACCAGGAAGTAACAGTGTACAGCAACTCCACCTATGTGATGTTGACGATGCATGCAGGACTAGCGTGCTGGAAAGGGAGGGGCTACCTCCGGGCAGACTGCATGCCAGTACAGCCTTATTGGACAGGCTTATTAAGGCACTATAACTCCCATTGGGCATAGCAGTTGTTATATGTGCAGCTCTCACGAAAGGGACAGATTTTATATCGAACGGAAATCAAGCAGCAAACGCTGAGGCCAAACGCATAGCAAATACAGATATAGGGATGATGAATGTTGAGACCTTTGATGTGAATGAAAGGAGGAATGTAATGATGACTGTGGTTGAAGGATATAATTATATACCTAAAACACAGATAATGGAGCTCCAAGGGGAAGCACCACAAGAGGAAAAGAATTTGTGGAAGCGAAGAGGTTGTTCTTTAAACCCCTCTGAAGCATTGTGGTGACAAGATAGCACTGATAAACCAGGGATGCCTAAAGCCTTATTAAGAGTGGCGCTAGAACAGCTACACTACCCTGTGAACACAACTAGGGAGAATCTTGCTGTAACTATTGCTGAGGATTGGTTTGTGCTGAACCTAATGGAACATGTTGCATTTTTTATGGTAAATTGTATTGCTTGCCAACAATTCCCAGCTGGGCATACACTGCGCATAGTGAGGGGAGTCATTCCAAGACCCAATGGCCCTTTTCTGCACTTGCATATCGACTATGTCGACATGATACAAGTATATCAATGGATATAGATACTTGCTTGTTGTAGTGTGTCTTTTCTCAAGATGGATAGAGGGAGGTCCATGCACACACCCAGACTCTACCTGTGCAGCCAAATTATTAGTGCGAGAAGTGTTTCCTAGATGGGGAGTGTGCGAGGTAATGAGATGGGATAATGGACCTCATTTTGTTAATACAGTTTTTCGAGCAGATCAGCTTGTTCCTGGTATAAAGCACACATTTTCTTCGAAGGGTGGTTGCATTGCCTACTACTGGCATTTTATGCATTAAGGAACCATCCAGGTTCTGACCACCATCTTGCGCCTCACAAAATCATGACAGGAAGGCGAATGAGAACACCCCTAATGCCTCCATCCCGAGTTAGAAGTGATGCTCAGCCGACATCGGACGTTTTAGGATTAGAATTGCAAAACTATTTGAACTGTATGACTTCCAGTGTTTCTGTTGCAGAGACGAGGGTGTAGGGCAGTACAGAACACAGAAGGAGATGCTTCAATAACCCAACCTCTGGAATTTCATCTTCCCCAACTTTACCCCGGAGATGTGGTCCTAGTTCGTAACCACACAAGGAAAAAGTGGGACGAGCCCAGGTTCAACGGTCTTTTTATTATTGAGGATGTAACGCCATCTGCTGTCAAATTGCAGAGTAGGCGCGCTTGGATCTTCTTGGGAGACATAAAGATCTACTCTGGAGAAACCCCTCTGCTTACACCCCTCTATGAAGAAGCTACAATCATCGGGGAAGAACCACAGCACGTGCAGACGAGATCTATGACGAAGAAGAAGGACGCATAACCTGACAAGTGGAAAGTGTAAAGAACCCTTTAGTTGGACTGTGGCTTGATTTTGGACACTCCTTTTTGAGCTATAAATAAAAGGGTCAAAGGACACATTCGAACATTCTGTGCATCATAGATGCATAGTTAAGGGAAGATATGTGATGACCTATTCAGGAACATACTTATGTATTTTGAGTTGGTGTTACGTTCTTTTCTGTCACTGGTGGGGAGAACTTGCCACATTCCAGCTTTCATTCGAGAGTCTGACAATGAAAACATTATAAGAAAATTGCTTATAATCATCACTGAAGAATTCTTGAAGTTACCTGAGTACAGTGAAGAAAACACAAATGCCCTCATCAGCCGATGCAGCACATAGACTGGTCAGTGTGGTGTTCTTTCATCTAATTTAAGAATACCCGCATCTTGTTGGAAGACACACAGATGTGGTCACGTTTCTGAGAGATCCAAGAAACACTGCAAACTTGAATGTAATCTTGGAAGGTATCATCATCCAGGAGAGCATCTATTCTGAAAGAAATCACAGAGCGGTGTAGAAACTTTCCTCCGAGGGACAGATCGAGGAAGTGAATAAAAGACAAAACTTTTTGTTCATGCTGACAGGGAAGCAACATGTCATCTGTACTGAAGCAGATTCGAGGCATCTATTGGGAGCTGATATATGAAGCAGAACTCATAGAGGCTTGCAGAGGTAATTTTGTTCACGATAAAGGAACATTTGCATCCCGACTGGTGAAAAAACTGGTTCCAGAGAGAAAGAAAGTTATTTCTTAAGTATCCAGAAAGCAGATAGTTGATCAAGGACGCATGCTGAATGAAGACAACAGCTTCCAGAAAGCAATCTAAAATGCAGAGCCATTAAAATTTGTTTTTACTTCCTTAGCATCAAATGATCGAGATGGGGAATTTCAACAGTAACGTTGTGTTGGCCTATGAGGACAGACGCACTCATTGTCCAAGAAGCAGATGCTGCAAAGTGACATACCTTTGTGTTATCTACACATGCATTGTATTTATACTCAAATTGCTTTCACTGACAGCAAGAACTGCATTTTATACAGGAGCACATGGGGCCAAGAGTCCTGTATGTTTCTGGGCAGAAGGAAAAGGTAAGCATGGCAACTACAAGGCAGCCTAGACCCTACATAGTTATTCCTGTCCCAAGAAAAAGGAGAAGATACCTGAGCTTGAAATGGATGTTGTTAGAAATCAATCACACACAGCACTTGTTTCATAAAATGCTTTTAAACACCGGAGACAGGGTCGGCGGATCAGGCAAAGAAGGGGGTTAATAAGGGTTGGGTGACAAGAGGCCCAAGCACAATTCCCAAAGAAAAGTAATGCATAGAGATTATAGCAGAATCTTTATGGCCATCATTAGCTGCTGCTAGAAAAAGACAGGTGGATAGAGAAAGACTTGCTGAACTTTCTTCTACACAGGGAACCCGGATGAATGTTCCTGCAAACAAACCAGCTAGAAGGAGCTATGTTGCTACATTTAGAGACGTAGTCATAGATAACTACATGAAGAGTTTGAGAACCAAAAGAAGCACCCAAGAAGATAATTATGAACGAAATGATTATCTGTACAGCACAGCACACTTGGGAAACAACATATGGCACCAACACATGAAAGAAGTTGGAAGAAGGACGTCAGATGAAGAATGCTTCGTATGTGCACTCCTGCCATACAGCATGGGGAAGTTGAAGATCTTCATAGCTATTGAAATAGATGTCCTAACTGCACACTGCATATTGCACCTAGCTTTCTGTAGTACAAGAGGCCAGTTCATGGATCGAACAGCCTCTCTCAAATGGGCAACTGAATGGACAGATCCAAATGAAGATGACTATGTTCAAGATATAAAGACAAGAAACAATGCCAAGGCAAAGAATCTTGTGATCAGATATGGGAAACCTGGAGTAACAGGAACTGGAGTAAGAAGAGAATTAAATAAAAAACAGAAAGTTCCAGGACAATCTACAGAAGACATCCATAGATGGAAAAACAGTGGGCAGATGCAGATTTGGGGAACTGTTCTATCACCAGATGGCTGGGAAGAAGGAGTAGTAATCTGCAGAGACTGGGGAATAATGGGTCGATACCAACCAACCATTGAGAATGCACAAATGTTGTGTATATCATTATGGTCAAAACTTGCTAAACTACTGACATGGGTAGAAGACAGAGGAGGACCCCTGCAGATAGTACCATTGGAGAGTTCTAAATTGTGCGTCAGGGACAATGGTACAAGAAAAATGAGGGAGAATCAGAACTGTGGGCGAACAGCAGAAATCATGGATCATTATTGGGCTTGTGGATCCAAGGCCTATATCAGACTGCCTAAAGATTGGGGAGGAATCTGCACATTGGTGAATGTCCATGTTCCTGCGTTGGTGATTCCTAAAGGTGACCTGAACATTAATAATTTCCCGAAAGCAGGTGCTCACCTGAGGAAGAAGAGATCTGTGGAGCTGATAAAATGAATAAAGAGAAAGAACTACTTCTCTGCCAAATCAACAGAAGCCTTTGAGGCTATTCTATACGAACACAGACTGTTCAGCCAGACTTCTTCAGAGTTCACGTTGATATTCACATTGATATTCATGCAAATACCAAGTGGCTTCAGATCACCAGATGGGAATTGCTGCAGGCGATTAATACTACCATAAAGGGATTCAATGCAATCAGAGAAGAACTGAGATTTGTAAGACTAATGACTTTCCAGAACAGATACGTCCTGGATATGATTACAGCTATGGAGATACATCCTGGATATGATTACAGCTATGGATGGAGGTGTTTGTGCAAAAATTGGAGAATCATGTTGCACATTTATACCTTCTCATGATGATGAGAATGGAACCTTGACATAGGCCATAGACATGCAGACGAAACTCCATGGCCAGATGATAGAAGAGGTAGAAGACATTGCAGATGCAGCTGGTTTGGAAATCTCTTCTTGTGGGTTCCACAATGGATGGCAGAAATGTTCAGATTTCTTGGAGCTTTGTTATTATTAGTGATGCTTGGATTCTGTGTGATCAAGATAATAATCTCACAGTGCAAGAAGACAGCAAAGAAAGCCATAGGGATGAAAATTATGATTTATGTTGAATCAGGATGGAAGCCTAAAGATCTTACTGATGAAGAAATCAGAGACTTTGTAAAAGCCAGTATTCATGCACCTGAGGGAACAAAGTTCCTGTATCCAAAGGACCACAAGACGTATGTGGGAAAATGTATCTATTGCAGTCCAAATGGACAGTGCATGCTCATGACATGGAACAAGGATGAGCATGTGAAATCAGCAGGATGCTTGAAGGGAGTCATAATAATATGGATCCCTAAGAAGCATTTCTTCAGAGCAGGATGTCTAAATGTAAAAGATGATGTGAGAGTGGTCGATAAATCGCCCAGAGGGGGGAGTGTAGAGGAGGAGCAAAGTACCCCCATTCCAACTGCCCCGCCTACATTACCTGAAAAATATGAACCAAAGTATGTGCCGTATACTGAACAATTAAACTGGCAAAGAGAAGGGTGTGGACTCTGTGCAGTACCCATAAGAATACCTATACCTAAGAGAATATGGGAGGTTAAGTACCCATTGAGGAAACCATACCTGCATACAAGACAATATGATGGCCATTTGAACGTGATTCCTGAAGAAGCAGAGAAACTAAATGGCAAAGATGAATGGTGACGCCATACAAAGTTGAATCGACACCCATATAGAAAGATAACCAGACCAGAGAGGCAGACGATTTCTAAAACACAAAGAAGTACTAAGGATAAGTGACATTTTAGGATAAAGATGAAGAGATTTAGGCCACCGACCTGATGAAGATACTTAGTTTAAACGTGTACAGATGCAAGAAAACGCAAGCAGCAAAGCAATCATGAAGCTAGCCACATGCTTTTGAATAGTTAGACCGCGGCAAGCGCCAACATATACATATATAGAAACATATTGACCAATAAAGGATGGATGTTTCCACTACGCATATAAGCAGTACTGAACAAAGCAAGAAAGCCTCATTTCAGTGTTGCAGTTAAGAAAGGTGGAAAAGTACTGACGGGGGTTAGGAGCTAACCAATTGTAGAGGACCACATAGTTGGGGGTCCTATAGCTTGTGTAGCCAATGGGACGTGGTACATTTAGTGACGTTCTTAGTGGCCATTTTAAGGGGAGGGCTTAGTTGCCCCACCTGATGTTAATTATCCTACCATCTTCTTTTGTTACTCCATATAGATATAGAGCCTATACTTAGAACTTCACTTAGACCCAATCACACCCTCCGTTAGGTTTGTGTAGTTTGCCATGTAGGATGACGTTGGTAATGAAGCAGGTCAAAACATCAATGATGACCAATTTTGGGTACAAAAGCCCGGTTTTTTATGAAGTAAGTAGAGTCAGAGTATCGAGCGATTGCTGATGTTCGTTGTACTCCCTGTTTTAGATACTTGACATTAAAACAGACAAACATTGCCAAGCCATTTGTGTTGTCTTGATTATTGATGTAGGAATAAAATCTGCATCCCCATCCATCTCCAGGGTATTGCTACTCATCTTAAACGGCTGTCTGAGGGAACACCCAGCTCACTGTAACAAGTGAAGTTTGTAAGTAACCAATGCTGTGATACCCTTGGGTTTGGGTATGTAACAAATGCAATAAATAAATATGCAGTTTTCCACTGTTTGTCCTCCAATTCTAGCTATCGCTATCCTATGAAGGCCTGTCACCCAGAGAAAGCACCTGATGATAATTACATTTTTCTCAAAATAACCAACAGGGATAAAAAATGGTATATTAGCGAAGTGGTAGAATAGACGAAGTAGTATGATCACTTTTACTATGGTGACTTGTCCCATCAAAGACAAAGGTTGTCTACCCCAGAATCCCATGGATCTGGTCACCCCATAATGAGCCCTAACAGTGTTGCGTATATGCATGTCCTTATCTGAGTGTAGAATGAGTATCCCAAAGTACCGGAACCCATGGGTCTTCCACCTAAGGCCCAAGTCTGGTAAGACCCATGAATCTAGTCCCTACAAGTTGGCCAAAGGAAACATGGTGACCGATAGATCTGCATAGTTATTTAATACTTTGAAAACCAAGGGCACATTGAAGTACATCATCAGCGTAAAGCGAAAAGAAGTGTCTAGTCTTCCCGGCCCATATTCCCGCTTTGCCAAATTCTGCCCGCAGGAATACGGCGCTGGGCTGCAGCACCAGAATGTATAGCATTGGGGACAGTGGGCAGCCCTGCTTGGTGCCCCTCAGGATTTTCCATGCAGTGGAAATGTGTTTGCCGCTACGAACCCTGGCTATCTGTTTTGTATATAACAATCACACCCATTGTATAAATCCCTGGCCGAACACGGATCTGCACAGCACAGTATATATCCATTCCAAATAGACGGAATCAAATGCTTTAATAGCATCTAGTGATATCGCAGCACATCTTGCATATTGATACACAGTCCTATCCATAATGTACTGCAGTCGGCAGAGGTTCATTGAAGTGTTCCACCCAGGGACAAACCCAGTTTGATCTTCATGGATCAGAAACCATATAACCCAATTAAGGCGAACAGCCAATAGTGCCGTATGCCAGAATGGACAGGGGCCTATAAGAGTCACACAGTTTGGGGTCCTTCCCCGGTTTAAGTACCGGGACTATCACTGATTCTTTCATACTGTTTGGCAAATCTACAGGGGCCAAAATATCTCTGTATTGTTTGTAGAACTCAGAGGGGAGGCCATATCCCCCTGGAGCCTTGCCGGTCTTCAGAGACCGTATCCAGGATCTCCACCACAGTTATAGGCTCACCTAATGTATCAGCCTGTGCAGGGGTAAGCCTAGTCAGCTCAGTTTGAGATAGTGTATACTCCACACCATCCATGTGAATAGTCTTACATCATCCATACATGGTGTTGTAAAATGTGCTAAAGGCGTCATTACTTTCTGCCTGGGACCGCCATGTCTCACCACATTCATCTTTGACCATCGTGATCGAATGAGGAAAGGGCTTTGTTATTACACATCCATGCTAATAATCTCCCTGATGTATCCTCCTTCGCCATGAAGCTTGCAGATGTAGACACCATAATCAAATTTGCTTAGTCTCTCCCATACCGAGGTGTACTGAAACCAAAGGGTCAACAGCTCTGCCTCTGCCACAGTATCTATTGCTCCACTGTTTCCGAGTACGTGAATGCAATCTTCAAGGATCTGGAGCACCTCTCTCAGGGATTTTATAATGCCCCCTGTTTTAGCAATGTATTCCCCCCGGACCACCATCTGGACCATCTCCCACACTGTCTCCCATCTATCTACACTGCCCACATTTTTCTCCAGGTAGTCCATCAGGGTTTCATCCGTGTGGTTCCTAAAGACCGCATCTAGGAGAGTCCCTTTGGGCATATGCCACGTTGTAACGCTGGCCGAGCCGCAGTGCAGACCAAATGGACCACCAGCAGGAATGATCACATATTGATTGACCACGGTATGTTGCATCCACAAACTCAGCAATATGCTTCTTTCCTACAAAAATATAATCAATTCTAATATAGATCCTCTGTGGTGTGGAGTAATATGAGTAGTTTTGATCATCTCCATTGAGGTGCCTCCATAGATCCTACAATGACAAGTCATTTAGTACCACATTGAGGGCTATCAAGGCAGATGGCAATTTCAAGTGTGTGGGGTTAGATCTGTCTTTAGTAGAGAACAGTATACAATTAAAATCCCCATCCCATAGAAACATAGTTAAGCGAATAAGAATTTACAATATACACTTCCCTATGTTCAATATATCGATGAACCACAATGAGCCTACCTTCCTCATCTTTCTCAGTGTCTATTACCTGGAAGGGGGTCGTGCTAGCAATCAACACCATTACACCTCTAGCATACCTCAAGTAAGTGGACCCATACCCGGGCTTCCCCATCTAGCCACTACCTTCGCTTGGTCGTCTGGCAACAGATGGGTCTCCTGGAGCAGTGCTACTGAAACATTCTTCCTTCGCAGGTACAATCTAATTATGTTCCATCTCACATAAGTGTTCAACCCCTGACATTCCATCGCAGCCGCATGTGTTTCGCCCTGCTACCTCCCCCTCAAACAGAGATCCCCATAGAGCCCATGGCATATATTCAATCACTGCATCTGACCACAGACGTAGAAGCTCACGCTGATACCCATCACTTTTAGCGTCGTTCAATACAATGGGCCTCATTACGCGGTAGGAGGTAACCATGGCGCTATTAGCGCCATGGCTACCCCCTTACCGCATTCTGGGTCCGTGTTCCCGGAATAGGGACTTACCGGGTCATTCCGACCTTGGAGGACCCGGTAAGTCCCCATTCCGGGAACCATTCCCCATTCCCATTTGAGCCCCCATAGGGCTCAATGGGAATGGGGATGGAGCTAATAACTCCATCCCCGGATTAGCTCCGAAGTCCCTTAACGGGTCCCTTCCATAACGCCTGGTAAAACCAGGCGTTGAGGAAGGGACCCGCTAAGGGACCTTGGAATAGGGTGGTTAGGGATTACCGGCACCGGTGCCCTTACCGGTGCCAGTAATCCCTTACTGCCTACCGCGTAATGAGGCCCCATGTCCATTAACAAATAAAGCAAGCATAAACGGCCTAACCCGTACAAAATACACATATCAAGAACGTCCTGAGAACATAAGGGCCCAACAGCACTGTGTCATTCGTGCCAGCGTGCCACCTATCTACAAGACATTTCCTCAAGGATGGCAGGCAGCGGGTACCAAGATTATGGGACCCTCCCAAAAGTCGTAACGTGCAGGGTTGCTACTCTGGTCACTGTAAAGGCTGGAGAGGGTATCTGCACTCCTGCTCTCTATATGGCAGAGTAAAGGCACAGAGCACCCCAGCCAAGATTCTTTATTGTTGGTAGCAATGGACGAGCAATCAAGGCTTAGCTGTCAGGAGGTGATGCGGCTGGTTCTTAAGTACAGTAGTCCCCACACACCCACAAAGTAATGTCCACACACTATGTTAGTGAAAACACAGTTCTTTATATAAATAGACTCAAGTTATGTACACAATCACAATAACACACTTTTTGCTCAAGTTAATCTAAAATGGTAAATATATACAGGGTCTATGTGGTACCACTATTACTCTGATTCCATTAAAATGCATCAACTGATAGATAGTTCAAATGGCATACAAATCAATATAGCAAAAGGTATCAACCATAGACTTAGGAGGAAAACAGGTGGTTAGACAATTGGGTGAATGCTGTGTCCCGTTTACCTAGACACAGTTCGGTGTGAGGATCCCCCCACCTGGGCAACCTGTAAATAAAGATATAACACAAGCCCAGTCCATATATTGCCTAATGGAGTCTGATCTCCTTCTATAAAAGTTCTACCGCCCCAATGTGCCTGGTTTAGCAGAGTTCGACGTCGGGTTGTCAACGGATCCTTCTTGAGTGTCCCCCTTTAAGGCAGGAGTCATGGATCGTAGAGATCACATGAGGAAATGGTGAACAAAGGCGTCGAGGCAGCAGCTTTGGTCCTGGCGGTGCTCGTCGACGATTGGTCGTGGATGTCCTGCAAAGGTGAGGCGTGCGTAGCACCTCAACGCTGATAGTTTGTTGCCGCAAAGAGTTACTGAAGAACTTTGGCCCAGCAAGGGCGTCGGGTCGTCAGCGTCTTTGTGGTTTTGGGTGGTGGGAAACCCACCAGTGGATTCTCCTTGGCACGTCGGCGGCCTTGACTTTCTCCAGCAGGACAAAGCGGTCATCGGTGATGAGCGAGGGAGTCCTTCATTCAAAGTGTTCTTAATCAATAGAGCGTTGTGGCTCCGGTCGACTATGATCGTCGTCGACGTTAATGGATTTCAATGTCCGGGCACTTCGCTTTGTAATTCCGTAGTGGTCCCCGTCTCCCGTCGGCAGCCTTTCGAGGACTGACTTCCAGGGAGCTTCGGCGAAGGTTAGATGGTACAGAATGGTCCCTCGTAGCTCAGCAAGAGGTCTTCTAGCCAGGTCCTCTCAGGCACAGCAGCTTCCAGATTGGTGAAGGACAGCAGCAGCAATTCTTCTTCTTCCAGTGGGCTTCAAGGTTAAGCATCAAGTATCAACTTCAGCTTCTGAACGATTTGCATTAGTGAGAAGTTTACAGATATACTGTTTGGTCTCTCATTCACTCTGCTCGGTCATACTCAGGCAACCAATCATCCAGAAGGGGATTCATGCAGGCAGGCAGCCAATCAGGTTCACAGTGCATTCAGGCCATTCTCCTCCTCCCAGACACTCACAACAAGGATTGTGTATTGGGACAAGTACCCAGCCATTCAGCACTCCACACTGCATTCATACCAGTTTTGGGCAGGGCTGGCTCAGTCTTTGTGTCACATACTAGAAACCACAAAGTAGGGATGGACAACTTCCATCCCTGGATGAGCTCGCTCTCACTTCCCTTGTCGGGTTTCAATTAACTCTCAAAGTGATTAGTGCTTCATTCAGTAGTTATGTTCCCAATTATCAATCCACAATTCTTTGTATGGTTTTATCAAGTATTCTTATTTATTCCTGACTAGTCAGTGTCACAATATTATTGCCAATGCATTTCGGACCTCCGTCCATCATTAGGGCTATTAACACTACTATTTGTAAATCAGTGACATTTCCATCATTGTAATCCATTCCCAATTATTCACCATGAAGTGAAATCCGTAAAGAAAATTACACATACCAGGTTATGGTTATGATCCGCAGAGAGGTTCAAACATACTAGAAACCAGGCACCCATAACAAGAAGTGCATATTGGTCACACACTCCATTCACCCAGGTCCCACCCCAAGGGCGTACCCACAACATACAGTCACTGGGAAGGCTCCAGCCAGTGTGGCCTGGACTTCCCCACAATACCATGTATGGAACTTCCACCCAATAGCCAGTCAGGGGGAAGGGGCAGAGTCAGGGCTTCCTGGGACTTCGGGAAAATAAGGTAACAGGCAATAGAAAGCAAGAGGCCACAGGGGCCATCTGTCTCCTATTTTTTGTTTTTGATGATTTAGTTTATTTGTAAACTTTTTCATCTTTTTCGTCTTTATCTGTAGGTGGTAAGAGCAAGTGGTTTAATTGAATCTCATGGTGTTCTTTTGTTGAGTTCCAATATAGTGCTTAGAAAGAGGGTGATTGTGTATGTATATTTGTTGTTATGTCCACTGAGTAGGGCGGCCCATCTTTCTTGAGTGTTCATTTGTCGTGCAGAGAGTTGAAAGAACGCTCCAAATTGTTTACGCTGAGAAGAAAGTGATTGGCATTCCATGACCAGATGAAAAATGGTTTCTGGGATTGCTTGATCCTTGCAGAATCAACAGTAGTTGTTTGTGACGTCAATCTGCCTCGTTATTGATAGGTATGAGTTTGTAGGTAGAATGTTCAGACGTAATCTTAAAAATGTTGTTCTAATGCTCTGGTCTGGGAAGGTTTGAAGATATGGAGGTAGCTCATGAATTTTCCTGTTATCTTTGGTGCATTGAAGATTCTGTTTGTAGATATTCTTTTTTTGAATCCTTTTTATCCAATCGTTCTGGAGAAGTTTTATTTTCGCATATTGTGGGCGAAGAGTTAGAAGTTCTTCTGTTATCTCTTTGTTTTCCATTTCCTTCCTCATTGAATGTTTCCATTTTTGTAATACCGTGTTGTTAAAGGTATTTGCTTGAGCTGGCAGGATTTGAATATCTGGGGTTTTTTGATCGGTAAGTATTTTTCGGAAAATGTCTAGTCTTTCCATAGTACAATGGATTAATTGACTGGGTTGCCATTTCATATTGTGTTCTTGGCATTGGATATGACTGCGGTAGATGGAGAATTTTACACTAGAAGATTGCTTCAAATTCCATCAAATTTATTGTACGGATGTTCAGCATTGCTTCTGTTCCATATGTTAGTATTAGGATGTACTTTTGTCTGTAATAGGCAATGATGGGTCTGAAAGAAAACTGGCCATATTTCCTGTGAAGTATACATCCTTGTCTTGCGAGGGTTTGTGCAGTTTGTTCGATTTTGTCGATCCATTGTTCCTCTGATTTTGATTGGTTTATTAAGACACCAAGATATTTGAAGGTTGTCACATTTTCTAGTTGGTTTCCATTAATATTAAAGCTCGGTTGGTATGGTTTTTTTGTGAGTGGTTTGGTTAAGGTCATTGTCTTGGTTTTTGCAATGTTGATGGTTAATTCATTTTTTTCCATGTAGCTGCTTAAAGCTGTCAGGGATGCTTGTAGTCCGGTGGGTGTTTTATCCAATAGAACGATGCCGTCTGCATATGCCATGACAGGAACTGGTGTAGAATTTATTTTTGGTGGATTTGTTTTATTGCTTCTTAAATGTTCCTCGATGTCCGCTGTGAACAGGTTGTATAGAGTTGCTGCCAAGGGGCAACCTTGCTTTAGACCATTTACTGTTGGAATGGCGTTAGTGGTGGCTCCCTGTTTTGATAGTTTCACTTTTATGGAAGTTTCTGAGTAAAGTAGAATGATTGGCTCGAGGATGTTCGGCGGGCAGGTCCATGCTCTGAGTTTTGACCATAGTTTATGCCGTGATATGGCATCGAAGGCCATCTTCAAGTCAATGAATGCTGCATGTATTGTAGTGTGAGAATTGATGGCTTCATGCTTTATTAGTTGGAGTAAAATCAGATTGATGTTGGTTCCGACATCGGCAGTGAAGCCTGTTTGCCTGATCGAGAATTTGCCGTTTTCAAGTGCCCATGTAGTTAGTTGTTTCAGTAGCATTGAGGTGAATAGTTTCCCAAGCGGGTCTAGTAGGGCAATTGGACGTAAGTTATGGGCTTCGTCTCTTGGTCCTTGCTTATAAATTGGAACAATTATAGCCGACCTCCACGAGTTTGGAATCTGGTTGAGTGTGTTTACCAAAGTTATGATGTGGCACATGAAATTCGCCCAGGCAGACGGTTTTGCTTGATGACGGCATTGGATAGTCCATCAGGACCAGGCGCTCTAGACGTGTTCAAGTTTTTGATGAGCCGCATGAAGTCATCATATTCTGCATTTACATACCATTTCAGTTAGTTTCTGGGCATTTGATCTTGAGGTTGCGTTGTTCGGGCTCCGTAGATGGTTGAGAAATGCGTGATCCAAGTTTTTAGCGCAACGTTGGCTGTTAGTTTGTTTTGTTTTTGCAAGTTATCGTTGAGCAAGTTCCAGAGCTCTCTCGTATTGTGTGACTTGTGTAGTTTCATTATGTTTTCTGCATCTGCCTGTTGAAAGATTTTTTGTTGAGATTTTCTCCAATTGGTGTATTTCTGTTTCAGATTTTTGATCTGTGTCCTGTTTTCTGCGGATGTTATTTTCTGTAGGTGCCGAATTGATCGTATTAGGCATTTTTTCTTGTCAGCTATTTCTTGATTGTAGGTATGGCGATGATGTAAATGTGGGCGGTTTTTAAGTGTTTGCCAGAAGGGGAGTAGGATCCATTCATAATTGAGATTCTCAGGATCTGTCAATAAGGCAGCATGAAGTTTCTTTGGTAGGTTTGCCATAGATGGTTGTGGGATCCTTAGTCTTGATGTTGTGCCGTCGAGTTCTGCGGAGCATATTGGTGCTAGTTCTCTTTGTTCAGTTGGTGACCGCGAATGGACAGTGAGTTGGTTATGATCGCTTTTATCAGTTATTATCGTTGGGCTTTTGTGACAGATTCATGTAGGTTGTATGATAAAAATATATTATCGATGATTGTGGTTGATGATCCTCTGGTCCAGGTTGGCGTGTAGGCTGTGGAGTTGTTCTTTGCATGGTTCAAGAGGATAAGATTGCGAGTTGTAATTTCATTCATCCATCTTCTTGCATTCGGTGAAAGTTTTGGATGAGTTCGAAGAGTTCCGTTCTGAGTGAATAGATTGATGTTCAGGTCCCCACAGATTATTATTTCTGGTAGTTGATGATTTGTCACGACCTTGTCGATTGCCAGGAACACACCGTCAATGAATGCTTCCGTTGATATTGCTGCAGGATTCCAATACAGGTTTAATATTGCAACTGTTGTGTCATTTTTTTTTCCGTTTAAGTGGTTCTTGGTGCACATTAGTTTTGTTAATTGGGTCCAGGGATTGATATTTTCACTGCTCAGTACTGTCCAGTGGGGCTTTATCTTGATTAGGGTGAGGAGCCCTGATGCTGGTCTTCCTTGTTTTTTGACGGTAGAAGGGTTGAGAAAGGTAAGAAAGCCATCGCAGGCTGGAGGTTCGCTGATCCATGTTTCCTAAAAGCATATGATTTGATAGTGTTCTAGATCTTTGGAAGGGTTTGTAAAAAGATGCAAGTTTCCTCTGGTATTCCACGAGCAGAGTGACCACGTGTATCCCAGGTTCGTTGATTGTTATGAGCAGGAGTTTGTTGAGTATTCTAAGGATGCAGTTTCTGTGGATGAAGTTTCCGAGTCGTAAATTCTTCTGATCGGTCGTTCGTCTCTGCATGGTTGTTGTGTTTGTGTTGATTGGCTCCGCTTTCTGTCAGCTCCAGGGTGGTGTCGTGATAAGCTTCTAGGCCCTTGCAGTAACCTGCACTTGCACTAACCTACTGAGCTATCTTGTGTGTATTAGAGCTTATTCAAAGCGTGGAGGAAAATGCTGAAATCAGCCAGGCCTCTCGAACTGGGTGAGGCCGCATGCTTGTAAGGGGTTAACTGCGAAGGCCTTTCTTGAAGACATAAACATCTAGCTTTTGCAAGAGGCTCTACGCAGCCCTTGGGAGCCAGGCACAGCTTTGCACAGCTTGCTCGTCTTCGCTCTGCGAGTCAGGTGCATTGATAACACAGGAATGTCAGGCCTTCCCAAAACAACGTGCACGAAGCCTGGGAGCCCAGACTGGCTGTATCCAGTTTTGTAACTTTCCAGGCGAAAACATGTTTACTGCTCGGAAGGGTGAGCCTAGAAGCTTCTCGAAGAGCTGGTGCGTCATAGTGATTGACGTGCAGCCCCTAATAAGAAAACTATACCTGGGCCAGTAAGGTAGGGACTCATCCTGGGCTGTTGGTGAAACGCGCGTACGAAGAGGAACAGCGCCTGGACGACCAGCCGTGCACTATCTGGGCCGAGACTACTAGCATCACATCCCTGCTATGGTGTAGGACTGTGGGGGGCTTGGCCAGTCCCCCCCTCCTCTCTCGAGGAGTGCCGGGCACCTGCAGCGGCGAGGGTCCCGGGTGTGATCTGATCGTACCTTCATCTACCTTATCTAGGAGCGTAAGACAAAATAATTGCATATTCATCTGTGACCGACAATTGGCATTATACTGCTTGCACTTTAATTCCCATATTAATGTAAAATGCTGCTCAGTTCTCATTAGACACTGTAGAAAATAAATGCAAGCATCATATATCCTGTGTGATTGGCTTTCTTCCAGACTGAGTTCATCGTGCTTTTGCATGAACTTACTTGTGTGGGAAGGTGATTAGGAGTGATTTTATTGCACTAAGGGCTGGTCCCAGGGGGGTGCGGGTTCTCCTTTTTCACTACATGTGGCGCTGTGAGCAGGGTTTTGCGAGCACGATGCCCTTCTGGAAGAACCAAGCAAAGGATGAATGCAATGTGGGAGATAGTGCACTCTGTCACATTCCAGGATGGCCGGCAACAAATGCATGGTCGGGTGTGGCAGACATTTTGCATCGGTACTCGGCACCGAGGGCATGGGACATGCTTGAAAATGATGTTTCCCCGGCGGTAATTAGTGAGTGCTTGTAGAGTTTACCGCTTGGGAAATGCAGACGGGAGCTAAAAGCAGCAGGAAACATAGGCTGGTTATTCCTGCAGGCGCTCAGGAAGTTGCATGAGAATGAATTGCTTAAAGATGCACAGATTCGCAAATTAACTGATGAGATTTCCCTGCTCCAGGAGCAACAAATCATTATGAGAGAGACCCTTGAATCATCCGTTAAGCGGGCCGATCAGATGGAGGACAGGTGTGCCTCCTTAGCTGTGCGTGTAGCCACACACAAGCGCAGACAGCGGCGGGGCAATCCGTCAAAGATAAAGATTCATGCACTAATTAGGAAAGATAACTGGGACCCAAATGTATGGTCGGGTGAAGTTAGTGACAGCGAAACTGAAAAAACATTTGACTGGGATGAATCTGTTGAAGTCAGGCTTGCAGAGTTAGACTGCTCTGACGAAGAGGAGCTGGAATGTGCTCCAAAGAAATGTGTTTATCCAGCGCGGCCGTTAATCGCTAACAAGTCAAAAGGCCAAGCTGACGGTGGAAACATTCAGAATACTAGGATTGTCCGCGATTATACACAGACAGAGCTTTTAGAGATTGCTAAGCTATTTAGACAGAGGGCAGGTGAACCGATTATGAAGTGGCTCTTAAGGGGCTGGGATACAGGTGCCGATGGGATCTTCTTAACCCCAGAAGAACTGTTAAAAATGGGTTCAATCACCACTAATGTAATGCTGGGACAGATGTTACGCGGCGCGCTCGGGCAGCAAGGCTCGCATTCCTTTTTTAATTGGCTTCAGACTGCCCTAATAAATCTGTATGCGAGTCTGGACATAGAAGAGAATTGGGGCGGTTGGGGGTCACTAACCGAAGCAACAGATCAGCTTAGAGAGATGGGTTTACAGTGTGCACTGTATAGTGCAAATTTTGCAGGGCCTGACATGGAGTTGTTTACAGCTGGAATGCGCGCACGCTTGCTGAGAAACGCTCCGAGCCATATGAAGGGAGCATTGCTTTCATTGCTGGGTCCAGCGCAAGGCAAAGCCATTGGTGAAGTGGCACTTCTGTTAGGGCAATTAGAAGGGCTGGATGTGCGCAAAGCGGCACGCCTGGTGGCGGCGAATAATGATTCGCAGAAAAAGCGTGGCAAAAATGCAAAGTCTAAAGAGAAAACTGACACCATTGAGGTCACGCGCAGACAAATGTGGGTGGATCTGCTAAAAGCGGGAATTCCAAGGGAAGAGATAGACGGTAAACCCACACCTGTGCTGCTTGAGAAATGGAAGAAACTGAGAAAACAGGGATCAGGAAAAACTAAGCCCTCTGCACCCTCTGAAGAAGTGGTGTTGAAGCCCAAAGTGCAAGCAAAAGGTTACCCTGATTTGGCAAAGGACAAGTGGGAAGTCCCAGACCCCATTTTTGATTGAAGGGCTGGCTCTGTCTTTGAGGTACGGTTAATAAAGAGAACCAGTCCCAGAGACAGACGCCCTTTTGTGACACTTACATTGTATTTGGATGAGAAAGTAAAACACGCCTTGGCTCTATTAGACACGGGAGCTGAGGTAACCATTTTGAATGGCAATCCCAGTAAATTATCTGGTCCCAGAGTTCTAGTCAATGGTTATGGGGGAGCAGAAACTGTTGCAAAAGCCTTTAATGTGAAAATGTCGATTGGCGAGGGATTGCCTTTCACAGCAAATGGCTTGATTGCAGACATACCGGAGTATATTCTAGGCATGGATGTGTTGTTGGGCAAAAGTGTGACTACAGATTTAGGTGAATTTGTTTTTGGCAATCGGAAGGTCCATGTGAGAGTTGTTAACCCCGTTGTGGTTGGGCATGCCAAATAGTCCCCCTTGCATTCACCTCCTCCTGCTGAGGCAGTGTGCGTGAAACAGTACAGGTTGCCAGGAGGACATAAAGAGATTGGTGAAACTATTGAGTCATTGGTAAAAGCTGGCATAATGAGGCCGGCAGTCAGTCCATTCAACTCGCCTATTTGGCCTGTCCGCCGCCCAGATGGGGCGTGGCGTCTGACAATTGATTACCGCATTTTGAATAAGAAGGTGCCGCCCTTAGCTGTGGCAGTGCCAGACATCATTACTCTGATTGAGAACCTTACGAAAGAAGTGGGTGAATGGCATGTGGTCCTTGACCTGGCCAATGCATTTTTCTCCATTGATGTTGACACTGAATCACAAGACCAATTTGCTATCACTTGGGGAGACAGACAATTTGCCTTTACTAAGTTGCCCCAGGGGTATTTGCATAGTCCCACTCTGTGTCATGAATTGATTGCCAGAGACTTAAAGATGGTGCAGTTGGATGATGTGTATGTTGCTCATTACATTGATGGCATCATGCTGACCAGTGCTGAGAAAGAACATGTAGAAAAAGCTGCTGAAACGTTGATCACACACATGCAAAACCGGGGGTGGGCCATAAATCCCAAAAAGGTGCAGGGGCCTGCTCAAGAGGTGAAATTCTTAGGTGCAATCTGATCTGGGTCAGTTAAGAAAATTCCTGACCCTGTAATTGACATGGTTCAGCAGATGGCTCCACAAGCAGATAAAAAAGAGGCACAAAGATTCATTGGGTTAATGGGTTTTTGGAGAAATCACATACCTCATTTAAGCCTGATACTGAAACCCATCTAGAAAGTCACCAGAAAGAAACATGATTTTACATGGGGCCTAGAGCAACAGTCTGCTTTTCACCATGCTAAGGACGCTTTGCAGAATTACATCACGCTGGGCCCCATGACAAAAACTTATCCTTTTGAAATGGAAATTCTTGTTTACAATGATGTTGCTGTGTGGAGCTTGTGGCAAAAGCAAGGACAGAAAAGAGTGCAGCAAGGGTTCTGGTCAAGAAAGCTCACAGATCCTATGACAAGATACACTCTGATTGAGAAACAAGTTGCTGCAGTCTACTGGGCTCTAGTCGAGACTGAAAGAATCACAGGCGAGCAACCAGTGACAATTTGCACAGAAGTTCTGATCATGGGTTGGGTGCGCGACTAGGCTGCAAGCGGAAAAAGTGGCAGAGCGCAAGACGCCACTCATGTCAAATGGAAATGGTATTTACAGCAACGTGCGAAAGCTGGCCGCACAGGGGTTTCCAGACTGCAAGAACAAATGCTGGAGGCAGTGAACTTGGAAGCGATGCCTGAACCGAGCACCCCTGTGGTGCTGCCAGAATTTCCCTTCATAGTCGCACCCGCCTATGCTACATTGACAGAGGAAGAACAAAAGTCTACATGGTTCACGGACGGCACCGCAAAGTATGATAAAGGACAAAGACACTGGCAAGCTGTTGCATTCCAGCCCCACCGAGAAACACTGCTGATGAGAGAAGGTGTGGGAGGCTCCAGTCAATATGCTGAACTGCAGGTGGTGGCCTCCATGATTGAACAGGCGAAAGAGACAGAGACTGCATACATATACACGGACAGTTGGGCCACGTATCAAGGCCTGACGCATTGGCACCGGCATGGAGAAGAGACGCCTGGCAGATCAAGAACACTCCGATCTGGGGAGGGCCGGACCTCTGGGAAGAGATGTGGTGCAAAGGTGAGAGGTGCAAAATCTGCATTGGGCATGTCGATGCACACATGCCCCCTGACACCTCACTGGCTGCCCTGTTCAACAACGAAGTGGATCAAATGGCAAAGATTTGCCCAGTGACAACACCTGAAGAAGCTGAGGTATTGCAAGGAATGGCGGACTGGGCACACCAAACCTCAGGGCATCTAGGGCAAACAGGAACTTATCAATGGGCCAAAAGGAGACAAATGTCCATTACCATGGATCAAGCCAGACAAGCTGCCTCCCAATGTTCTGTGTGCTGCGAAGTGAAGCACTACCCTCTGGAGAGGAAGCCTCAAGGCCCTTTGAGAAGAGGTGAAAGAGCTGCTAGCGTATGGCAAGTTGACTACATTGGCCCTTTACCACCCGAGAATGGAAAGCATTATGTGTTGACCATGGTAGACACATACTCTGGACTGCTGTTAGCTTATCCAGTCGCCCATGCAGATCAACAGGCTACCTTGCAAGGAATGGAATACCTCATCAGGCACTATGGCATCCCGGGTGAAATCCAATCAGACCAAGGCAGCCATTTTGCTGGACACAATGTGCAAGACTGGGCGTTAGAACAAGACATCAAATGGATGCTGCACATCAGTCGATACCCAGAATCCTCTGCTTTGGTGGAGTGCAGCAATGGGCTGCTCAGCAACAAATAAAGAAACTGACTAAGACTCACACTCTCAAGGGGTGGTCCCAACACCTGGCTCAAGCGCTGTTTGAACTGAACAAACGTCTACTGGGAAACCGCCAGACACCCTTTGTGAGACTGACAAGTGAGAAGATGGAATCCACAAAGACTCTTGTTGTGTGGAAAACCAACAAAGAAGCAAAGCTGCCTGTGCAAGCCACTGCAGGCAGCATTGGGCTTGATCTATCTATCTATGAGGATGATGTTATATCAGCGGGGCAAACCAAATCCATCTCGCTGGGTATTGGCATCAAATTGCCGGCTGGCACTTATGGACGCATTGCTGCACGATCCAGCCTGGTGAAAAAAGGCATTGACATTTTGGGAGGTGTGATTGATCCTGACTATAGAGGGACTGTTTCGGTACTCTTACATAACACTGGTGCATCTGCAGTACCATTAACCAAATATGACCGAATTGCATAATTGATTTGTGAGCAAGCAGTTGTTCCCCTAGTGGTAGAAAGTAAGCAATCCCCAGACACTACACTGAGGGGGGAAGGAGGCTTCGGTAGCACGGGAAAAAAGGTGTGGGTTCACCATCCTAACAAAAAGCCTGAGGCTGGGGAAGTGTTAAGTCAAGGTGTTGGAAGTACTTATGTTGTACTTTTGCAAAATTCTGACATGCCTGTTTATATTCCCGCTACTAGGCTCACACCACGAACGTAGAGCAGTATGAAGGGGATGGGACTTACCTTGCTGTGGGTGCTCCTGGCCTGCCAAGCAAACGCTTTCTCTGTAAAGGGTGGGTTGATGCAAGACGCTACATGGACTCTGAGAATCGCATGCACTACACCTGATGCTCCAGTCCTGCGTGATAACTACAACCGCACCGTAACCTGTGAGAAAAGCGCTACAAATGAGTATCCACATGGAACTGCAAAAGTGATAGCTTGGCATATTGTCGGACACCTTTTGTCACTGACTGATATGACTGGTGCTTATGAAATCTTAGGCCCAAACGTTTCAGTGAATGGATCCAATAATTTGTTTGATGTTTGATGTTTCTTCTGTCCCAAGAACTGCAGCGAGTGTACTCGCCAAGATTTTTTGGACTATAACTTGACTAAATGCATTTCATACAATTGTACGTTGAAACAGCCACTGCCGGATGGTAGTATGGCGTTTGTATCTAAAACCAATATTGTATATGGCAGGCATCCCACTTTGAGAATGGTATTTTTCAAATCACACAAAGTAGAAACTGTGAACATGCTAGATTTTCAGGTAATAAGACAACACTTAAATTGCAGACACGTGATGCATGCGTCTATCATTACAGAGGTACACCTAGACATAGATTTATCACGAGGCAATGTTTCCTTAGTACTACCAAACTGCTACAAATGGAGTCAATTTCTATGGCCCATCACCAAATTGCGCGTAGCTAGGGGGTTAGATTAATTGATTGCGGGAGCAGCGGGGGTGGGAACGGGAGCTTTAAATGCTTTTGACATAGAAACTGTGCGCAATAAATTAGCCACTGTGGGTTCTGATGCCAGCGCCGCTGTAAAGCTCCTGGCCCAGTGGGGCCCATTGATAAGCCCTACCCTGCGAAACACTGTTACAAGTATTGGCAACCACTGGAGAGGGCAGAATTTTAGCTATGAAGACATTTTTTCTGCCATAGGGCAGGTCAACAAGACTGCTAAAGACACACTATGCATTTTATGGCAAACTTTGTTAAATCAGCAGGTGTTGGCTTTCCGCTCTGAATGGGAGCGACTATCCTCAACCCACTAGCACACAGAGCTACAGTTACCAGCAAACATATGGATTAAACTGCTTGCTTTTGATTGCATGAATAACACATGCCATGCTTTAATGCAAGTTAGTAGAACCGCTTATGCTTTAGAAATATGGTGTCCTTTTATAGTATTGCCTATGAAAATCAATGATTCCTGGTGGGTTCCGCAGATACGAGGGGAATGGTTAGACAGCCAAACCTACACCATCCACAGTCACACCTGCATGCCCTGGGATCAGGGGTGGGTGTGTCCCCAAACTGGAAGGATTCCGGACCCATGCATGCATCCCGTAGCAGGGGAGTGCACCTGGATGCAAAACCACATTAATGGGACTGACATTTTCCAGATAGATCAGCATAAAGCTTGTGTAGTTACTAATCATTCCTTGCTTATTAACAATTATAGGTTATTAGGGAATCCTCAAGTATTTTGCATATATCAGGTTGTGACTATCTTAGACATTGTTACTCACACCTTATATTCATTAACCCAGTGGTCTCACACTACTTTGCATGCCGAGCTCACCCATTTGCTTAACTGGACTCTACCCTATGGAGTGATTACTGCCCAGCTTCAAGCTATTAGACAATTTGCCCAAACTGCTTGGAAAGATTTCCAGACGCTAGCTACCTCAGTTATCTCTGCAGAGTGCAAGCTGATGATAGACAGGAACCAATTAACCAAAACTGCTGACCATCTGCAATCGGTTACTACTCACCACTGGTGGGATGTATTCACTGGATGGTCTCCCTCCTCCACTAATCTGCTTAATATAATGCTGCATCCATTGCTGTGGCTGCTGATTTCCCTATTATTCATTCTTATCGTTTTCATTGGGCTCTTGCGCAGAATGTCTTTCCTTTATACTAGAATGACTGCGCTAGAAAAACGCTTAATCGGCCTACAGCACACCGTACATGCTTCTAAATTATGGAACTGAGTCAGCATTTTCAGGCCTCACTTCGAAAGGGGTGGAATGTCGTGATAAGCTTCTAGGCGCTTGCAGTAACCTGCACTTGCACTAACCTACTGAGCTATCTTGTGTGTATTAGAGCTTATTCGAAGCATGGAGGAAAATGCTGAAATCAGCCAAGCCTCTCGAACTTGGTGAGCCCGCACGCTTGTAAGGGGTTAACTGCAAAGGCCTTTCTTGAAGACATAAACATCTAGCTTTTGCAAGAAGCTCTACGCAGCCCTTGTGAGCCAGGCACAGCTTTGCACAGCCTTGCTCGTCTTCACTCTGCGAGTCAGGTGCATTGATAACTCAGGAATGTCAGGCCTTCCCAAAACAACGTGCACGAAGCCTGGGAGCCCAGACTGGCTGTATCCAGTTTTGTAACTTTTCAGGCGACAACATGTTTACTGCCCGGAAGGGTGAGCCTAGAAGCTTCTCGAAGAGCTAGTGCGTCATAGTGATTGACGTGCAGCCCCTAATAAGAGAACTATACCTAGGCCAGTGAGGGAGGGACTCATCCTGGGCTGTTGGTGAAACGTGCGTACGAAGAGGAACAGCGCCTGGACGACCAGCCGTGCACTATCTGGGCCGAGACTCCTAGCATCACATCCCCGCTCTGGTGTAGGACTGTGGGGGGCTTGGCCAGTCCTCCCCTCCTCTCTCGAGGAGTGCTGGGCACCTGTAGCGGCGAGGGTCCCGGGTGTGATCTGATCGTACCTTCATCTACATTATCTAGGAGCGTAAGACAAAATAATTGCATATTCATCTGTGACCGACAATTGGCATTATAATGCTTGCACTTTCATTCCCATATTATTGTAAAATGCTGCTTAGTTCTCATTAGACACTGTAGAAAATAAATGCAAGCATCATATATTCTGTGTGATTGGCTTTCTTCCAGACTGAGTTCATCGTGCTTTTGCACAAACTTACTTGTGTGGGAAGGTGATTAGGAGTTATTTTATTGCACTAAGGGCTGGTCCCAGGGGGGTGCGGGTTCTCATTTTTCAATACAGGTGGTCGGTGGTGTAGTTATTCATTTGTGATCTCGATTGGCGTTGCCTGTTGTCATCACTGCCAGGCTTTGCTCTGTATTTTGGTTTGTTGGGTGCTCTTGTAGATGTGGTAGCCCAGCATGTGAATCTGAGTTTTTGTAGCTGGGGACGTCTTGATAGGATCAGTTCCTGATTGTTAGAGTCTGCTAGCTCGACGACAATCTTATCTAAGTTTAGATCGTCTTTGAATGTTATAAGGTCGATGTCTTTTGTTGCTATTTTGTTCAGGTGCGGTATTGCTCCAAAGAGGCGTAGAACGTTGTTTCTGTTTAGAATTAGGGGTTCTGGTCTATTAGTTTCGTTTTCAATGTGAATTTCGTAAATTTGGTTTTGTCGTAGTGGGTTGACAAATGATGGGAAGTTAAAACTTTGTTCAGTACGGTCTTGTGATCTTGTCGTGAGTGAATCCGATGAAATTTGATCATAGATTTCCTTTGTTATTTCATCCGTTGTATCACTTTCTAGGGACACATCTGAGATTTCTTCTAGAGAGAAGTATGAGATTTCTTCATAGTCATCTATTGTTGGTTGTTGATGTTCCAGAGGGTATTCGTCAATTATTATGAAGCTTCCATGGATTACGGGTTGTATGGGTGGGGGTATGTTATCTGGTATTTGGTCTTCGTAGGTAGATAGATTAAGTAGTTCTTCATCTATGGGTGATGCATCTGGCGCTCTTCGTGGCACTTGAGGCTGTATCTGAGTTTTAAGTCTTTGTTTTCCTTGGGATCTTGTCTCCTATAAGGAATCAACTGATTCCAATAGCAGGGCCTGGGTATCCCAAAATGGAGGATACACAGAGCATCTGTCAAATTCAGCATGTAGCTGCCACCAGCCCATACCCTGCTCTGTGGGCCATACACGGGTGCCCAAAAACATACACTAGGGGCACAGGGTTGTAACCCCACCCATGGATGCCATAAGGGTATCCCAAGGGTCTGTACACCAAACCAAAAGACTGGCAGGAGTCCCAGATGGACTCTTGGGCAGAAAATAACCCAGAACATACACGAAAAAGGACTACAGAACAAGGAAAGGGAGGCCCTGTCCCTCCTATGCATTTCCAGCATCACAGTGACACGTCGCAAAAGTCCGCGTAGCTCCTCCAGGTGGGCATACCACTTTCATCCAGCATTTCACGGTGCGATAGTTAGAAACTAAGCTCAGCAAGTCAACATCCAAAATCATGTTGGCGAACTATCTCTTCCCGTCAACCGATCATGGCCTCTTACTAGGCATCTGCGCAGCTCCACCCCGTCTGTTGTCTGCCATCTCATTATAGTCCATCCAGTCATTGGCATCATCTGGGGTATTAAAGAAGGTTTCCCTTTATACAGCACTTTTAACTTAGCCAGGAAAATCACCATATATTTAGGCCCATGAAGCCTCAACCTCTCCTTCGTTGGCACAAGCATGTGTTGCTTCTTCTGCACTAATGGTGTATTATTAGGAGACAAGGCGAGTTTCAGGTTTCCCTGACAAATGGATCTTCCCTCCTTTGAGTGTTGTAGTATTACTTCTTTGTATCTGAAGTTGAGGACCCACACAATAATAGGTCTCAGGTTAGCGCATAGTGGGGACCACCGGTGTAGCGAACAGTGCACCTTCTCTATTGTGAACCGCTGTGACAGCTTCCCGGGACCTATCTCTTGTAGGAGCATGTTTTCAATAAATGTAGTCCGGTCGTTGCCTTCCTCTGCTTCGGGGAGTCCCAGCACATGGATGTTATTGCATCTGGAACTCCCTTCCGCATCTTCAGCGTGCACTTTCCAAGTGTTGCGTGATTCAAGATCTCGTACAATGGCTTCTAGGTTAGTAGTGGTGGACACAGTATCAGCCAACATGGATTTGTTGGTCGCCACCCTTTCTGACAGAGAGCACACGTCTTGGCGCAACAGGTTCATATCAATCTTGATCTCATCAATTTTGCCCTCGAGTGAGCCTCGCAACGCTTCTCGTACAATGGCTTCTAGGTTAGTAGTGGTGGACACAGTATCAGCCAACATGGATTTGTTGGTCGCCACCCTTTCTGACAGAGAGCACACGTCTTGGCGCAACAGGTTCATATCAATCTTGATCTCATCAATTTTGCCCTCGAGTGAGCCTCGCAACGCCGCAATGGCAGCCAAAATGTTATCATCATGATCAGGATCCTGTGTTGACAGGGTCAATTGGCTGGATGCATACGTAGTCAGTGCACGGGCATTCAGCAGGGTTTTAACTGCAAATGAGTCCATAATGGTACTCCTAGGGCGTCCTTTGTTCTTGTTAGACAGCATTGTAGGCAGCATCCTGGTCCGCTCCCCAAAGCCACACCGCAGCAGCAGTACAAGCAATACCGTGGTGACCAATCACAGGACGACCACCACAGGTGCAGTCACGGACTCGCACCCCCAAGTATAGTACGAAAGCCCCACTTCATCTGTAAGCGTAAGTGGTACAGGGCATTTATTATTCATGAGTATGTGCCTACAGTTAATGTCCAATCAACGTGGCCTACCGTGCGGCCAGCTGGAGCAGAGTCCCGGTCTTCTGAAATAGTCCCAGTAGTCAGGTCAGCTCGCGTTCCGATTAGGGGGCTACTATGAACCTCAGAGGAGGGAGGTACATGTGCTGCACCCGATCAGGGGCCCTTGTAATGTTGGCGAGAGGAGTGCAGTATCGGGCCATGTAAGTCCTTAAAGGACCGTAGCGGGTGGACCCAGGCCCTTCGCACTGCAGCTGTCACTGGTCCTCTCCAGGCCCAGCATATAATGCATATGCGGGGGGAGGGGAGGATATGGCAGGTTCCAGCAGCCATCCAGCCCAACTCACCCGGGCGCTATCTCTGTCCGCCGCACTCACCGCAGGGTGCAACTTTCTCAAACCATGGCACTGTTCTTCCCAAATCACCTCTCTGCCGGCATCCCTGGTGTAGGGGAGGACTGGTCCAGGAGACCCCTCTCGCCTGCGTTTCTTCCCCAGGTGAGGGCTATGGCCCATTGGGCGTTCCCTCATGCCACCCGGGCCCAGGTGGTGGAGGGCTCACCCACTGGAGACATTGCCCGCATGTATCGAATGCCCACATGTATTGATTACAACACAAATTTAGTTATGCCCAAAAACCATTCTCTGCCCGGTAAAGATGGTGTGAGCTCAGCGCACTGTAGCGCGGCCCCCACCCTTGGAGAACATCCCTGTTGCCGCAGCACCCTGGCAGATCCGCTGCGAGCACGTTCCCACGAACAAGACGGACATGAGCTAGCGAAATACGCTAACATTGTAACAGTTCACCTCCCGCAGTGTACCATCACTATCAGCATGACCCAGCCAGCAGGCCTGAACAGTGAAATGAACAGCAAAATGGTCCTCTGATGGCAGACAGTCTTTACATATATATGTATATATGAATGTCAAGTCCTCTTGCATTATTTCTTTCTTCCACAAAATATACACGCCTGTAGAATGTATTAAAATGAGAGAGTATGCTCCCATGATATAAGCTATAGCGAGCCCGCACCATTACAGGTGGATGCTAATGATAAAGGGACGCTCCAGGGATCTGTTCGTTGCGTGTATCACTGGGCAGCCTACCTCACATGGTTTCGCGCCATAACTAAAACTAATGCTGCTAGAGTACGCGAGAAAGCGGATGCAACTATACTATGAACTCATGTCAAGAATGCGCAAGAGTGCACTTATCATGTGTGAATGTCTGAGCCCCTCATATGCTACCACCGTCACGTACAGGGGCGGATCGTTTTCTATGTACTCCACTGATCTAACCACTACCTCATTTACTGCAAATGTATATGCATGTAACTAAAACACTGTAGCTGCTAGAATATAAATGTACAAAAATGGTGCTCGGACTGGGTATAGTGGAAACGCACCCAGCCAAGGTTAAATGCATGTTTTGAAGTGATTTTAAATAAGTATTATGGAAAGTATTCAAATGTTTGCGATGTGTTTACCTATATTTGGCAACGCACGAGGGAGATACCTTTGTGAAAGCGTACAAGGTCTCGATGTATCCCCCTCCCTCCCTCAGAAGACTGCCAAGACATGAGAACAGAGCCCCGCTCTGCGCTATCACACCTCCCCCGACCTGACTGGAGCCGCTTCAAAGACTTGTAACCCCACTGCAGCACCCAAGGCCGCGGCCAGCCACCTGCATCATTTACAGCATAGCAATAAACCTTAGTTTAAACTCAAGCGTCCCCCTGTAAACCCCACAACCCACCGGACTGTCTCAGACTTATAGCCCTGTGCAACCAGGACACCCAACACTTTGACGACACACAGCGAAACATCTATCACCACTTCTAACAAGACAGAAAGACCTGTACCACCCGCCCCAGTCCCCGAAGCTTAGTCCCTCGACCTACGGTCCCGGTCAACAGATCACAAGTAACCAGGCCTCGATATATTATCTCCAGACCCCTCACAAGGTGCATTCCTCCTGTGTTGCCTTAACCTATTGAAAGATTTACTAAAAGAGAATAGAACTGTAAATGACTGAATGACTGCGGGGTGCATGGCAGAGGGCAAGTAAGTCAGGAAAGGCATTCATCTCTGCCACAGGCCGCCTCAGCACACCAACACCGCCCGGATGAACTCAAGCCGACCTGCCAGGCCCAGCCCAACCCACGAGGGTGACCAGTGACGTCCTCCAGCCAAGACCAACCACACCGCAGCAGCACCTATAGTTAGTCGTCGCCACCCAATCCCAATGAACTTGTGCCCCCTATAGTATGTAGGTTGTGATGACGGTTTTTGTAAATATATACGCCTGTCTTTGCTATTGTCAGACAGAGCGCTCTCGGAGTTTGCAGAGTTCTTTGCATGCCCAATTCTGATTGATAAACTCCCATTTACGCTCACCCGCACTCTGTCCTGGTCTTATTCCCATTTTGGGAGAGTCCTTCATTGTCTCTCATTGCGGGGAGGATCGTGCTGTTTGGGGACGCTTGCTTTCAGTGGTGACCCCGATAGCGTGATTTTTATTTCTTCCTAAACTCCTTATAACCGTCCCCGTTTGGCACGAGAATCTCCGGTCGAAAAGGGATACGCACGGTGAGCCGGCTCCGGGAAGCGGCCCGCCAACGGCGACCGGTACACTAAGAAGTGCGCACTCAATAGAGAGGGGGTACGGGATCCCGGTTGAAAAATCCCCTTTGAGTACCGCTCGCCGGAGCCAGGGCTGACTGTTGAGCTGACGGCGACACTGCCTGGACGGACCCAGTTTCGGAGAGTATCGGTTCAAGACGGGCACGTGAGTACTGAGTGCGAGCGATCTTAAGGGGAGTGGGGAGTGAAGTGTAGGACAGGAAACGAAGAGGGGGTACGCAGATCTACTAAAGATCATCTTAAAATTTCCTTGCTTTTTCTTTGCATATGGCCATTAGGATTAAGAGATGAATAAGAGATAAAAGTGACGGGAACCTAGCTCCGAAAGGGGGTGGAAGGCGGCGCCGCATAGTGCTATCTTGACTAGTACTGGGAATATATGAAGAAGTGGAGTATAAAATAAAAGTGTTCAGCAAAAGGGGACACTGAGAGTACATTAGTGACCGCTATTACTTTTTTCCTTTTCTTAAGGGTAGGGGGGAGAATAAAGAACTGTGATTAGCACAGACTTGGGGAGACAGTAAGAGAAACAAAGTCCTATTAGAAGGAGGGGAAAACAGGTTAATATCTATATATATATATATATATATATATATGCGCATCTAGATACTCAAATAAGGCGATTAGGGACAGCCGGCTAGGGAGGAAAGGGAGGGCAGCTTGAATGGTGAATGGTGCCAAGAGGTGTGTGCACCTCGTATGTGCTAGAGGAGATTTTGACGTTGTGAATGCGTGAACGATTGGAAGTGCACAATAGTTAAATGGTCATAATAAGTGTGGTCGGATAAAAGTTTTCTCTCTCTCTTCAGAAAACGCCAATATAGTGGAGTGAGTGAGTACCTTTTTGATTTCCAGTCTGACATTGTCAAACCAAAGGATGGGTTGCTCTTGTATGTGCCCCTCGAAAAGAACATAATAGACATTGTGCACGGCCAGTTTTGTATTGTGCAGTCAGGGAGGGGGAGAGCCCAAAGGGACCCAGCATTGAATGTGAGGTAATATATAAAGAATAATATTGATACGACAGTTACATTGTAGTTGCAAACACACGAGGCACATCAGCACTAGGAGGGCACAGAGATGGGGGCTGAAACACCCTTATCACATATTTGTAAGAATCTCCCGGGATACGTGGAGCGGATTAAAAAATATCATGACCAATGGGTGACCGAACTAAAGGGGGAGGGGTTACCTCAGATTTGGCCCGAGGGAGGGTCGTTTGATAAAAGTGTCCTGGATACAGTGGCCACATGCATTTATATAAAATACAAAGGAAAGCAGCTGCAAAATAGGAGGGAAATATTAGATCTTTGGAGGTTATTTGAAGAGATACCACCGCCTAAGACACCAGTACTAAATACTGATCTCCCATCCACCACAGACAATCCACTGCTAATACAAAGAGATGTCAAAGAAGGCTCAAGTGTAGCGCCACCAGTAGAGGTAATAAGCTTGTACCCGATAATAAAGAAGCCTGTGCCCGCAGAGGGGTACAGTGATCCCACTTACATACCTCCCCCGAGAGATACTACACCCCTCCGGCCCACGGCACCTCCGCCATACGAAAGCACGAGGGAGCGAGCCCAGGCAGGCGCACAAAGGGTGGATATAGAGAAGCTCACAGATGATTTAGAATCAAGACTGACGATAGCAAAGGATGAGCTCTCGAGGATAAAAGACATATGCGAACGGACAGCACTAGATGCAACTAGATCAGGGCGCACGTCCAGAGCGCTAGGTGAAAATAGAAAGCCTGAAGAGGGGTGGAAAAAGGGCGAGATTTTGTTCAGAATTGAGGAAGAACCAACGCGAATAATAGAAGTAGGGCCCGGAGAGGGAGATGGTGCAAGCGAGGAAAGGCGGGGGGGACTTAGAGAGGAGTTGCTGTGTGATATAAGGGACGAGGTAGAAGAAAGCGACAGGTTGAGTATGGCAATAGGAGGGGGAAGCGAGGGGGAGGAAGGTACGTGTTCGCTAAGAACCCTGGATGATGAGTGGACGGGCCGACTAAGGAACAGAGTGGGAAAAATGGCATCACTGGGGACATCGACAGCTCAAACGGGTCCGGACGGAACGACAAAAGGAAGGCTACAGCTCCCGTTGATACACAGGGGAGGAGGGAGGCCTAACTATATCCCATGGGCACAGATGGATAAAGCCAATTTATTAAAGCTATTGCCCCCGTTGTCAGGAGGGGCAAGTAAGTGGATATATGCCTTTGAGAAACATACTGCCGGGGTACCCCTAGCCATAGGAGATGTGAAAAGTCTACTGGTATCAGCGGTAGGTGACCAGGCTGAAAGGGTATGGGTTAAGGCCGGTTTCCCGGGAGTAACGTTAGACTGTGACCGCCATGATGGGGCATCATTTAACACGGTGCGTGCCAGGGTGTGGGATGCCTTACGCGAAACATTCCCAGACACACCGGACTTGCAGTCAGTGATGCAGTGTACAATGAATGACGGGGAAGAGGCTATGGATTATATTTTCCGGGTCCAAGAGATGTGGAGAGCAGAAACGGGCACGCCCTGGTATCAATCGACATCTTTATTTTATTTTATTATAAAGAGAGGGCTCCCAAAGGAAGTGCAGAAGGCGCTTGACAAGATAGCAGGTATTGAAGCAAAAGGATGGCCAGAAATTCAAAGCATAATAGTACACCATTGTAAAAGAATAAAGGAGAGGGAGAAGGAGGTGGCGCAGAAAAGATTGGCAGACGAGGCGAAGTTAGTACAGTCAAAGTTAGTGAAGGTTGCAGCAGCAGTAGCCGCGCTCCCACACAGTAGGGAGGGAGATGAGGAGGAGGAGGGGCTGATAGCACTCCAAGGAAGGGTAGCAACTAATTGGGCAGGACCAGCACAGCGGCAGTGGACTGAGCAAGAGCAAGGTGGAAGCCCGCAGTGGCAAGAGTGGACCCCTCGAGGGGGACGAGGTGGGTACAGGGGCCGGAGAGGAGGCGGACAGGGGTATGGAGGAATGGGAGGAAATGGATGGCAGGGTCCCAGGGGCCCTCAAGGGAGTTGCTGGAACTGTGGAAGATGGGGACATTACTCCAGGGAATGCAGAAGTAGACAAAACAATGGGTTCCAGGAGGGGGAGGCTTATGGTCATCCACACCCGGGAAGCCCATACGGTCTCCCAATGGGACAACAGCAGCTAAGGAACCCTGGCCAGGGTACCACGGGCCAGCAACAAGGACACCAGTATAGGACACAGAACCACCCCCAAAACAATGACAGCATGCAATACACGCCAGGTAACCCTTTCGGGACAACAGCAAACGGGGCCCCCGCGCCAGCGCCTTACAGCGGCATGTCGGTAGTTTCCGGAAATGTCTTTAATGAGGGAGGGGCGACGAGATACCCCGCATAGGACAGCCCACAGAGAACACTTGCGTGTCCAGTTCTATCCACCACCTACAATGCAGCAGAGGAACCATTGGTAGGGGCGCAGATAGGAGACAAGCAATTTATATTCATGGTTGATTCGGGAGCGGAGAAATCATGTATCAGAGAGGGCCGATTCCCGTTATCTAACAGGAAGTTAGAGACGCAGGGGTTCTCTGGGGCTGTAGTTGAAGTTCCTTATACAGAAGCTTTGGATGTAACAGTGGGGGGTAAGACTGTGAAGGCACCCTTATTGTATTACGAACATTCCCCAATTAACTTGCTAGGGAGGGATCTCCTGAGTAAACTCAACATGACCATATCATTTACCGAGAGAGGGATAGTGTGTTCCACACCCGGGATATGCCCCTTGCGCGCAATGTTGGTAGTGCAAGCCTACACAACCACGCAGGAAATACGAGGACTGCCACAAAATGAGGAAATGTTTATCAAAGGGCTGAAGACTCTGGCCCTCATAATTCCCGAGCTGAGAAGCATGGACTGGAGGATCCCGGCGGAGTTCCTCTACCGCCCCATAGTATGCCCCAACGCAGCACCAGGATCAGTGGTATCGTTAGATTTGCACGCTGTGCAAGTGTCAGCAAAAAGAATAGCTGTGATCGGGGTGGACGAGGAAGGGTGTGAGTGGCGCACAGTGCTATGCACAAACGCCGACATCGCCCTGCGAGAGGTAACAGATGAGGATCTCTTCTCAGACTCAGAAGGGGATGGTGAAATAGTGATGGAAATAGCGATGCCCTGTGATATTTTAATACAAGCAAGGGAGACTCCCGTCCAATTGATGACGGTGGTAGGAGCACCACCGTCGTTTTTTGATGACGACATGAGGCTCGTACCAAACAGCTTATGGACGACAGGCCCCCATGATGTGGGACTGTTGCATGGGGTACAGCCTGTGGTAATAAAGCTAAAGAAAGGAGCAATTTTACCACGAGTTAAACAGTATCCTCTGTCTCGTGAAGCTGAAGAAGGGATAAAAGAGACAATAAATGCCCTACTAGCACAAGGGATAATAGTGCCTTCAAACTCCCCATGTAATACTTGCATTTATCCGATCAAAAAAGCAAAAGGGGGGTCGTGGAGGATGATACAAGACCTACGCCCCCTCAATGATGTAATTCAGAAGGAGTTCCCTCTAGTCCCGAACCCCGCATCAATACTATGCAGCATCCCTAAAGAGGCATCACATTTCACAGTAGTGGATTTGAAAAACGCATTTTTCTCTATACCCCTGGCTGAAGAGAGTAGATACCTCACCGCCTTCACACTGGGGGGTAAAAGGTATGAGCATTGCAGATTACCACAGGGTTACTGCGAGAGCCCGAGCATCTTCAATCGTGTATTACATGAGGACCTAGGAAACCTATCAGTTGAGAGCACCATTATTCAGTACGTAGACGATTTGCTAGTTTGCGCACGAAACGAAAAGACATGCAGAGCAGATTCCGTAACATTGTTGACCTTGCTGGCCAACAAGGGGTACAAAGTGGACAAGGGAAAGCTACAGTACTGTCTGACAGAGGTCCTGTACCTAGGGCAGCTGATTTCAAGAGATGGGAAAAGAATAATACCAGACAGGGTAGAAGCCATAAGATCAGTACAAGAACCCACAACAGTAAAAGACATGCAGAAATTTTTGGGAATGTGCAATTATTGCCGAGCATGGATATTAGATTATGCGGCATACACCAGGCCCTTATTACAAGCATTAAAGGTGGCCCAACAGGAGAACAGGAAGATGGAATGGACAGAAGAGATGAGTTCCTCCTTCCAAACACTAAAAGAGTTGATTTCAAGCGCCCCAGTACTCGCAAACCCTGATTATGGACGCGAGTTTTACCTATTCTCACACTGCAAGGAAACACTGATGACAGCAGTCCTGACACAAAAAACATCTTTGGGACACAAGCCATTGGCTTACTATAGTGGCACTTTAGATGCTGTGATGCAGGGCCATTTCGCGTGCGAGCAATCACTCGCTGCAGCCGCATTCGCGATTGAAAAAAGTGCCACAATAGTA
Organism: Ambystoma mexicanum; assembly: GCF_040938575.1. Classification (NCBI taxonomy): domain Eukaryota; kingdom Metazoa; phylum Chordata; class Amphibia; order Caudata; family Ambystomatidae; genus Ambystoma; species Ambystoma mexicanum. Next base: position 617,329,098 of record NC_090938.1, read on the forward strand.
ATGGGTTGCCCTGTGACATTGTTTGTGGAACATTCATTATTTGCAATACTAGAGAGATCAAAAAGCACACTGACCACACAGCGGGCGACCGCCTACGAGGTTATACTGTCCAGTGCCAACATCCATATAGTGAGATGCAAGACAGTGAACCCCGCCACATTCATTACAGAAGCGTGCACGCTCGAAGACATGCAGAACCACGATTGCGCAACCTACACAGGAGGAAGCGGGGAGGAGACAGTGGTGTGTGAGAACGCCCTAAGCGAAGGGGAAGTGTACTTTGTGGATGGGTCCGCATCAATTGACGCGGACACGGGAGAAAAACACGTTGGCATGGCAGTGGTGAGGTTAGAAGACGGTGAGTATGAAACACTGGTACAATATCGTCTCCCATCACATTACTCCGCGCAGGCAGCAGAACTGATTGCACTCATAGAAGCACTACATGCAGCAAAGGGTTGTGCAGTGACGATATACACAGACTCAGCTTACATGACAACGACAGTACATGGAGGCCTAGCAAGATGGGGGCGGAGGGGCTTTAGGAGGGCAGATGGAACACCTGTCCAACATGCAGAATTGTTAAAAGAGTTAATTGAGGCCCTGCAAAACCCCACTGCAGTAGCAATAGTAAAGTGCCAAGCACATACGTCTAACACAGATGTTGTGTCTTTAGGGAACGCGGCAGCGGACGCGGCCGCCAAGGAGGCTTCCTATTTTCAGAAAAATGACACAGGTGAGTACATGCTTAAGGACAAAACAAACGAAGAGCCCCCAGAGGGATATAATATCATGCCCATACCACAAATAATAGAATTACAGGAAGGGGCCAGTGCAGAGGAAAAAATATTGTGGACAAAGCGAGGGTGCAGCAAGTCAGGAACAGACCTGCTGTGGAGGCAAAATAACTCGGGGAAGGTGGTAATGCCAATTCAGCTACTAGAGATTGCATTTCAACAGCTACACTTCCCTGCACATAACACCAAACAACACATCGCAGCAGAAATACAGGAAGAATGGTTCGTGCCCTGTCTTCAGGAGCATGTGTCTCGATTGGCAATGGAATGTACAACATGCCAAATATACAATTCAGGGATGACATTACGCACTCTCCGGGGAACAATCCCTAAACCCATTGGCCCATTCAAGGAACTACACATCGATTACGCAGACATGGGGGAAAGGTGTCATGGTGCACGGTACATGATTGTGGTCGTGTGCCCATTTTCAAGGTGGGTGGAAGCAGGACCCTGCGCGCGACCCGATGCCAAGAGCGCCGCCAAGTTCCTAGTAAGGGAAGTATTCCCGCGCTGGGGAATTTGTGACGTAATCCGCTCAGACAATGGCACTCATTTTGTGAATGAGCTTTTTAAGGAAGTGACTACATTGCTAGGAATAAAACATAAATTATGCTCAATTTATCATCCTCAAAGTAATGGCGTAGTGAAAAAGATGAACGGACTGTTGAAGGGCAGGTTATCAAAACTATGCTTCTCATTAAAAAAGAATTGGATTTACTGCCTACCGCTTGCGCTATTTGAGTTGCGAAACCAGCCAAGCAAAGACCACCATTTGTCCCCGCACGAGATCGTGACTGGGAGACGGATGAACACAGCACACTCACCACTGCGCGAACACTCAGACGCTCACAGAAGCGCCGCGATATTGGGAGAGGAGTTCACAGACTATTTAAAGAAACTGACAAGGGCAGCGCGCGTGATAGCAAAGCAATTGTCCCCACCCTTCACTAGAGAAGAGGGAAATGTAACAGGCGCTGTCACGGAGCCAGAGCAACAACTACAGCTAACGCCAGGCGACTGGATATATGTCAGAAGTTTTGTGCGTCGGTGGAATGCACCACGATTCCATGGCCCATATGAAGTAATATTTTGCACGCCTACGGCGGTAAAGGTCAAAGGGTTGAGGTACTGGGTGCACTTGACCGATGTACGGAAGGCATATAGCAACGTACAAGAGGAGGTAGATGGGGAGGCACAGACAACAGCAAACGCTGCAACTGAGCAGAATGACTGAATATGAACTTGCGTGTATGTGCTGGTACTGAATTTGAAGAAATGCACAACTTATAAAGATGCAAAAAAAAAAAAAAAAAAAAAAAAAAAAAAAAAAAAAGGGGGGGGAAATTTTGTTTTAACTTTGATCTTGTTGAGTATGAATATATCATATACATATATTAAATGGAATGCCAAACTATGAGCGTGTATACACCCTTGTCTGTGAATACCCCTCCCCGCATCCCCACCCGCTTCCATTCCCCGTCACATGTATATTGGCACTGATGGTGCCAACAAAAATGTTTACATGTATGCACTCAACGCACTTTTATATCTTAAAACAGGAGCTTCCATGGCATCTAACGGGCGGCCTGCAACGGATAAATTTACTAGAATTAGAGAATGGTTAACTGTGAAATGTATATATTCGTATGAATGTGGACTATCTGCGTGCATTATATTGTTTTTTACATTATTATTTGGACTGGTTACATACTGGTTCATAGCGTTCATCTCTATCGAGATGAACGAGGGGGGAGGGAGCAACACCACTATTGGGACCAATACAACTGCAAGTGTCAACGCAACTACAAGGGAAGGTGATTTTTTGATATGGGATGGAACTAAACTTGTGTGGGGCTACTATACTACGTCACCCAATGTTGTCATCTCACACGATGGAGGGCCAAAAAGTGGAAGACAAAACAACACACTGTCCCCACCTGAGATGTCTAATTACAATGCTCACAGTTTAAACGACCGAAATCCCTCTGCCATATCATGGTTGTATAATACCCCCACCAGCCAACCTGCCCCCACGACCATAGAGAATCAAAGAATGAGAGAGACACATGAAATATTATATGATGACTGGGTGAAGGGGGGCGGGAATGAGAAAGGGGGGTCTAGTTTGTCTCGTGCCCAGGGAATAGGGAAGAATATGAGGAATAAGAACAATAGACGGAAGAGGGAAGCAGGGAGGAGGAAATATGATGAGTACTATGGGCTAGGCCTAGATAAGATGGAAGACCCACGACACCCCCACCAAACAAATAAGTGGTATGCAGATATGAGTGCCACAGCTAAACAAACAACAAACGAGAGCTGTTATGTTTGCTCCCTCATCCCTCACGCATCAGGTACACCCAAAGTACTGTTACCCAAAGAATTGCCGATTATAGATGCCCAATGTCTCCTTCATCTCACGTTGTGCAGAATTAAGAACACTTTCCAGGCACATGAAGTGACTTTTCAAATGCTGCAGAACGAGAAAACGTGCTACCCAAAACCGACAGGGGTTGTATGTCTGAAAGAACCATTTTTTGCAATCGAAGGGACACTTTTTTCTGATAACAAGTGGAAGAATGAAGAAGTAATGTGTAAAGCTGAAGCACTGAGGGGTGTGGCACCGGAGAAATTGCAATGGATAAAAGAAACATGCACACCCGTATGGAGAGAACACATTTCAAAGCTAACCTGGGTCACGCCAATTGAAAAGCCTTTCAAGTTGCAGAATGAAATAGACTATGAACTATGTTTCAAAGGAGAGGGGAGAACGTCCATGGGGACGAACAAGAAGTGCAACAAAACCCTCACTATCCCAGACCTAAGAAAAGGGACTGCGGCCCTTATGGACACGTATTGGGTATGTGGAAACCAGGCATACCTACACCTCCCCCCGTCGTGGAGTGGCAGCTGCTCAATGGCCACTCTGCACTCAGCTCTAATGGTGATACCAGAAAGCCACATCGATGGAAGCAAAAGGACACAGGAACGCACACAACAGAGTGTGGGCCAACCAACTGCAGAACCACGAATGTATGTCCTGTCTTCTGGAAGCAAGGAAGAGGTGCTGACCCGCAACAGACGAGCATCAAACTATATATCGAAGGCATCATCAGAACTATTGGCCCAGATCCCAGACAAATATCGATTATTCAGCTCAGCAGAAACATTCTTTGCCTCGCTCGTATCAAGTGTCCAAGCAAGGGCTAACGCAAAATGGCTCCAGATAACACGCTGGGAATTAATTCAGCTGGCGAACGACACTGAAGAAGGTTTTAACATAATAACGGTCGAACTAAGAGCCTTGCGACTGATGACCATGCAAAACAGGTATGTCCTGGACCTGTTCGCGGCGATGGACGGCGGTGTTTGCCGAAAAATAGGAAGTGCCTGCTGCACTTTCGTACCTTCTGAAGACGCAGAAAACGGCTCCCTGTCCCATGTGATCGAAGCAGTCCACAACCTAGGAGAAAAAATGAAGATGGAAGGCGGAGCAGAAGATAGTACATGGTTCGATAACCTCTTCTCCTGGGTCCCCTCATGGCTTGGAACAACGATGAAATTTTTGATGCCAGCTGTGGTGTTCCTCTTATTGATTTTCTGCCTATGCCAGGTGGGTCTTCGAGTCTGTGCTAACGCAGTACCAAATGGTGCAATGATGATGGTGACAATGGGCAACTCACACGGTACAATAAAAACGGTGCAAGAAGCACAAGTACAAACAGGGGTAGACAACACACCAAGGTACCAACTGGTGCCCATGTACCATGACAAGGATATTGTAGATAAGCTTTGGCACACCACCATCAAAGAGCCCCGCATACTAGAATGGTACGAGGAAGTGTGGGTAGATTTGGAAGGAGATGGTGGGTGCATATATCTTACGTGTACTCCAGATGAATACGCCAGGAGAGGTGAGAGTTTAAGGGGGGTGTGCAGAGCATGGATGCCTATCAAAGGAACTCCTGCATGGGATGAGGCGGTGATGGACGAAGCAGAGTGTAGGAGGATAGAGGAGTTAAAGAATTCGTTACTTTAGTAACGAAAGGGGGGAAATGTAGGGGAGGACTGGTCCAGGAGACCCCTCTCGCCTGCGTTTCTTCCCCAGGTGAGGGCTATGGCCCATTGGGCGTTCCCTCATGCCACCCGGGCCCAGGTGGTGGAGGGCTCACCCACTGGAGACATTGCCCGCATGTATCGAATGCCCACATGTATTGATTACAACACAAATTTAGTTATGCCCAAAAACCATTCTCTGCCCGGTAAAGATGGTGTGAGCTCAGCGCACTGTAGCGCGGCCCCCACCCTTGGAGAACATCCCTGTTGCCGCAGCACCCTGGCAGATCCGCTGCGAGCACGTTCCCACGAACAAGACGGACATGAGCTAGCGAAATACGCTAACATTGTAACAGTTCACCTCCCGCAGTGTACCATCACTATCAGCATGACCCAGCCAGCAGGCCTGAACAGTGAAATGAACAGCAAAATGGTCCTCTGATGGCAGACAGTCTTTACATATATATGTATATATGAATGTCAAGTCCTCTTGCATTATTTCTTTCTTCCACAAAATATACACGCCTGTAGAATGTATTAAAATGAGAGAGTATGCTCCCATGATATAAGCTATAGCGAGCCCGCACCATTACAGGTGGATGCTAATGATAAAGGGACGCTCCAGGGATCTGTTCGTTGCGTGTATCACTGGGCAGCCTACCTCACATGGTTTCGCGCCATAACTAAAACTAATGCTGCTAGAGTACGCGAGAAAGCGGATGCAACTATACTATGAACTCATGTCAAGAATGCGCAAGAGTGCACTTATCATGTGTGAATGTCTGAGCCCCTCATATGCTACCACCGTCACGTACAGGGGCGGATCGTTTTCTATGTACTCCACTGATCTAACCACTACCTCATTTACTGCAAATGTATATGCATGTAACTAAAACACTGTAGCTGCTAGAATATAATGTACAAAAATGGTGCTCGGACTGGGTATAGTGGAAACGCACCCAGCCAAGGTTAAATGCATGTTTTGAAGTGATTTTAAATAAGTATTATGGAAAGTATTCAAATGTTTGCGATGTGTTTACCTATATTTGGCAACGCACGAGGGAGATACCTTTGTGAAAGCGTACAAGGTCTCGATGTATCCCCCTCCCTCCCTCAGAAGACTGCCAAGACATGAGAACAGAGCCCCGCTCTGCGCTATCACACCTCCCCCGACCTGACTGGAGCCGCTTCAAAGACTTGTAACCCCACTGCAGCACCCAAGGCCGCGGCCAGCCACCTGCATCATTTACAGCATAGCAATAAACCTTAGTTTAAACTCAAGCGTCCCCCTGTAAACCCCACAACCCACCGGACTGTCTCAGACTTATAGCCCTGTGCAACCAGGACACCCAACACTTTGACGACACACAGCGAAACATCTATCACCACTTCTAACAAGACAGAAAGACCTGTACCACCCGCCCCAGTCCCCGAAGCTTAGTCCCTCGACCTACGGTCCCGGTCAACAGATCACAAGTAACCAGGCCTCGATATATTATCTCCAGACCCCTCACAAGGTGCATTCCTCCTGTGTTGCCTTAACCTATTGAAAGATTTACTAAAAGAGAAAAGAACTGTAAATGACTGAATGACTGCGGGGTGCATGGCAGAGGGCAAGTAAGTCAGGAAAGGCATTCATCTCTGCCACAGGCCGCCTCAGCACACCAACACCGCCCGGATGAACTCAAGCCGACCTGCCAGGCCCAGCCCAACCCACGAGGGTGACCAGTGACGTCCTCCAGCCAAGACCAACCACACCACAGCAGCACCTATAGTCGTCGCCACCCAATCCCAATGAACTTGTGCCCCCTATAGTATGTAGGTTGTGATGACGTTTTTTGTAAATATATACGCCTGTCTTTGCTATTGTCAGACAGAGCGCTCTCGGAGTTTGCAGAGTTCTTTGCATGCCCAATTCTGATTGATAAACTCCCATTTACGCTCACCCGCACTCTGTCCTGGTCTTATTCCCATTTTGGGAGAGTCCTTCATTGTCTCTCATTGCGGGGAGGATCGTGCTGTTTGGGGACGCTTGCTTTCACTGGTCATGCTCTCTAGATATCCCAGGCTTCGACATCTCAACCCAGGTGCCATCTCCGACCCTGAAGTTCGACAGGGTGCAAGGAGCTATCACGCCCCAGTGACCAGCGTCCCCAGAGTGGCTGCGGGGAGTGCAGCGCATCTTATGCGTGTCCCTACTCCCTTGCATCACCCTTAGTGCATAGGATCCAGCGGCTGTCTTGGAGAGGGTCATCTGTCTCCTCGTGGCCCAAGCACACATCGACAGGAAACTGCCTATCCGCTGGGCAGAGCACCCAATGATTCAGCGGTCAGTCAATGCAGTCCTCACAGGGCATCAAGAGACCAAATTAGGATGCCACATATAATATAAACAGGATCATAATTCAGATCATCCCGGGAGCACTTGTAGGAGATGTCTTCATGGTATGGTGTCTTGCCACCCCGCCCCCTATCACTGCTGCTATACTTGTACTGCTTCTCTACTACCTCTTCTCACTCTCTAGTCTCACTCTTTACAGCCACTACTAAAACTATTTCTTAGTACTGCAACTTCCTCTCTCTCCCAATGCTACTCACCTACGCACACTACCACTATCTTCACTTCCAGCTACTACTACTACTGCTTCCCTACTCTGACTCTATCGCTACTTCAGTCACTCCCTGCTCTCACGCACAATCACTCCACAGATCACTCACTCCAATAACCTCCACACTACTTCTGCACTCTACTCCTCTGGGCCATGTAAGTCCTTAAAGGACCGTAGCAGGCGGACCCAGACCCTTCGCACTGCAGCTGTCACTGGGCCTCTCCAGGCCCAGCATATGATGCATATGCGGGGGAAGGGGAGGATATGGCCGGTTCCAGCAGCCAGCAGCCATCCAGTCTGACTCATCCAGGCGCTATCTCTGTCCGCCATGCTCAGTGCAGAGTGCAAGTTTCTGAAACCATGGCACTGTTCTTCCCAAATCACCTCTATGCCGGCATCACTGGTAATGCTCTCTAGATATCCCAGGCTTCGACATCTCAACACCAGGAGCTGTCTCCGACCCTGAAGTTCGACAGGGTGCAAGGAGCTATCACGCCCCAGTGACCATCATCCCCAGAGTGGTTGTGGAGAGTGCAGCCATCTTATGCGCATTCGTACTCCCTCGCATCCTACTCCACCTCCTGTCCCCACCCAACTACAACCCACAACTTATCACCCCCAGGCTTACCCTTAAATATTGCACCCCCTCCCCTGATTGTACAACTTAACCTGACCAATAACTTACCCGGTTCCAGGGGGTGAAACAGGGAGAGGGCTTGAGGACTCTTCATAGGGGCTTGTAAGCCTGCCCCCTTTACACACAGTGGGTCTCATTACAACCCTGGCGGTAGCCGTGCCTGTTAAACAGGCACAGCTGCCGCCAGAGTTGCATTTTTTCCGGCACCCGCGAATGGGCAATTACCGGGTCATTACGGCCCTGCCGGACCAGATAATTTCCCATTTGCGGGTGCCTGAAAAAAGATGCTCCCCATTCCCATTCGGCCACACAGGGCTGAATGGGAAAGGGGAAGTCTGATGCATTGGCACCATTTAGAACAGTGCCGGTGCATCCGACATGCTGTGCTCGCAGGTGCCTTTCTGCCTGCCAGGTCCGACCTGCCGGGCAGAAAGGCACCCGCGAGCACAACTCGTAGTTTGCCGGTCCGGGAACTACGGTACCGGCAAGCTTACCGGTACCGTAGTTCCCGGACCGGCAAACTCCTAATGAGGCCCAGTGTGTTTGTAGGTCATGTGATGCCTCATAGCGAGCTGCTTTTCCCTTTCTTTGAGACCTAACTGGACACCTTGCAATGGTAAACTCCCTGGTGGGCTAGTGGGAGTTTCTTTTATATGGCTTTCATGGAGGTCATTGTTTACTAATAAATATCCGTTGTGATTTAGTGGATCATTCATAACTGGGCCGAGCCTCCGAAGACCCTCCTGCCCGCTCTTTCTAATGTCCCTGATGGTTTAGTGGGCTGATCTAATACATCAAGTCTCTGGTGGTCTAGTCAGGTGTGTGCAGGCTCCAGTTGCGGTTTGCAGCTGAAGCCGAGCTCCGCATCACACCGTCATGTTGGCTCATGTCTTTCTGGCGGCATCCTGCTCTCTCCTGGCCCCGCCCGTCCTCCAACGTTGAGGCGGGTGCATCCTGTGCCGTGCAGCCAGTGCCCTGCTGGTTGCTGCGGGCCGGCGTGTTCATCCCAGACTCCCTGGACTCCCACTGTGGCTCTGGCATCAGCTGTCCTGTCCGCTGCAGCTGGTTGCAGCATGGTCCCACTCTCCTCTGCCCGCTGGTGCGCAACCACCTCCGGATCAGGTAACAAGGGTTATGGGGGGGGGCCTGCCCACACTCAAGGCCCCTGAGGAGGGTGGCAGGGCTCCCTCCCTCCCCAGATAAGGCCTCAGAACAGGCATTGTCACATAATGTGTATGTTTATTATAGCGCTGCAACAGCAATGGTTGAAGTTGCAGGACACTGTACATAGGAAAACAAGAAAACATGTTCCTATGTTCCTACACAATGCAAGGTCACCAAATCTTGCAAACCAAGTAGGTTCAAACACACAAGCCAGGCTCTCAAGGGCCTAAACCCATCAACACGCACAGAACCCCAGCTCGGTGAAACCTCTCAACCTCATCCACATATTTTGGTGCCGGTGGGAGGGCGGGGGGATAGCTACTGAAGGGGCACCAAGATTCTAAATGAATAATGGGTGAGCCCTCACAGGGTGGTGAATGTTTTCAGTGGAGGGTCCTAACTTTTTTCTCAAATGAGTGTGAGTAACCGAACATAGCGAGGGAGCCCAAAAGAATTAAGGGGAGTTATCTGTTAAAGAAATGCGCTGCAATGATGCATTTTGCAGCACTATTGTTAAGAAAATAGATTAAAAAGACATAAAATGTATAATTGTTTCTCTATGGAAACATGAAAACTATCCAGTGAATTTCATGATTCATGGGAAGTCATGCCTGGTGAATATTTTGAGTGGATGTGTCTAAATATTTCCTCAAATTAGTGCGAGCAACCTTACATAGCGAGGGAGTCAGAATAATTAAGTGGGTACATTTTTTAAAACAATATACTGAAATTATGCATTTTAGTGAAGAGTTTTTGACAAATATGAGGTAAAAAGGCACACAATTTACAGTTGATTATCTAGGGTAACACATGTAACAATCCAGTAAATGCGATGTCACCAACAGTAAATTACATAGGACCATTTCATACCATTTTGATGAGGCTGCAGTCACAACCTATGCTAGTAATGCTCACTTTAAATCACATGCATGAAGCTGCTGCCATAACCTACCTATATAGCCGGTCAAGTGGCACAGCGAGTAGAACGCTCGCTTTGACACCCGTGCAGAGCCTGCTAACGCAGGTTCGAATCTCGGCAGCGCCAAACTCAGCCTTTCATCCTTCCGAGGTCGATAAATGAGCACTACACACCGTGGGTAATAATAAGCAGCGCTCAGATACCTGAGGGTTCGTAGCGCTATATAAATGCCAAATTATTAGTATTATTATTATCTATGCCAGTAATGGTTGTTGGAAATCACATGCATGAAGCTGCTGACACACAACCATGCAGTCTCTGCAAGGGATTTACAGCAGATCCCTTGCAGTGATGATACAAAGAGGGGTCAGAAATGTGAGGCAGACAACTTTTGGATGAATTGTCAAAATATGCCATTTTATTAAATCATACATTTCATCAAATGCCTCACTATCCCTGCTCAGACGAGGATTCCCCTGCCTATCAAAACTAAAGGAAACAACACTCTTAACAAAGGATATTTGCCCCACACACTTAAGCATAAAATATGCAAGAAAATATAGGTCACAATAAAAATCAACAATGGTATCGCTCATATATTCACAGTCTCTCTTTATAACCTGGATGAAATCCGCTTCCCCAGGTTTCAAGTTAGGTTCAGTTCCAATGCTCAACACAAAGAAACAAGGAAATAAGTGTTTGCAACAAAGTTCCAGTTCAGTTCTTGGCTCCTTCACTTTGTCAAAAGAATGTTCTGTCAATCAATGTTCAACCAACAGAAAAGTCTCTCTTGTTCCTTGAACAAAGATTTTCCACTGCATCAAAAGGCATCAATGATATTCCAAGTCAAGATGCTTTGCCACAACATATAAATGTCAAAGAGGAAACACAGTTTGTCAGACTCAAAGAAAACCCAATTTCTGTCCAGGTAACAGAAACACAGCTTCTTGGTATTACTTCTCAAGTTTCCCTTGATTGCATTAGGAATTACAACTTATATCTTTGTCAGGATGACTTCAGGTCACCTCTACTTTCACATGAATAACTGTTATACCGCGTTAACTTCTGCAAGGATTTACCATGCAGGTCTACTCGCCTGCCCCATATTGTTCCACAATCAATTGTGCTTCTGAAGTGTTAAATCTACCGACTCCCAAGAGGTTTCTTTTAACCACAGCTTCAACAGTCTGCAATTCTGTGATTTTGAGCAACTTAGAAAAGACAATATTCACAACAATGTTACTCAACCTATTCAGGTAGGCAAAGCACGTCCTATGAACAGTCCCCTTTCATAAGGGCAGCCTCTTTGCCATTTGTCTTTCTGCAACACCAATATCCACTACAACTTCAGCAGAATGTACTTTTGAGACTTTGAGCCACTTCTCAGAAGACAAGATTCTCTTTAGTGCCTCTCAAAGCCTGCAAGTAAGCAAGGCACACTTCCTCTGAACATTCACCTTTCAGAAGGGCAGCCTCTTTGCTACTCTTGTCTTTTTGCAGCATCAACAACCAAAAATGCCCATAAGGATATAATTAGACTTTCCTCCTTCTGTCTTTGGCAATGTGAGTTAAAACACCTGTTTAGGGAATATATACCATCAACAAGCTTCCCCTTTTTATAGATTTGCATTCATCTCTTTGCTTCCTGCCAAACTGTCACAAAACACTTCACTCTCGTCTAAACTTGAACCCTCCTCCGTCTCTTCACCTGAGGTACTGGAGTCTGTGCTATAGGTTCTCGGGACAGTTGTGAAGTTTGGAACCTGCCTCAATATGAAGCCACAGTGGCCACCGGTGAGCTGTAGCTGCCTGTGACTCCACTACCGAAGCAGGTAGTAATTCCGGGGAAAAAGCCTTAGGGTACAAAAAAACCCCAACGTCGGCTGTGGATGTTCTTGAATGCGCCGACGAGCAGAAGCAGATGTTGCGGTGTCCACAAGAGGAGTTGAATAGTATCTCCGGTTCTGATGTAGCTGGGAAACAGGCTCCGAATAGGATGTCCGGAAGGAAAGGAAAGGTAAACACTTTCTCAGCTACCGGGAACAAGGAAGTGACAGATGACCGCAACCGGCTGCCTGTCGGAAGGTAATGTGGAAATTGAAATGAGAGGCTCGGAAGCGTCAGGGCAGCAGCTTCCGAGACGAGAAAGGCAAAAAAGGTAAGAGAGGCAGAGGAGAAGAACGGACAGTGGCCGAGGAAGTCTGGGTAAAACCCGGAAACCAAAGGTAAGGCTAATGGAGTAACAGGCATAATGTGGGGTTCGGATCTATCATAACAACAAGCCATTATATGGCTTGGCATCTTTAAAAGGGTCTTCCCTTACAAAGAAAAATACTGTGGGCCTCATTAGGACCCAGGCGGTAAGGGGTTTACGGCGGCGTAAACAGCGCCAACCCTTACCGCCTGATTCCGAGGTCCCTTAGCGCCATGGAGGTTTTAACACCTGCTTTTAGCAGGTGTTAAAATCCATGGCGCTAAGGGACCTTGTTGTTAATTACGCCACCGTAATTTACGGTGGCGTAATTAACGCCTTCCCCACTCCCATTATGCCCTATGGGGCAAAAATGGGAATGGGGAAGGGTAAATGGGTAAATGGGGACTTACCGCCCCACTCACCTCGGAATGGGGCGGTAAGTCCGCCAACCACCATGGCGTAAACGTACTTTACGCCATGGTGGTAAAGGTACGACCCAGGCGGTAACTTACCGCCTGGGTCGTAATGAGGCCCTATGTCTCATCCCATGGGATCGCCTCACCAACCTGGGCCATGCCTCCTCCCAGGTGATCCTCCTGCAATAAACCACCCCCCAAGGTCAGGATCAGGAAGCGCCTGCCTTTCCCTGGCCATGTGGGAGGAGACTTTAGGCAGAGTTTTCGTGATCTGATCCAAACCTACACATACATACATATATATATATATATATATAGGCGCACAGCTACAGGCTCACTCAACTAGTCTTGCACCTATACACAATGCATTACATTCAAACACATGCAAGCATGCATACACATAACACAATCACAAAACACCAACACACACTTACCCTTATGTCTTCTCTTTAGGGGGCAAGGGCATGGCCAGGCAGCACACTGGACAAATTCAGGCGTGTTGTGCAGCCCGGACACAGGAAGGACTTGAATCCCCGAAACATGCGGCAAGAAAAACCAATGTGATTAGCAAGCAGCCCTTTTGAGTGACACTGTGAGAGACAAGGCAGAGCATTCCTCACAGGGTTTCTTTTATAAATATCAGGGTTGGCACTCAGGGGGGCATAGGGATGCACCAGGGAGGAAACACGTGGGGAGCCCAACTAACCTCTCCTCTGACTCTGCCCCTGGAAGGCAGATCCAAGCAAATAGAGAGAGCAAGAGAGAGGGGGGGACTTAGGTCTGCGGAACTACAGTAATCTAGGGCAGTTGTGTGATAACCTAACATTTATTCTTGAAGATTCCAGTCAGAGCAAGATCTCTGTGCTCTTGCTATAGAAATAAAGACAAGACTGTAAGTTATATAGGAGTTTGGGTTGTCTGTTGATCTATTGGCCATGACACCATTTACTTATATTTTAGCCAGAAAATACAAACAAGAACATAAAAAGTGATTGCCCCCCGTAACACACACATTTCACTACTAACATGGAATGTTCAGTGTTATGTTGCTTTATGTTAATATATTTTGTTGAGCGTACTAATACCAATGAATTGGCTGCTTGGCACTGGATTACTGATTGATTGCAGTGGGACAAATGGATGAATCATTTAGTGAACAGCCAGATTTTCAAGTTCTTTAGGAAGCTTAGGTGATTAACAACCAGAAAGCATTCCAATGTTGAGCACCCTAGGAGGAGGAGGAAGCTCATCCTCTCATCATGCATAAACAGAAGAGGACAGTTGTTACAAGTTGACATATAGTGGAGTATAGCGGTCTTAACAGAGCATGCTACCTGAACTTGGAGCAAGCGTTTGTCCTGCATGTTTTATGTATTCATATGGATGGAGGTGCAATGATCTTTTGGTCTCAAAAGAGCACACAATAGATAAGAAATCGGATTTGAGGGGAAGCAAGGAGAATCTTACAATGAGTTTGAGTGACATTCTGACCAGGATGTGGAGAGGAGTAAATGGAACCGTCACTGGGGACTATACTGGGGCCTGTGTCCTCAATACCTCCAACTTTCTCTTCGTAAATACCTTCGTACTCGAGCTCTTCGCTCCTCCACCTCCAACTCCCTTAGGGTCAGACGCTTCTCCAAGCAACGAGTTGGGGGTAGATTTCTTTCTTCAGCTGGGGCCTCCCTCTGGAACAGCCTCCCTGCCTCTTTGAAATTTGAAGCGAACCATCTCCGGTTCCGGAAGCACCTCAAGACCTTCCTCTTTGCTTCTGCCTTCTCTCTTCCTCTCCTCTGTTGATCTCCTGTATGATACTGCACTGGTCACCTGGCTACCCTCTGATTTCGGGCCCAGGTCTCTGCCAGCCCATTTGCACACCTGCACTACCTGTACAGCACTACCCTTCTCCCCTTCCCCTGGCACTTCTCCCCTACCCGCTCCCCTGCACTTGTGCGATCGATCGCAATGTCACTTGGCCTAGTAAGATCGTTGTCTCTGTCCTCCCTTTGTTCCCCTTCCCTTACCTCATCGCATCTTGAAACACTTGTGTATAGGCGCGTTATAAATGCCATATCATATCATACATGGGTGGACTTGCATAGATTAAGGACAATTACCATTAAAGGTAGGCGGTATGGCCACCTGTATTAGGGATGTGACCATGATGGATGAAGTGTTAGAGTGGCAGCAGAGAAAGTGAGGGGCAGAGGCAGGTTAGGGGCGAGGGAAAAATGTTAGCTAGAAGGCTGATGAGAGGTAGGTTAAGAGGGTAACTCGGGAGGCAAGGACGCATACCTTTAGTTTGGTTTTGAAGAAATCGGTGTGGACTGTTTCTCGGATGTCCAGGGGAAGAGAATTCCATGCAAACGGAGCAAGGAGAAAGAAAGGGTGGTAGCGAGAGGAAGCACAGGGAGGGTGAGGTTGCCACGAGGGGTAGTTGAGGAGGTAGAGTGGAAATTATGGGAAGGCTTGTAGAGTTGGATAGATGAGGATAGTTATGGTGGTGCCTTGCCATGGATAGATTTGTGAACCAGGAGAAGACATTTAAAATCTGGCCATGTTTTGCATCATCAGCCATCCAGACTGGTGACGGTACTAGGAAGTAGTTCTAGGAAGTTGTTGTAAAGTTAGTAAGTTCAAAGAGATTCCTGGAAAAGAAGTTAATCATCTTGCAGAGAAGACAAAAAGCACAGTTGGGGAGACCAATAGGATGCTGACACAGTAGTCCAGTTTAGAGAAGACAAGAGTGGTTAAGAGATGCTTGGCAGTGTTGAAAGGAAGAAGGTGCTTTATTTTCCTAATAGTTATGAGGTTGGAGTGAGCTGCTGTTGAGGTTTTGGAGATTAAAGTAGAGAATCTTTTAGGCGGGTCATAGATGATGCTGAGTTTCTAGCTGAAGAAGAGTATGGGAGAGTGTCAGGTGGGAAGGGAGAGGAAGAGATGAGAGAGAGTATGTGGCAGGGAAGAAGAGCATCTCTGATTTTGTAGAAATTAATATCAGAGAATGTAAAGCCATCCAATATTTAATGGCAGAGAGACAGTTGTAAATGTTGATAGAGAAAGATGAGAGGAGAGTTCAGGAAAAGGGAATACGATTTGGGTGTTGTCCGCAAAGAGTTGGTACAAGAACCCAAAGGAGGAGATTAGTGTCCCAAGAGCAGAGTTGTAGAGTGTAAAGAGGAGAAGACCCAAGACAGAGCCTTGTGGAACACCAACATTCAAAATAGAGAGTATTAAGGAGATCAGAGTGATTGACAGTGTCAAAGGCAGCAGACAGGTCAAGGGAAATGTGATACAAAACTCAAACAAACACACGCAAATAAATAACTCCCTTTTCCTTCCCTCTCTTCATCCACACTTCCAATATTGGAGCTCATTACGAGTATGGTAGTGTGGGAAAAAAGTGTCAGTAATCGAATTACCACCACTCTTCCCGCTCCGTCATATTACGACTTTTTCCATGGAGTGGGGGATTTACCGCCAGCATCATGCTGGAAGTAAATCCTCCCAATTATATGCAGAAATTACCGCCAGCGGAATTAATGATGTGGTAATTCCATCAAAATCCCCCATGGAGTCTTATGGACTCCAAATCAATGGGAACTAACACCGCCACCACCACTTGTAATCTGGCGGTAAATCTACTGAATCAAGAGGCAATAATGATAATTACGTTGGGTGGTATTCCAGTGGATTTACCGCTGGAATACCGCCCAACTCGTAATGAGCCTATAATCTTTTCCAATTCATGATGCAAAACTATTGGCTCTAACAATGATTGTTTCAGTGGCTAGAGCTCAAAGCTCCCTCAAACCTCCCCAACACCTTCATTTCTAATGCAGTAATGGAGCCACACATCTTCTTAAAAGCTCTTAGGTCCTAGGGGTGTTTTCTATTATACTACTGGTGCTACCAGGTTAGAGGAGTTACCTCTCACGTTGAGTTAGTGCAGTATTGCAGAGACGCTACCTACCTCCTTCAATTACATCTGTAAAGGGAAATGGAGAAGGTCAGTGGAAACTGGGTAGGCCCTGCCCCGGAACTGAAAGGGCTGGACACATATCAATGCAAGCCTTCCGTTCAATTTTGAGACGTTACAGCCCTCATTTTTTATGGGTCATTTGTAACGCACCAATCATGCACGTGCAATTCACTTTAGGACACAAGAATGGCTGAAGAGGGGGGAGTGGTGGGCAGGGGGTGCAGAAAGGGGAAGAGGAGAAAGATTTGTAGGCAACAAGGGTCCACATTTCTGAAACTCTTATGCTGGATTGCTCGCAATAGGTCAATGGCTGGCAAAGATGCTCCAATTGCCAAGATGAAGAGATTTCAGCTTTTAAGGCAACGATATGGCTGCATGCTTGAATAACATCTGTTTGAGAGGTTCTCAAATCAAATGCAGCTTTTCCAGGGCTTTGAGCTTATTGCCTGAGTACGGAGTCTTGCAATGGTATTGCCACTTTTTTCTTAAAGCAGGGTTGTTGAAGTCTCATGGATGAAGCCAACATTAGGCTCCTGGGAAGTGCATAGCCTCTCCAGGTAGGCCTTGTGGTCAGGAAAAGAATGGTGGGGTTGAGTCTGTTCCGACTGGGAGCCATCATAGTGTGTTTACTGCAGGTGTGGTGTGTTCTCAGAGTTTGAAACTGAGGGTCAGTCTAGACAAGCAGTCTGCAACTTTTGGCTCTCCAGATGTTTTGGGCTGCAACTCCCACAGCAAAGTCAATGATGAGGGATCGTGGTTCATGTTCAGAAGGTTCAGAGGGTATTTCTCAATAGGTGGAGGTGAAAGTGGGTAATGCAGATTATCTGTGGCACTGTAGGCGTAGGTATCGAAAAGGATCCCCTTGTTTTTGCTGACTGTGAAGGACTAGGAGCATTTCCTACTTTGGGAGGCCATTCAAGTGGAAGTGTGGTTGCGGGGGTGGGTTGGTATAGATTTCGATTTCTGTGTTATCACTGTTTAGGCATTATCCCTCCGTAGACATCTTTGCTTGGATGTCTAGACAGTAGATCAATAGGGTGTTGTTGAAATTATGATTGATGGGGGCAGCCATTGGAAGAGCATATGTATGCCGCCTGCATAGGTGCAGGAAGGTGTTGTCCAGTTGTTCCAGGATACTCGTGCGTGGGTGCATATAGGCGTTGACCAGCCAAGGGGATCAGACCGGATGTAAGCCCTATGTGAACATGGTAGACCATTACGCAACACCATGCAAGCTGCAAACCGAAAAGTCACCTTCATGGGAGTCCTGAACTCCTAATCCATGCTCTCCCTCATCCCAACTGATTCTGAAACCATAATACGTGTTAGCAGGACTGGCAACCGGAAGTGGGAACGCCAGAGAAAAAAAAAGGAATATAAATAATTAAGTGGGGTATAACCAGTGTTCCTTACCTTTCCAAATAGGGTGGTTGCACTCGCATCACTCCGCTGCTCATGCATGGGCATTATTAAAGTCCACTGGTTGGTCTCTGGCTCATATCGTTCCGCCGTGTTGAGCCTCACGTAGCCATCAAAGCCCCCCATGGCGTAAATGAAGTTGTCAAGCACCGTGACACTGACGTAACATCGCCTCGAGTGCATGGGGGCCACCTGGTGCCATGTCTTCTTCACAGGGTCGAAGCGTTTGACGCTGTTGAAATAGTCCACGCTGTCAAAGCCCCCAATGATGTAGACAAAGCCCTTCAGGTAGGCGGCCCCGTGGTAGGCGCGCGGGCTCTCTTCTTCGCACGTGACATTTACCCAGCGATCAGCGCGGGCGTCGTAGGCTTCAATGGCGTTCGTGGGGCTCCCGCCGCTCCAGCCGCCTATGGCGAAGAGGATGGCGTACGGCAGGCGGGGCCTAGTGAGCGGGTTGCTAAAGTCAGAGCTGGATGGGCCGTTCATGTTGAGGTCATACATGGCTTTCAGTGTGTTTATGATGACAGGTTTACACTCCTCGTTATCTTTCACAAAATCATTGATTTTCACATTGTTCATGAAATATTCAGCATGCATCAATGCCAGCCGAACCTGGGAAGAGAGGGATGACAAACTTGGTTAGTAGTGCGCATTGCCAGTTTATCTTAACTCTTGCAATGGACAGCTTCTGCAAATCGTGTCTGAGCGTGGCCATCGGTCACCGTGCTAAAACACCTTTCCAGCGATGGACTCCATTAGACAGGGCTTAGATTTGGCTAGAGAGCGGAGCATTAACAAGACAGGCACTGACACGATGGCAAATTGTTTTGATGTTTTATAGGTTCTCAACTTTTTTGACTTTTTCACAGTTCATAAACAGTTATCAAAAAATTCACAAATAGAATAGCATTCAACAAAATACATCTTAGATTAAAACCATATATAAAAATGTTGTTACAACAATGTTTAAAATAGTTGGGAAATTGAAATTCCTGACAACATTGCAATGTTCAGCTTTTTTTCTCCCTACCGAGATTCATGCTTGAATTCCCCATTTAAAGTAACTTTGTGTGATGATGTACTTTTATCAGGGAAAAAGAAGGATTTATTTCCCAAATACAAGCTACTGAAATTGATTTCAGCGTGTGGCAGCGGTTTGGTCCGTAATTTACAACGCATACTCATTGAAATCACCTGCGAATAATGCCCGTTATAGCTCAGCCTCAAAAGCATACATGATGGACTTCTACATCCTACCTTAACTGTATTATTATGGGAGTTCAGGGAGGAAGGGTCCATATAGCAGGGGAGGGGGATACTTGCAGTCACGTGACTTTACAATATTATTACAGAGAGGAGAGTTGAACTAAGCCTGACTTGGAGCGAGAGCGATTCCTGTGATTGTGGACTTGCATGGGGATGTTCCCGTTCCCTCGCCTACAGGTGACTGGCAGACCTTAGTGGTCTTTTTTCTTGGTTCAAGGAGAATTCTTACAGAAGTTGTAGGTGAGCTAGTTCCAACTTGCACAGTTTTAAAGAGTTTTACGTGAGGTTCAAAAGGTTCAGTTTTACCCAGGCTCTCACTGGAAGACAGTGGAGATGCTCCAGGCGTGAAATGACCAGTTTTAGGTCTGAAACAAGTTGGCTTGAGTTGTTCTGAGGTTCCTGGACATGGTTTAAACTTGTATTGGTTTTCAGTAGGCCAGGATACTGCAACCTGTGGTTCCCCAGATGCTTTGGACTACGACTTCCAGGATCCCTTCCCATTGTTTATTCTGGCTAGGATTGGTGGAATGTGTGATCCAAAGCATCTGGGCACCCAAAGGCTGACAACTTTGCAGTAGGCCGTTGTACCGGTGCTGATGATGACTAATGTATCTCTGATTGGAATTTTTAGATAATTGTACAGATCAGCTTGAGTTTGGTAACCGTTCACTTGGTTATCAAGAAGTGATTTAGTAGATGGTACTCAACTTGCAGGACCATAGATGCTCACAGACCAGTGTCTGATACTGCTGCTTCTCCAGATGTTTTGACACACATCCCCGTGATCCTTTACTATTGAAAATGGTTCTGTAAGGCTGGTGGTAGTTGTAGGCCAACAATATCTGCAGATCCACAGGTTGTAGACCTCTGCTGTAGGCCAATCTGGGTGTTTAATAGAGAGGACACCCCTGCACTGCAGTTGCTGCAGGGGTGTCAGTTTTGCCCCTACTGAGTAGCAAGGCCTCATTTCTTTAGTCGGCAGAGCTCCAGCCCCCTTTCTCATGATCCATTCTTCTGGGTGGAAAAAGCAAGTGGTTCTTCCAGCAAAGTGGATCTTCCTGACATAACTAATGAACAGTTATATCAGTGTGTTGCCAAATGCAGGATATGACTAGAAAGAAGGTCTCATGACATTATGGAGGTCGACGAGGGAGAACTATCTACATGTTAAAAAGTAGAGAGATCCCTCTGGGATTCAGCAGGTGACTGGAGTGGATGTGATGAAAGAGCCGCCCAGCTTGGCATGCTCTGGCCTGATGGATAGTGATGTTAAATATCTCTGCAGAGTAAGTCTCGAGGCACAAAGCATGGGTTGCAATGTGCACAAGTAAGAAGCAGAGAAGAACAATAAGAGCAGCTACGTAACACAGCGAGGTGTCCAGGATTGTGTTGTCTGAATGAAATGCTGCATCTGGAGTACGGAATGCCAGGACAGCCTGGATTTAGTGGAATGGTTTTTTAGCATTTTAAACTCAAAGATTCTGCATTTAGGAGTAAGTCTGAGGTATAGAACCTTGAAGTACCAGGGGGACACTCATGCAACTGAGCTATTATTTGATGAGGGGTGGGTGTGTCTGTGTGTACATGTGTGTGTGTATAGTAAGGATGGAAGTGCCATAAGTGAGGGAATGGCTGCGCTTGGTACCTGGGAGAAGTACAGACCCCCGAGGAAACTCATTGCAAAGTGAAGACGAAGAAACTTAAATTGGAAGCAATTATGGAAGTGGCTCACAACTCTGTCCTTTGAGCCTAATGTTGTATCAGGTTTTTGGGAGAACCATCACATAGGTCAATTGTTTCCCATTTTTACCCATTGAATTCAAATTTGTCTCATGAATGTGCCTCCTGGTAATCCCCTTAACCTGACCTGTTTGTGGCACCTAGGGACTACAATTGTGCTTCTTTGAGTTAGAGCAAAGGCCTTCAGTTGTTTTGGACTACAACTACATTGCTCTCTCTGCATTGACTATGCTGACTAGGTCTGATGAGAGTTTTAGTCCAAAACATCTGGAGAGCCAAAGGTTGCAACTCGCTGAGTTAGAGGATGTTTTAAGGCTGTGCAGATAGTTTCACATTGAGAGAGGGAAGAGTGAACAATGAAGGGCGACTGGCAGGAGTTAAGCGGTGAAGTTATGTTTCCTTTGAAAGTGCAACCCTTTTTGTTTACATTGGAATGTGTTCAGGTCAGTGCAGCAATATCGTGAGGGCAGGTAGGGGTCTTCAATCAGAAAGGTTTCAAGAAATTGTTTGTGGTCTGGAATGATATGATATGATATAATAAGTAATTTATAACGTGCCTGTACACAAGTGTTTCTAGGTGCGACAAGACAAGGAAGGGGAAAACAGAGGGGAAGGATCAGCAGAAGGCTTCCTCGGAAGGGGGTGCACAAGGGGGTACTTTAGGCGGAGGGGAAGTTCCAGGGGCCAGTGGCAAAAAAGTGATTGCAGAAATTGCCCATGGCTGGAGGAAGGGTGTCAATGTGGTCCTTTATGGTTCTAGAGGAGCAGGGGAGTACCTGCTTGGACAATACTTTCACAGATCGGGCTTGTCTAGAAAGATCATCAGCAGTGAACACAGGGAAAGAGGAGAAAGGAGGAGGAGAGGGAGAGGCGGCCACAGAGGGGCCGAGAGAGGTAGAGCGAGAGGAAGAGGAGAGAGAGGACAGGATGTCCAGAGTTCCAGTGGTGAAGTGAGAAGCCAGTGCCATGCAGCGGGCCTGGGAGGGAACAGGAGAGGTGGAGACTGCAGCAGGATTGGCCAGCTACTTGCAGATTTTGAAGAGTTCGGCTGTGCGGTTAGAGGCCACAGAGAGGCAGGATTGCATGCAGGCTTTCTTCTTGGACAGGACAGAGTCTGTATTGCCTTTGACGGAGGTAACAGGCCAGTTTGACAGAGGATGTGCCTGATGCCCTCCACTTCCTCTCGGCCACCCTGCACTTGCGTTTAAGGTTGGTGAGGTCAGAGTCATACCAACAGTTGCACTTGGAGGTTGGCCTCAAACGGATCCTCATGACAGGGGCAAGGACATCAATATTGTTAGTGATAGAGAGATGCTGTTAGAGAGGGCTGTGTCAGAGTGTGAGTCAGTCGCAGGTGTAGGAGGAGTTGAGAAAGTTTTGGCGATAGCCTACACTGACACACGCTTCATGGGCTGGATGGCCGAGAAGGTGGGTGGCAGTGCTGGGGTCGTCTTCAACTAGGGGACAGAGAGCGTCAGGTGGGAAGAGAGAAGAAAGTGGTCAGTCCAGGAAAGAAGAATGGTGAGAGGGTTTGAGAGGGAGGTGTCAGAACAGCTGAGAACATCCAGGGTGTGCCTGTTGGAGTGTGTCAGGCTAGAGGGTAGAATAGAAAGACAGAGAGAGTTGCAGAGATTGCAGAAGAGCCCAGAGAAGGGGTTAGAAGCATCCAGATGGCTGTTGAGGTCTCCAAGGAGCAAAAGGTGAGAGGTAGAGGCAAGGAAAGAGGAGGAGAGTTTCGTCCCACTCAGAAAGGAAGAGGGCGACCTGTCCCGGGGGCCTGTAAATGGTGGCCACAGTAAAAGGCCAGGAGAGATAAAGAGCCTGCAGACCAGGATGGTGCCCTTTAGATAGACATTAATGGTGGTCTTTAAGGAGTGGAAGGGAGCCAGGAGGACCTTCCACCGAGGGTACGACGTCCACTTATCACTCTTTTTTTCGCGGCATTTTTTGCTGCAGATTTTTTACCGCTAAAAAACCCATCGAAAAATATGGGGGGTGGGTAGAGGGATAAAAGTTTTCTGTGTTTCAGGACTAGATTCCAAAACGTGGTGAAGGGGGTTTGGGTGGGTAACCCCCCCCAAAATGTTAAAAAAAAATTGATGTGTATTTGCAGCAAAAAATCTGCGGCAAAAAAATGCAGCGAAATAAAAATGGGCGATGGAATGACATGGAACCCCGCCGAGTGCCACCATTAATAGGAGAGGAAGAAAAAGGGTAGAGGACAGAGACCATATGGTGGGTCCATAGGCCTGGAGAGGGAACAACAAAGAGGATGTCGGTAAGGGTCTGTCTGGAGGAAGCGCTGGTGTAGGTATCAGCAATAGGGAGGCCTGGGTTGGAGACCAGGATGTCCCTTTTGAACTTCTTCCTACCCGACTTAGTGAGAGGGATAGGATAGGAGATAAAGAAAGAGAGAAGCAGTTAGAGAAGATGAGAGAAACAGCAATCACCATAGAGGGTGCAAAAGAGGTAGGAGGGAGGAGACGGGCCCGAAGGAAGAGAGGAAGACGCACAACCTTGTGGCACACAAATCTGGATGCACAGTGGGGTGGCGGGGTCCCAACAAAGTAAGGCACAAAGGGGAGAACAAATAATACACAACAGTGAACAGCACGCCTTGCAGAGGGATGTAGGGTGGGATAGAGCTTAAAGAGACCCAGTGACAGTGCCACAGTTACCAGAATGCAAAACACTCAGATTCAGCCTTCCCCACAGTTGTAAACACAGCACAATGTAAAACACCCAGATTCAACTTTCCTAGAAGGGAGGGAAAGGTCAGTTTTTAAATACATCACAGTGCAAAACACCCAGATACAGCTTACCTGGAAGGTTGCAGCAGTTTGACGGCTGCAGGTCTCACACTACTACGGCGGACACCACAATAACTTGTGAATTGCTTTTTGGAATCATGGTTAATGGGTGCCGTGAAATGTATGTTTGATATAAGAAGTGGCCCTGGGTTGAATGCTATTCGGTCTGAGGGATCTAGTTGTGTGTGTGTGTGCACTAGGACCAACACAGAGCGAGCACACCACCGCAGGTTAATCTTTGCTAGAAACAATGAACTCACTCAGAATCAATGGAAACACGTTATACTTCAGATTTATTTTGCAATAAGTAGATAAAATGGCAAATATTCACTACAAACTGCACAGGAATTTGTACTGACAAATAGGTAAATGTACAAGTTACAACAACACAATCTTACGTTCCTTCGCTTATTCAGCTGCTGGGGACCCTCATGAACACCAAGACTGGTGGATCTCTCTCTCCCCACAGGCAAGCAACCAATGCAACACAGCAGAGAGGAACAGTCACGATGCTAGCTTGCTGGTGGATCCCTCCTGTGTGCGCAACGCTTTTATCAAGTATGCCTGTCCACCAAACATTATATGAACTCTTCTGGAAGCTTCTGCTAACATATTCTCAATGGAAATGTACTATCTGCATCAGGGTTCCAACTTGCACTTTCCCACCTCCCTCCTAGAGACTGGCTGGGCCTCTGGGAAGCGTTTCTGGAATGCGGTCTTATCCCTGACCAAGGTAAATCTGAACTTCTGGTGCAATCTCGTACCTGTTTACATGGAACATTGCAGTGAAAGCAGACGCTGAAGTCTGCAAGCATTTGGTGCGCGCTTTGAAAATCAATGAACCCTTAATAACTCAGGCAGGCCTCAGACCTACAAGCTGTTCTGTCCTTATATGACAGGTTGGCAAATCGATTGTGTGGGCATCAGTGGAAAGTGCGGAAGTGGGCACGTAGAATGGGGCAGCATAGGAGTTTTCAAGGAGGACAGTTCAGGTGAAGTCACATTTTTCAGAAAATTATTTGGAATGGAGAAAAGGGGACTCCAGGGTGTGATGCTTCACTGCAGTGATGTGGGTGGGGGTTGCGATGGAAATAAAAGTGAATATGCATGATTTTGGCCTACATGGACATGACCAGGATAAAGCAGGGGTGTAATGGTGGAGGGGGAAGAGGATGTGAATATAAAGAATTACACAGAATTTAGAGGTGGGGCGGTAATTGGATATCAACTCAGAAGTTGAGATAAGGATTTGGTAAGCTGCTGTTTTCCAGATACCAAGAAAGTGGGAGGATGATCAGAAGGGCTCTTTGGACACTGGGTAGTGTTTCCTTGTAGGGTGTGTGGTAGTGGGTGAGTGGTAGCACAAGATGGTTTTGAGGCAGAGTTGGAAAGGATCTCTTCGGAAATAGTGATCAGTGCCTGGGGAAGTCCCTGGCCAATTTAAGTGGACTTTGCTCTCCGTTAAGTGTTATCCACTCATCCAGTGGAACTGGCATTAAGTAGCCAATGCACAACACCTGGGAGGGTATAATGGGCATCAGAAACCAGTGTAAAACATTATGGGGTCATTACATGTTTGCCGGTGTGGAATGAACGTGCTGGCATGGGTATTAACGTTCCCTTACTGGCACTCAGAATCTGATGGTAATTCCGCCAGTCTGAGTGCCGGTAACAGTAATACCATCTGGTGGTATTACTGGCAGGCTACCACCATACTTGTAATGAGGCCCTATCACTTTGAATGAAAGGAATGGCTACACTGACTTACCCAAAATAGAACACGGTACCTGTATTGAAAGTAAGTACACAAAATGAAATACAAGTTTAGTTGAGTCAATCACTCTAGAAATTGTTAAATGGGCCACACACAACACTCCTCCTTTATTATAACAAAAACTAAAACACACATAAAACAACGACCCCCTAATGGGGTCCACACCTGTGGTGCATTCCAGAACACACACCACTCTTGTTAACTACAAAATCACTGCAAACTATGGTACATTCCAGTCCAGGCACCCACTGGAGGTCCAGTGACCGATGTTGGGATCAAAAGATGCCTGGATCAAACTGTCCTCCCTGGGCCGTCACAGCCCGGTCCCCTGGCTTCCGCTCAAGGTACTAATGGCCACTTCAGTTGCTGCAGGACAGGAAGAACACGTTCTCATCATCCTTCTCCTCTGCATAGTCATATGGCCCCCTCCTGTGGTCCTCCGCCACGTGGACAGCAGCTGTGTTGGGGGGTTTCCTCCCCATGGCCTCCTTTGACGCACCTCTCGCTGAAGGCCCGACCATGCTGGCTGGTGTTGGAGCTGGGCACACCCATGCAAAATGGTGCTCTTTTCCGCACCTTCCACAGGTATGGCTTTTGGCTGGGCAATCCTGCGCTTTCGGGAGGTCCCATCCACAATGATGGCATATTGTGTCACCAGACCCTCTCATTGGCCACTGCCCTCTTCTTGTTGGCCTGCCTCCTTGCCATTTGTCTTCACCCGTTGCATGGGCATCTCCAATTTGAGCTGCTGTCTGGAGAGGTACATCGCTGAGGCACGCACCTCTGCCAACTCCTGTCACTGAGGGCGCACAAGCACTCCTTGTGGAGCCGCTACCCTTACGGGGTTCCCTGGCGTCCCCACCAATCATTCCAGGTAAACAAGACGGCGGTGGCAGCCTGCTGCCCAGTACATGTGCCTTTCTCTCTCCTTTAGGAGAAAGGATAGCTGAAAACGGTGGGGGTTGCTTTGTTCCCACCAGTGATTGCAGGACCTCACTTGCTGCCTGCTGGAAATGAGGGATGCAAACCCTCCTGTGGCTTCAGCATGTATGGTAGTGGTCCTGTACCAGTAGACTACCATTCATATGATGTGCTGGCTTCCCCACCTTCCTCTTCACAATCTGTGACGCTTCTGGAGTGGCAGTTCTGTTCATCCCCTTTGATGCCGTGGGGAAGACAGGCACTCTGGCTTTCCCTGGTTTGCCTGTACCCTTATGGTATTGTCCTGGGGTGGGCACGGCCCCAAGGGCTCAACTGTTGTATCCCGGTGGCCCGCAATTGCTCCCCTTTTCTTCCTTGTTGTGTGCGCGCAATAAAAGGGGGCTCCTCTCTCCGGCTCACCGGGAGACACCAGCTGGGTCGCAGTGCTGCCACACCTTCACCGCTGCAGGCCCAGGTTCTCCTTAGGCCACGCCCACCCCACCACATGGCCAGCGCAGGCCTCAGCGTTCCTTTGTTTCGCGGCCAGCTGGGCCGCAGCGCCGCCACACCTTCCCTGCTGTAGGCCAGGGTTCACCTTCGGCCACGCCCTCTATGCCACACCGCAGGCCTCAGCATACCTTTGTTCCGCAGCCACCGCCGTCTCCTCACACGCGGTCACCGCTGCGCTGTTGGCAGCGTAAAGAGGCTTCTGGCAGCCCGCACACAGATGTGCACGGGGCCCAGTCCACCTCGTCGCCAATGTGGTGGGCCGCCACCAGTCACCAGGGTGGGCCGCACCAGATACTGGGATCACCCAACCTACCAAGGATACTGCGAGCTCGCAGTAGACAGACCGCAGGGGGCACCTGCAGACGGGGCTACTGTGGCTGGGGGCACCTATCGGATAGCAGCCTCAGCTCTGGGGGCACCTAGGCCGGGGCTGCAACATCAGGCTGTGGTCACACGGTTAACAGAGACAACGAACCTCGCAGGCACTGAGTTGCCACTTCCTGGGGCTCTGCTGCAGTGCCCCTCACATGCCAGCAGAGCCCCTTTTATTAAGAACAGTCATGACGAGGTCATGACACTTTCTTAAAGGGGCAATGCGCCCATTGTTAAATGGGCCACACACAACAAAAGTCTCTGTACTGTTTCAAGGTGCAAATGTATCAAAACAATTCTTTGAGGGATTTGTAGTTAGATTTTCCTCTGAGGAGCAGGCCACGCTTTCTCAGTGTTCAAACGTGGCAGCAGACATTTGTTGAGGGACTCTTTGGTGCTACAATTCAACAGGTGGTCCTACTGAGCTAACAGCCCAATGGTACTTTTGTTTAACTGCCAGTCTGGTTTTCTCTGCGCTTCCAGACCGCACCTCAGATGCACGTTCAGATATAGTGTTCTGAAGAGTGCTGAGTGCTGATTTTGAATTGCTTTTTTGCATTCACAGTGGCTGTTGAAGTAGCCTATATGGTCTCTGATTGCAGGATAACAATGAAGCAGTTCACATGGGTGCAATATGAGCTGGAAAAGTCATAAATGAAAATGCTTGCATGTCGGATCACTTTTAATTATCACTGTGAACACTGCTTGCCATGCGCGCATGGCACGCAGCATTTACAATGGATTCCTCTGGGGTCCCCCTGCTGTATAAAGCTGGCGGACCCCATAGGGATCTCCGACAATTGCACCTGCATGAACATCCATATCGGCGCAAACGCATGGTGGAGAGGAAGAGAGCCGGCAGAAAGGCAAGTTGCATTCTGCCGCTGCTCTGCGCCATATAAATGAATGGAACTGGGGGAGGAAGGGGTAACGTAAAGAACACGCGCAAAAGCCTTTAGACAAGGCTTTTGCGCATTTTGCTTATGTTATGCCCCCATGAAAATGAGCTCCTGAGAGGTTAGCCAAGGTAGGTGAACGAGCAGTCAAGGTTTAGTTTAAGGAAAAGTGTTAGAGTGGTCTAGGGCTACAATGAGTTCACACAGAGCAACACTTAATAATTCAAGTTAGACAGGAGTATACAAACACAGTTATTTATTAGGCCTTTAGTTACACACTAATGCATATACAAATCACAGGTAAGTATTGTCAATCAAAGCCATATACAACATATACACACATTCACCAAATAGGATAATCAAGATACATATGAATCTGTAACCAGTGCTCAAAAGTTGAACACTGGGATGCAAGGAAAAAAATGAAGAAATAGTTAGAAGAAGCACAAGCCCAGCCTCCCTCTGTCTTTTGAAGTCCACCCCTAAGAAGATATGGGGCCTTATGCCCAAAAGGCAGAAGGGCCAAGATGGAAATTCTTTGGGTAAGGTTTTCAGAAGGGATTCAGTGGGCTGTGGCGGTGCTTAGAATGTTATAAAAAGTAATACAGGTATTTACCTTAAATCAGGTAATTGGTCCACTTTATCCTATTCCCAGGGTAAATCCTAGGAAAGGATCCTTAGCCAAGGTTTGATGACCATAGGCCAGGCCAGATGGAGTTAGGCACAAGTGCTTTGCTCTCAATGTTACCCGATGGAGGACAGGAGATTCTTCCAGATATCACTGCAGATCTTCCAGAATCCGTTGCAGACATAATCTTCTGTGCTTGGTTCAGGTGAGGAAAGCCCAGGTGACACGGGTGCAGAGGTCACTTTTCATGGTTCAAAATTGGTCGCATTGCAGAGCAAACGGTTCTAGTTAGCTTCCAGAAGAAGACCTGAAATGAAGAAAAGATGCAGAGGTCACCACGGTCAAGGGGCGACAGACGATTGTACAGTTGCAAACACAGATGCGGCCCCAGAACAGCTTCCCTTGCAGTAAGACAGCAAGGCGAGGTGACTTGTGGCACAAGCTGAAGACCTGCCAAGATTCAAAGCTCGACTTGGAACAAAGACAGCTGCAGCGAGGTAGCAAAGGCGAGAGCTGGTCAGTCCACCGGGTGGGACAGGCACACTTCCAAAGGCTCCCAAGGCACAGATCCTCGAGCAGGGTCAAGACTGGTTGTTCTCAACAGTCCATTCACTGAATTTGATGTTGGTCAACTGCAGGGGTCATCCTTGGGTCGTCAGCAGGCTGCTCTTCTTCGTAGAAACTTGGTTCTAACAATGATCTATTGAACAGCTGCAGAAGCCCTCCTTTTAGCCAAGATTCAGACTGGGAGCAAACCCACCAATGGTAAGAACCTGCAACATTAAAACAGCCCGGGGTTGTCTAATCCTGGACATCCACTGGCCATCACATCCATCCAGAAACAGACTTTCGGGCACCAACGGATATGGACTGGGATCAGACAGCCACAGCCACCAAAGAACAGTATGGCCAAAGAACAAGCAAAATAATCTTGTGGCAGGGTAATCTTAGTGTGCTAGCGACCTTTAGCAGTCCTTTGCAGTAAATGCAAACGTGCACGAAAAAATTCACAAAAACTGTAAAAATCACACTGCTGCCACTGGCTTGTCTTAGGTGCATTGTCAAAGTAACCAAAAAGCCAAAATATAAAAAGTTATAAGGAAGCAAAGTATCTTAACTTCACTTCACTGTGAGGTGATGTGTGCAATTGTAAAAATGCATACCTCCGTCTCTTGGTACTGACAGTCCTAGGGACTAGTCAGTTTCCCACAGAAAATTAGCAAAACAGGCAAGGGAAGTAAAGCAGAAGACTTTACTGACTTCCCAAAAAGTCAGGACAGGGTTACAAACAAACAAAAAGAATGGGGTCCCATAGGAATTGAAGGAAAGTCCCTGTTAACACACACTCCAGAGTGAATGCAACCCTCTAGGGAAATAAACCAGGAGCTAGCTTGCAAGGAGAACAAGGTTTAATTGCACAAAATACAAAATATCAGCAAAGGACTCTGCTGCTCGAGAACGTTCTGGTTAATCATAAGACAAGCAGGAGCTTAAAAGGCTGAGTGGCGTCATCACCATAATACAACCTAGCGCCACTGATTGGCGAGTCCATATACAAAGGCCTGCTCCACAGGGGATGCCAGGCTACAATTGGTTAATTCCTTCGCCGTCGGTCAGGCTCCACGTGGGTCAGCTGGGCTCATCTTGTTGTCTGGTGAAGGTCAGGTCGCCCATAAAATACAGTGTTACATCTGAACTAGCACACTAAGCTTACTACTACATCACTGTGGCATGAACCTGGGCGGCTCGGGGGGAAAGGGAGAATGAAATACAGTCGCACTGAGCCACACATTCTGGGCTTCATTGTACCTCGTGTTACAAAGGATGTTTTTTATGCTGGAAGGTGAAACAGTCGTGCATGCATAGACCTTTTACAGTTGCTTGGTTTATGCTAGGACAGGGGGGTCACTCACTTATCCTGGAATACAGGGTGTGGGGCTGCCTGGATGGGGGGGGTTAGAGGCCTGCTGGCAGCTTAGTGGGGATGAATGAGCACTGTGCGGAGCCTGGTGATGTCTCACACTTTTGCAGGGCGCATTCCTCTGAAAGATACTAAATGTTTGCAACAGTGAAGGGACATGGGGGAAGTGGACTTCCGTGAGAACTGGCGCTGCGGATTCATTCTGCCTTAATGATGCTGGGCCTAGTGAAATCTTTGCATGGAGCTCGACTGGTGAAGTGCGGTCATGCAAGCCTGTGCTTTTGTCATAACTACAAAATGGCTTTTCTTTCTATGTGTCTCCTAATGCCATGCATCTGCTGTTCGCGCTATATTACTTTTTCACCGAGTTTCATAGTGCGGTTCTTTCCCCCCTTATACACTACACTATCTCATAGGGGATTCACCTCACCTGAAAGCGCTTAGGGGGTTGGCATATACTAATTTCCATCCCAACAGAATCTATTGAGGGAAAGGTGAAAAAAGAAAATCATTCCCAACAACCAGGAAGCCCAACGGATAACTGGCGACAAGTGTGGCAAATGCATCTGCTCATTTCTCAAAGGCAGCTTTGGCTGCCCACCACACTGAGCCAGGAGGCGAAGCAAGCCTGCATACAAGTCCTGCGTCTAAGGCCATTGATGGATATCTCTGCTGGTTCTGCAAACAAACAAGGCCACCTTCCCACCTGGGAGCCCTGCACAGACCGTGCCTGTAACACTATTGGGACCAGAGTCCCTGCTAACCACATTAAGAGGACTGCTGCCGTGAGGGAGGCCCAGTTGAGCTACCAGCCCTCCATGGGCTTGATGAATGCTGATTGGTCACTGCTTAGGCCACCTCAGCCCACCACATCGAGCCAGGTTGTGAAGCCGGCCTGCATACAAGGCCTGCGTCTAAGGCATTGATGGATGTCTCTGCCATCTCCACCGTGAAAGCCACAAAGCCACTCCACCAGTGCTTCCCACACCAGTACACTGCTTCCTCATTCCATTTACTAATGGGAAAGGTAAGCCAGAGCTCCTGCAATGTGCTAGCGCAACAGCTGTGTCATTTGCCTTGCCTGATGCGTGCCACCTCTCTGCCTGCCTTGCCTGGGCACTTCACATCTCCTCACTGAGCCTAAGCCTTTTTCTACGCCCACTCCGCTTGACGCCCACACACTCAATATCACTGTGTGTGCCTGCAGCTATATTAACATCCTTCACCTGCACAAAGAGCATGCCACCGAGTGCTGACGATCATAGCACCTCCCAACTAATCTATCCCACACAAGTATAATGCATCCCCGTTCCTTGTACTAATGGGTCAGGTAAACCAGATCACCTGCAACATGCTAGCACAACAGCTGTGCCATTTGTCTTGCCTGATGTGTGCCGCCGCTCTGCCCGCCTTGCCTGTGCACTCCACATCCCCTCACAGAGCCCAAGCCTTTTTCTCCCCCGGCTCGTCTCGATGCCTACACACTCAATATCATTGTGTGTGCCTGCAGCTCGATCAACACTCTTCACCTGTACAAAGAGCTTGTTGCCGAGCGCTGAGGATCATAGCAACTCCCAACTTTGTATGATTCTGACCTCGCCGACTTTAAACGCAAGTGTAGGGCGGCAAAGAGGAAGTGCAGAGCATCGGGCGCACCCCTGGATAAACTGGCCTGCCACCTGCTCCAAAGGCAGTACAGATACCCTGTCCTAAGAAGGGAGCCTACATGCAAGACCGCATCTCTGTGGCATCTAACAACTCGGCCGAACTTTTTCAAAATATGCAAGGAGCTATCCAATCCTGCTGCAGCCTCTACCTCTCCTGTTCCCCCCAGGACCTCTGCACGTCTTGCCTCTCATTTCACTACTAAAACTCAGAACATTCTGTCCACTCTCTATTCGTCTACCTCCTCTTCCTCCTCCTCTACCACTCCTGGGCCGTCTGAGGCCGTCTCTCCTCCTTTCTCCTCCTTTCCCCTGTTCACCCCTGACAATGTTTCTAGACAAGTCCGATCTATGAAAGTCTCGTCAATGCAGGTTCTCCCCTGCTCATCCAGAAACATCAAGGACCACATCTTGCCTCTCTTGCTGCGCTCTTAACTTACTACACCTGTCATTAACCTATGCCCCTTGCCAAACCTGCGCTAAACTACCTTGCTCTCCACTACTACCCACTACGATGTGCCTTAATAAGACCCTGATAGCATCTCTGCTGTGCCTTACCATATTCAGCACTGCTATCTTTATGTCCTCCCATAAATACGCACCGTGTCTCACCATGGACAGGAACAACAGACTTCGAGCTAGACTACCCCGCCATTGTGAGCCCATATGTCATAGCAACAAGGCCTCTAGCCCCCATCATAAACCTACCTCACGGTACACTAAGCCATATCCCAACCTAACTATACCCTGCAACTATACTACACAGCCCAAACTCATTCCAATAAAAACCCGAAACACACCTAATGTAACCATACTATCTAGTGCATTGATCGATGCCAGGTCCTTAGTGGCCCACGCCACCGAAATAGCAGACACTCTATCATCTGATAACCTTGACCTCTTGGCAGTCACTGAATCATGGCTGCACGAAGCTGCAGGTCCAGCACTCTCTCTAGCTATCCCTGAAAATTACCAGCTAATTAGAATGGATAGACCCAACAGCAAAGGAGGGGGCTTAGCTATTATAGCTAAAACCAACCTTGCTATCAGAATACAAGCCTCATCTCCTCTCAAATCATGCAAACTCCTCATAGCCAAACTGCCCATCTCCAACTGCCACACACTAACTATCTACCTAATATACAGGCCACCTGGCCCCATTGGGACCTTCGAAGAAGATCTATCCAGTCTCCTAGCCAATAACACCAAAGACGTGTCGCAAATCCTATTACTAGGCGACCTTAACCTAGGATTTAACGACCCAGATGACAAACCAGCCCAATCTATAGCCACTATGTTAGCTGAACACGGCTTAAACCAAAAAAGGTGTCACCCCAACTCACAACAAAGGAAGGACCTTGGACTGGGTCGCTACCCTGAATTGTGATACCGTTATTACCCCTCAACATTGGACAGACCACTACCTCATCAACTTTACCTTAACTCTGAATACAGAAACTACCAAAGAAAACATCATGGCACCCCCCCTAACCACTAGAGCCAAAAAACATAACTCCAGACAACCTCCTACCATTGCTACTACCTACTATCAATGCTCTTCCAAACAACCAGCATCCGGAGTTCCTAGTAGAAAGCTACACTAATGTTATGAAAACAGCATTAGACACCATTTTCCCTCTAAAGCTTCCAAAAGTAAACAACAAGCACACCTAAATGCTTGGTTCACCCCACATCTAAAAGAATTAAGAATGCAAAAAAGGAAACTAGAGTCTAAATGGCGCCACACCCCATCTGAAGAAAATAAACTGCAACTTAGACTCTTCGCTAATAAATACAAAAAAGAAATCCTACTTGCAAAAAAAAATCTCTTTAATGGAAGAATTTGTAACGCAAGCTCCAACACTAGAGAATTATTTACCATCCTAAGGGAGCTGGAATCCCCCGTACCACCACCCGACAATTTTGCCAAAGACAAACAATGGTGTACCAGCATCCAAAATGCCCTAGCAAATAAAATGAAGACACTCCAAACTAAAATTGCCTTAAAAAAAATTCCCTAACTCCCAATGAAACATCACTCATCACCATACCCATGACCACTAACTCACCCGGTCTCAACTCCTTCAAATTCAAAAAAATATCCATCCCGGAAACTGAAAAGATCATCGCCTCCCTCAAACCATCCAATTGTAAGGAAGACAGTTGCCCAGCCCAGTTAATTAAAGACGCCGCAAGAGACCTAGCCCCCTTCATAACCAAACTTACCAATGACCCCTTCTCTTCCAACACCATCCCAAGTAACCTAAAAGAGTCCTGGGCCCTACCCCTCCTCAAAAAGTAAACTCTAGACCCTGCTATTCCCACTAACTATAGACCCATCACCATGGTACCATTTCTCCTCAAGATAATAGACGGAGTAGCACACTTGCAAATCCAGCACTACTTCGAAACTAACCAACTCTTAGGCACCCGCCAATCAGGATTCAGACCGCAGCACGGCACATAAACTGCCTTAATTGATCTTAAAGTACAGATTGACGAACTCAATGACAAGGGAAATACCACCATGCTACTCCTCCTTGATCTGTCGGCGGCCGTTAATCTGGTGGATCACGCAGTGCTGTGCAAAACCTGGCATCGGCTGCCCACTTTTCAAATGAGGCTATAGCCTGGATCCAATCATTTCTGGATAACCGCACAATGAGAGTTTTCTCAACATTTGCATCAGCAGACCCTATCAAAATAACCTGCGGTGTACCCCAAGGTTCTTGCGTCTCGGCAACTCTATACAATATCTTTACCAAGCCCCTCGTTGACAAATTGGACAGACTGGGTGTCACCTACACAAATTATGCAGACGGCACCCAGATCCTCATTCCTCTTTAGGGCAATTTCGACACAGATACGGCCTTGGTAAATAAAATATATCATCATTCAGGCATGGATGGCCACGAATGGACTATGCCTGAATGATGATAAAACTGAAATCCTACTCCTCGGATCCACTGCCAACTTAAAAAAACATAGCCCGACTACACAGCATTTAACATTGATGGCAACATAATCACATTCTCTAAAACAGTAAAACACTAGGTTTTCACCTTGACTCAGCCCTAACACTAAAGAAACAAGTTAACTCCCTAGCATCCTCCACAGCTTACACCTGCAAGCTTATTAGGGCAAGCAGAGGCTTCCTCAGCCAAGCTAGCTGTATCATCATTGTGAATGCCCTAACACTCTCCAAACTAGACTATTGCAATGCTCTGTATTTGGGAGCTAACAAATACATCATTTACAAAATCCAAACATTACAAAATAACACCCTTAGAACTGCCCTCAACTTACCCTCTAAAGAACACATTTCTAACACTAGAAGAATACACAAATGGCTAAAAATCTGCGACAGAATCTCGCTTAAGACAGCATCACTCACCTTCGAATGTCTTAATAATGCAGCCCCCCCTTACCTGGTAGCAAGAATTGCGAGAAAATCCTCCATTCACCCCACTCCTACTGCCTTCAGATACCCAAATTTAGACAAAAAAAAACAGGCGGCAGTAGCTTCCCAGTTAAGGCGGCCCAATACTGGAATGCCCTCCCACTTGACATCAGAATAGACCAGTCCTACTACAGCTTTAGACGGAATATACTCGCTTGGCTACATTCCAATGACCCCCAAGATTAACCATGGACCAATCCATACCTGACTGTACATATGTATATTCTTTAACTGACTTATCGTGATGTCAAGTATATGTGTATACTCGACTTTAACATGTAACTGATGTGATGTATATGTTTATACTGTGCCTTGTAACTACGTTTTTAAGTAATCTTGTTTTCGTGTTCTCTGTAGCGCCGTGTTACCTTTGGGTTTGGCGCGCTATATAAAATCAATAAACAACAAACAACAACAACATCGACACACTTGCTCCAGCCTTGGCCAATTTCTGCAATAACTCCTTTGCCACTGTAACTTTCCCCTCCCCCTTAAGCACTCTCTTGTGCACCCCTTCTAAAGAAGCCCTCGGCCGATCCTTCCTCTTTGGCTAACTATTAACTATTGCCTGATCTCCATCACTCCTTTCCTGGGAAAACTCTTGGAAAAGCTGGCCATCTCCCAGCTTAATCTACATACTGAATCTGTTGGTTGCCTCCATGACCACCAGTCTGGCTTCAGAGCTGCTAGAAGCATGTTAACCGCTCTCCTGAACACCGATGAAGACTTTCTCTCCAATCTTTACTCTAATCTCCCTTCTGTCCTCATTCTCCTCGATCTATCCTCTGTTTTCGACACGGTCAACCATGCCATCCTGCTGAATCGCCTCTGTGATAACCTGGGTATCACTGATCAGGCCCTGGCCTGGTTGACATCCTTTCTCATCGACCGACCCTCTCAGGTCCAACTGGGGTCTTTCCTCTCTTCTATCCCTCTCTCTACTTGTGGTGTTCCCCAGGGGTCTAACCTCTCCCCCTGGCTTTTCAACCACTACCTGGCATCTCTTGCCCACTGCATTGCTACTTTCTGCTCCAATTTTCAATGTTATGCGGATGACACTCAGCTCTCTTTCAGGCTTCCCTCAGCCACCTCTGCTTCTTCTCTCATACAAGACTGTCTGGTCTCAATTCAGGAATGGTGTGCCGCCAATGACCTCTGCCTTAATACCGGAAAGACTGAGATCCTCCTCACTGGGACACCCACTCCCTCCATTCCTCTCACTCTCTCTCTCTCTCTCTCTCTCTCTCTCTCTCTCTCTCTCTCTCTCTCTCTGGCCGCCCACTCTAAGCCCTCTTCCTGCTCCTTCCTGTGAGGCTAAGAACCATGGTGTCATCTTTGACTCCACCCTCTCTTTCTCTCCTCACATCTCTGACGTCTCTAAGAAGTCAAACTATCAGCTGCCCATCCTCAGAGGTATTCTTCCTTTTCTCACTTTCCCCCAGAAGCTCACTGTCTCCAGAACTCTGTCCCTCTCTAGGCTGGACTATTGCAACAGCCTCTTTCTAAATCTTCCTGTTTCTATTCTTTGACCGTTACAACTTATCCAGAACAGGACTGCGAGACTTGTCCTTGGCCTCAAGCCCAGGGATCGTATCTCTCCAGCTCTGAAATCTCTTCACTGGCTCCCCATGACTGCAATGATTAAGTTCAAGACTCTCTGCATCGCCCACAAGGCTTTCTGGGGCCTGGTAATGCTCTAACTACAACTTTCTCTTCCAAAACATCTTCCTTCTCGAGCTCTCCGCTCATCCACCTCCAACTCTTTGAGGGTCAGACGCTTTTCCAAGCAGAGAGTTGGGGACAGATCTATCTCCTCGGCTGGGGCCTTCCTCTGAAACAGCCTTCCCACCTCTCTCAAACTAGAGCAGAACCACCACCGTTCCGAAAGCAACTCAAGACCTTCTTTTTTGCTTCTGCTTTCTCCCTTCCTCTCCCTGCTGATGCACCTGACTGCTCTGCGCACCGGTCACCCTTTGAACTCGGGCCCAGGCTCCTGCATGTCCAGTTGCCCTTGCACTGCCTCCAGGCTCCCCAGCACTTAAGGGTTTGTATCTGTAACCCTACACTGCCTTCTCTCTGCACTTATGAGCCACCCGCTGGCTGCACTTGTGAGTTAACTGCATTTCCCCCTTCCCCTCCCCCTCTGGCAATTCTATTTCCCTCTTCCCCGCACTTGCACAATATGAATGACACAAGGCCTAGTAAGATCGTTTTTTTGCCCTCCCTTTGTTTCCCCCTCCTTGTTGTGTTGCATCTAGAAACACTTGTGTACAGGCGCGTTATACATGCTACATCATATCATATCTTAACTAATGTATCCCACACTAGTTTACTGTATCCCTGTTCCATGTACAACGAGTCAGGTAAACCAGGTCACCTGCAACGTGCTAGCGCAAAAGCTGTGCCATTTGCCTGGCCTGATGGGTGCCGTCGCTCTGCCCGCCTTGCCTGTGAGCTTCACATCCCCTCACCAAGCCCAAGCCTTTTTCTCCCCCCGCTCCACCCAGTCTACACAATCCCACCATCTCTTTGTGAGCCTAGTGCCTTGGAAGTACCCATCTCCTATACAAACATTGTGCACAACAGTATTGAGGAACACACTGCAATCTGTGCATGTGGGAGCTTGGCCCCAGCCTGTCCTGCATATTTCCCCCGCTACAGTTGTGCCCATCGCCACAGATTACCTGCCCTCACCCACTGTCCAAACTGCAAACTGTGTAATGGAACTTCGCACCATGTGCGGTGCCATCACCTGCAGGTATCTCTACCCCGTACCATGCTAGCAAAAGTACACGCAAGGCTGATATATAGCAGATCCAATACCTCTCTGCTTCCCTTGGAACTAGATGCAGCCCTAAGTGCACCTGAGCCAGCCAGGGCCTGCTAGCATCACTAACAGAAATAATGAGGTGGACCAGTAGATGAGGGATGACAAGACTTACTAACTTAATACATTATAAACAAATTTTATTCAATCAATACAAAAATTATATATATTATGTACATTATCGTACTAATACATATTAATAGCATAACATCAATATTTTAGTCACAATTATACACAGTTGGGCTCACAATCAAATATTCTCTGTCATTCATTCATACACACTCACATATCATCAATGGCTTTCCATCTTTTTGTATGAAGACAATTATATGTTACACGTTTCTTTGACAAGTACTTATATAGCATATTTTGACCCTATCCTTGATACTGGTGTCATTCACAGTTTGTTACAATTCCAAACAGTTTGTACAGTCGACACGTGTTTTCGGTCATGGGACTAACAGTCATGTCCCTCTCTTTTTTAGACCTTCATCAGGACATGAAGCCAAGATCAGATGTCTTGCCTTTCATAGACTGGGGTAAGCCACTGCATCTCCCTGCATTTCAAATTCAGAGGTGTAGAAGATGTGATGGAATAAATCCCTCACTGGTACATAGGGGTAGCCTGTTCGGTCAGGTCAGTTCAACAGTAAGAAGCCATGCATATATCATACATTATAATCTTCTTTGGGTATATGTATTACAACCAGGTCGAAAAACAGATATGCACCCTCTGTTTCTGTATCCCCCTGAGCCCAGGTGAACCGGTAAATTATTTCCTCTTTCCATAGTATTTTTTCATAGTATTTTTCGTTTTAATATTGTTTCTTTTTTCCTCTTACTGGTATTCCCTTTTTTTTATATTCCACTAGGTAACAGTGATTCCAAACACTTGCATGATTATCCCTCTCCCTTTGACAGTTCAGCTCGCCATCTGCACATGCTGGCTGGGGAACTGGATGTCTGTATGTGCGACAGGGAGCTCCTGCGCCTCCTCGCACATACAGACAGAGCAGGCTGGAGCTGGCGTTTCCGTACTCACACTCAGGCTCCTGCATGCGCAGGAACCAGGAAGCTTTTGCTTCCCGATTCCATGCAGGAGCTGGGGCGCTGGGGAGGAAACTTCAGGACCGGGTCAGAAGGGACGGTGGTGGAAGCGGGTGGGGAAGAGCCCAGGGTCTGTGGTGGGGTGAGAAGAGCCAAGGGACTGGGCTAGTAATGGGATGAGGGAGCCCAGAGACTATACTGGGATTAGGGTCTGCTGATGGCACGTGATTGTTCACAGCCATTTGGACTTATTGTTCATTAGCATTTTGGGCGGGGGCAACCTGCCCACAATTTGCTCGGGGGGGGGGGCTGCTCAAAACATTTGACGACCACTGCTCTAACCAGTCAAGTCACCTGCACGCCCCTCTACCTCACTCACCAGCACATCCAGATAAAGGCCTAAAAAACTCTATAATGTTTTAAAACACCATGCCCTAAAACCTTCCCTTGACCCCACCGACCAAACCCGTCTCCTCATCACCATAAGTACTTTAAAGGGCAAATGGATGCTTTGCAGATAAGGGTACCACAGCAATTGAAATAAAGAGTTAACCAAAGCAGCTCCTACGTATCGGGCATCACTAAGTCGTCAACCGAAGGTACCTCTGGGATCGAGGAGCTAGTACATAGCATCCACACGAGATGCAAACTATAACTTTGTTCCTTATACAGCAAACTATAACTTTGTTCCTTATACATAGTCCACTATGCTTCATGTGTCTTTTAGATATGTGTTTGTGCTCCTTTATATATTTTGTATTTGTATTTATTTGAAGACAGGGAAGTCAATTTCGAACAGAAATGACTTACAATAACACATTTACAGATGGCAGAGCATTCCCACAAAGGGTGCCTGTATAATGGCACCAAGGTGAGAAAAAGTGGTGAGCCAGTTTATGAAGGTATATATATATATATATATGTGTATATATATATATATATATATATCACCAAACATATAGGGGCTCATTCTGAGTTCCTCGGTATCCCATCGGTAATTCCGGCAGGATACCGGGAAACTTCTGTATTGTCTCCGCCACCTCCTATAGGACTCCATGGGATGGGGTTGCCGGAATAACCGGCACCATTAGTAATGGTTCTGGTGATTCGGCAATTTATCTGCTGGTAGGGGCCTGATCTGCCAGCAGGTCAGGCCTGCCAGTAGATCAGAGCCCCTACCATCAGACTTGGATTTGGCCAGCCCTGAAAGGTGCCTGTATACCTTGTTACCAGCACTTTATTTACGGTCCCACCAACTGGTAATGAGCGCCATAGACTTAATATCACATAAGTATTTTGTTATGGCACCAATTGACCTGGGTAGGCAAAAGTAGCTCCTGGTATATGTTGGTGTCAGGCTGCAAGCAGGAGCTAAATAGCTTCTATCTCCCACACATTTCAAACCATGAAAATGAGAAATTGGGACATGCTACCTGCTGATTAGAGACAAACCAACTGGCCGTCAGAAAGAAACAGACAAATCCCCCCCTATGATCAGAAAGCACCCACAAGTAATTTAAATTGCAGGGTTGCACTATATACCTGTTCACAATCAATCGTGTGTTTACTCACTCATGCACTTATGGTAAAGCATTGCTCTTCAACTTCCATTGGAACGCAAATCAATGGTAAATCCGAATTTCGATCACTGATTTGGAATTCCATTGAAATAAATGGGATTCGGAATGTCGATCTAATTTCCAAATACGGATCTTTGAAAGAAAAATGGTATATCCTGAATAGATAAATATTATGCCCAGTTAAGAGTTACAGATATGAAATGTGGTCTCCACTAATTCATATTCGGGGAATGGCAGCTCTTAAAATGACATCTTCCAAAGAGCCACAGTCCCCTATAGGTGCATCATGCAGGGGAGGCATTGAGGCAGAAACTACAATGCAGGCAGATCTCTGAACACCATTACCTTTGGCAGTAGAATGGAGATGTGCTGTTTCCTTCGCATGGGATCATGTGAGATCCATTTCAGAATGGCTTCAAATACGGCGTCTTCCTGCTTCACGTTGAGCTCATCTTTCTCAATGATGTCCCTTAGCTCATACACCGAGAGCTCCAGGAACTCGGCCGACACCTTCACCATCTCCTCAAAGTTGTGGAGGATGTACATGTAGGCCTTCTGCCGGAGCTCCGGGCAGTGGTAGTAGTCTGTGAATTTACAGATGCCAATGCAGTTGTCTAAACACAGCTGGGACTTCAAGAACTCGCAGCACGCCCTAACTATTCCCATGATGTTGAACTGGTCCGCTGCGGCTAGGAGTCTTTCAACATTGTCCGCTGTGATGGGTACTGTCCTAGTGTAAGCATACTCAATAATTAGCTTCATCATGTCGGGGGAAACCCCGGGGATACTGTAGACCTTCTTCTCTGTGTTATTCCAACCACTTGTAAATAAAGCCCTGGAGATAAGAAGAGGCAGATTGTTTTCAGCAGGACATTCAATAGCAAACGGCAAAGCATACAGTATTGAACAGCACATTAGAACAATCTAAACAAGTATGTCTATTTCAACTTGGTTTTTCACCCCCTTATGCTAAACTTGCACCATGATACCTACAATGAACCCAAATGGGACTTGAATTTTCAATGCATGGTTATGGTTGTTACAAGGGAAAACCGTTTCATACTCAAAGGATTGGAATCGAGGTGCTGGCTGCATGCGTAGCAAGCGTATCATGAGTGTGGCACTGCGTCTAGATTTTGTGGGCGTATGGTGTCCGGCTTTATGTGTTTGCGTTCATGTCGGAGGAGTAGATCTTTGTGCTGTCCCGAAGCTGCTGTGATATTCCACTACATATGTTGCCAGCAAAAAATCTAGGAGGGGATTGTGCTGTTGCCATGGAGATTTCCTCAGTGTGGGGTTATGAAGGGTACGCAGGGAGGAGTTCAGGAGTCTGTAACTATAAAAGGCTGTGGTGTTCAAAGAATGGTCCTTACAAATCTACTATAAAGGAATACATAAACTCAACTACATTCTAAACTGCTAGCGTATGGTAGCCGGTGGCATGCTGGCGAAGGCAAGAAATCATATAGGTAATTTAGGAAATGACAGAGAGCCAGTAGTACAAGGCACACATTTGAGAACAGTGGTTTTTGAACCTTGAACTCTGAGTAGTAACATCCTTGTAAATTGAGTGGAGGAGGAAGGGACTATAGTGAGTTGCTAATATGTGTGGCCATGTGGTTGATACCCCCAGATGTCCTGGAGGAAAGATTAATATTTTAGCTCAAAAGAGCGAGTGCAAACATAGCAGTAACAAAATCATTGGGTGCGTAAGGTTAAGGATTTGGGGAACAAACTCCTCTACTCGATGACAGCTACCTCCCGGGACACTCAGTAAGTAAGAGTCTGTGGGTTGCAGAAGTATCCAAGCAGCGTTCTGATCATGCCCTGTGGGTTATAAGACCTAAGCATGGGCAGATAGGTAGCTGCTGTTGAGTACAGGAGTTAGTTCCCCTTGTGGATGGAACCAGTCACAGGGAGTAATGCTGGAGCCTTCAGAGGCCGGCCCAGATGGCCAGTTTTGTGGTTGCTGCCAGGCTCGGACTGGTCCATAGGGCAATAAGGCAATGCCCAAACCAAACATGCGAAATGCTAGTCTGGACCCGTTTTTCTGGTAAAAGTGAGTCACTTTTTTGGCCCATGTGGGTCGGTTTGGTGAGTTACTTCACCATGCGGCTAGCAGTTTTGACTAGTATTACTGAATAAACAGTCTTTAAAATGCACAATTTGCATCACATTTTGTCAAAAACCTCCCCCATGAGTACTAGTCAAACAGTCTGTTACAAAAGAAATGAATTGCCATTTGCAACTGTGGGCCCC
Organism: Ambystoma mexicanum; assembly: GCF_040938575.1. NCBI lineage: Eukaryota > Metazoa > Chordata > Amphibia > Caudata > Ambystomatidae > Ambystoma > Ambystoma mexicanum. The sequence goes on from NC_090938.1 coordinate 617,372,969, forward strand.
TTTTTCATTGGTGCCGGAAACAATTTTATGCACATTCCGACCCTGGTTGCTGCACACGGAGCCCATTGGTTGCTCACCTTCAGCATGTGTAGCATAGTAGTGGGATAGGTGACATCAAAACCAGAACCACTTTAAGTATTAGTCCTGTAAAGGTGAATAAGGATGCACACAAATGTGCTCAAATGGGCAGATGTCTGGTATGTAGGTGTTAAATGGTCACGTGTAACTGTGCCCAGTGACTACATATATGTAGGTGGGAGGGAGATGCACTACTATGTACAAATAATGCGCTCAGTGATGATAAAGTAGTTCGGTGGTGCACAAGTCTGGCCCTCATGCGAATACACCTGTCCAGCTTTCAGGATAACCACTGGCTACATACATGATTTTCACTTTGGGTCTATTGAGTGCTAATTTATCTCATGAATATTCATGTTGGATATCCCTAACTCCTGCCCCATTTGCCGCCTTCAAAGACTGGAGTTGTACACCGTCGAGTTTCTTGCAAACAGTAGTCATGAATTAGCTTATAATATGGGGCCGGCCCAGGTGGGAGGGTTGGGTGCCCTCCAGGACGATGCACAGACCAAGTGGAGTGCTGAGAAGCTAGCTCGAAGGCGAGGCTGGATATAGGACTCTGTTGGACATGTGTGCGGCGCACGGATGAGAATTTAATCGAGTCTGAAAGCACTTTCAGCTGCTCCCTGATCATAAGTAACACTTGATGCAGCACTATGGCTTCATCGTTCTGAAGTAATATATATATATGTAACGGAGTAGACCCCTAGCAGGGGTGGCATGGCTAGGTCACTCACTTAAAATATTATTCTACACCAAAAAAAGAGGAATTCATGAAAAGGTGCCAGAACTTGCTTAAGCAAGAAATTCAGTAACCTTTAGTTGCCTTTTTCTTAAATATTCAGGGTTCAAAATGTGCAGAGGTCCTGGGGGCCCACACTCACCCACGAGTTTGCTCATAAAATTGGATCCCTGATCTGTTAGAATTTCCTTGGGAAAACCAATCCTGGAAAAATATGGCAATCAATGTTTTAAAATCTGTTGGGTTGTGTTCTTCCACATGGGGAAAGCCTCCGGGTATCGGGTAGTGTAATCAATGATTACGAGGACATATTTGTTACCCAGTCTAGAGGTTTCCAGCCATCCAATGATATCCATCCCAATATGGGAGACAGGGACGACTATTATTGGTAATAATAGTAACCTTGCCTTTCACTGGGATGAGGTTGATGACTCCCTAAGAAGGCCTCACTCTTCTGGTTGTCTCACCATTCACTGGGACGAGTATGATGAGTTCTTGCATAATTCTCACTCTTTATATATGTGTACCCCTCACTGGAATGAGTGTGATTAAACCTTCAGTAATTCTCCCCCTTTTGGTTCCTGTACTTCTCACTGGGACGAGGGGGCTTTCTCCATTCATTATATGCGGTGTGCTTACAGCTTGTGAAATCTCTGTCCCGTTTTACAAATAAGCTCTCTTTTTGACTCTTATTCTTTTTATGATTTTCCCATTCATTAGGACAAACTTGATGAGTCCCTGAATGAGTTTCGTTCTCCTGGTAATCTCGCCTTTCACTGGGACGAGTTTGATGAGTACCTAACCAGGCTTCACTCTTCTGGTTGTCTCGCCATTCACTGGGACGAGTATGATGGGTTCTTGACACATTCTCATGCTTTATATATGCCTGGGTGGTCTTGTATGTGAGTGCTTGTTATTTTGGAGTGTCTGTGTGTTTTATGTGTAGATTGGTTGCTATTTAAGGTTGTGGTCGTGCGCACTGGCCTGTTGTATTCATATGAGTATGGTCCAGTGTCAGGATTGTTTGTTGTATGCAAGTCTTGCTTATGTTGTGTGTGTGTTTGTGTATGAATTGACTAGCCGAGTGGGCGTGTATAGAACTTGGGTGGTGTGTTGGAAGAGAGCATGAGTGGGGTGGTTAGTACATTAGCTGCTCCCCATGTACTTCTAGGTGGCTAATCTACACAATTCTATTTAATGTGACGCATGATTAATCTTCACAATCCTATCTAGTGATACACATGGTTAATTTCATAATCTAACTGTGACACCTGGCTAATCTTCACAATTCTATTTAAATGTGACGCGTGGCTTATCCTCACAATCCTATCTAAATGTGACGCCTGGTTAATCTTCCCAATTCTATCTAAATGTGATGTGTGGCCAATCTTCACAATTCTATTTGAAGGTGATGACTGGCTAATCTTCACAATTCTATCTAGGTGTGATTTGTAGCTAATCTTCACAATTCTATCTAAATGTGACGTGTGGCTAGTCTTCACAATTTTATCTAATCAAGGTGTGAATAATGAAGGAAATATAAGGACTGTGAATCAGAACAGATACTTAGCGTGTCAATCCATTATGAGAGAAAACCAAGAAAGGAGTTTGAAGAATCGAAGGAGACAGGACACAAGTTCCTAGGGAAGACCCTTGAAAGAACTGAGAACTTTATTGTGAGAAATAGTAAAAGACTACATATTGAGGAGAACTTTGTTGGGAAGCAATCCAGGAGAAGGGAGTCATATTTGTTTGTAGTAATAGGGGTAGGGTCAGTTAGACTAGATTCAGACGGAGGACAGACTTTTAATGTTGACTTTCATCCTGACGACGAGCACTGTAGTTGAGTTAGCTAGGAAAACTCTTTGAAAAGGGAAAGTTAGGCCTTTTCTTTATTATTTTGAAATAAAAGCTATGAAAATGACACATATTGGTCTCTTCCTTCTGACCTATCACAGGAGTCAGCAAATTAATGTTTTACCACAGCTCTACTCTGCCCTGCATATTATATTTGAACCATTTTTAGCAATGGGCAAACTAAGATCTCAAGTATTTTCATGCTGGTCGGTTCATTCCCGGGTTCAGCTTTGCATTCCGGTACCTGCTTTACTTGCAGACTTCAGGCAGCAGAATGCAAATAATGTGGTGGGACAGGATGGCAGATTCCACCAGACACTGGACAGATTGGGACTTGGTACTACTGGATCAACTCTGCGATGCACGCCACCTTTCCAGGGGCCAAGCTACTAATCCATATCATTGTTTCAAAAATGGCATCTCACAGCAACCACCATCTGTAAATATTAACTGTGCTGAAAGTGTCATAATGTCAATGCTCCTGGTAGTTTACTCCCTTGCTGCTTGCTTTTCTTTGAAGTTAAGGCAGCAGAATAAGCTCCCCCACCTTAGATTGACAGGTGGAAGCGACACAAACAAACACTAGGCAAATCTGTAGAGGCCAGGTCGTTCCCTGTCTTGGATCCCCTCCTCTGGATTTGCCCAAAGCTCCCTCCATTTTCACAACTTTCCAGAGGTGCTTGAAAAGAAACATGTATGTAATATCTAGCAATAAAGGCAATATTATTTTTTGTATCCACTAGAAAAACATAGTTGTCTGCAATTTTGTAATAGTCAAAAGGAATAAGAACCAATATGAACAGATATTACATTCTTTTGTAAACACTGCAGAACCTCCATCAGAATTAACAAAACATAAACACTGAAAACAGAAAACCCTACCAATAATTAAACTGCCTGCTGATGGGTGTTGTAATATGTACAGGGCACTGAAGGAGAAATACATTGGATATGGCACTGTGGTGGGCAAGGTCATCTGACTTAAACCAGGCATGGCTTTGCAGCAAACCTAGAAGAAATCTGATTAGGCAAAGTACAAAGTTGCCTTTCAAAATTGCATCCCAGTAATCCAAATACCTGTGAATCGAAGAGACTTTTAAGCAGAGATGTTTGAGTTTAGCATGTAATATAGCATGAATAGGAAACAAATAAAATCTTTTTAGTTTACAGCTTCACAGAGCATTGGGTTGGAGAAATTGGATACTTAACAACATGATAGATGGCCGCCTAAAAACTCATACCACCGCAACCCATCATAACCTAAGGTCCTCTGTTTCACTTTAGACAGACCTGCAACCAAATTTTCTCCACCCAGGTGGCCAATTCAGCCAGGTCGATGGCAAGGGGCTCAAAGCTGTCCATGGATTGCCCCAGAATGGTAAACATATCTGGTTGTCATCTGACTACAGGTGACATTGTAGACAATACCCCTGGGTGATGCCACACAGCTCTCTAATGTATCCCATTAAACAAAAGGCATGGACTTATTGGAGAAAAGGCAGTGCGTATGGCAAGGAAAATGTGCACAGGATCACACAGTGAATAGCTTTGAGTCAAACAAAATATACTCAGAGACCAAGACACATGTACACTAAAACCCAGAAGGTGCAAGTAGAGCAGGATAAGAATACAATTATATGAAAAGTGATGTGAGGTAAGCACTTAGGTGCTTTATGATTACAAAGAAAGTATGCAAGCTCCTCACCCACAATTGCTGTTACAAGTACTGTCATCGCTACACCCACATAAAGGACAAGCAACGACAGGATCTGTGATCCAACACCCTTGATGGTATTGTATAAGGTAACTGAAAGACAATACTCATGAGGACGAGAATACCACCTGAAATGTTAGCAAAGCCCATGAACCCTGTTGCTCAAACAGGGACCCAGAAAGGCTATAACAGCAAAGGGAGGATAACCTAATACATAAGACTCCCCCAACAAGTAGAAACAGTGATTACAGATTAGTGAGGGAAACATAGGCATTCACACAGGAGCTGGATACAATCGCACACTACATCTAATAATAAGGGAAAACCAGGAATAGACTGCAAGAGAAAGTATAGCAACAGGAGCAGGGATACAAAATAACAACTGCAAATCCTTCCCACTCCACAACAACAGAAAGACAATCAGCCAAAATGGAAAATCTATAAATGAGGGGAGTCGGAAGATCAAGGTTGCAGTGCAGAAAAAGGCAAAGTCAAAGGAATAAAGCACACAGACGAACTGAGCTGCACATGCCAAAAAAGAAGACAGACAGTGAATCCAGGAAGCAGAAACTACTAAGTGCACTGAATTCGAAATCCAGTTAAAAGGTAACAAGAAATAAGAAACTAGGTACTAGATGCTAAGCTAAGAATCAGGAACAAGGAAATGGTCACAACAGGAACACTGCATCAATGACCAGCGCTGGACTGGAGCAAACAGGTTTTTAAAGCTGGCTTACAAGCACACGCCTTAGGTCTACTGACTGCTAGCACCTGCCAGCCACAGGTGCTGCTTGTCCTCCACCTAACCTTGCCCTGCAAGGGTGGAGATAAAGTAGTGGGCCAGGCATTCTGGGAAGCATAGTCTTTTGATTAAAGCAGCATACTGGTTGCCAAAAACCTGGTATGGATCCGGAAGGGAAGTGGCATGGAAAATAAGGATTTAGTGCTCCCAAATCATCACAACATTGTCTCATTAAAGTTGGAAAGGAATGTCCAATAGGGAATACACCCCAAATCTGGTCCCCAAGTGGCAGGAAAGAGAGCGAAGGGAGTGAATTGTGACACTCATATGCAACTCATGGCAAACCCACAAGTATCTGCATCTAGAGGAACAACATGTTCCATTGTCTGATGTCCATCCAGAAAACCTCCCCTACACTAAATTGATGAGAGCATAGACTGATGGAGGATCAGTCCATTTACTGGGACTGCCAACTGATAGCTTGTCCGTCTTAATGAAGCTTACTGCCAGCCCCTTTTTGGAGAAGCATTTGTGTCAAGCTTGATTGCTGAAACAGGAATCACTTATGCACTGGTAAAGGCGTGTGACCTCCCATGTCGCTGAGAAAGCTGCATCAAGCGGATCCATGTGTCCCCCAAACAGAATTCTCAAGTGCAAATTCCCTTTGGAGAAACGTCCATTGCTACCTGAGAACCATTGGGGCAATCAAACTAGATCACTTGACACACCATCAAACAAGTTCTTGGCTAGACAGATGTTTCTCACACTGACCTAAAGTATGAGCTACAGCTACAAAGTATGTTCTTATGAGCATTGAACTCAATTCCATTGACCTTGATGACCACATCGCAGAGCTTCCCCTCCAGTCTCAGTTCGTTGAAGATGGTGCACGCCATGGCACTCATCTTCCTCTCCATGTTGCTCTGGTGGAAGCCAGATGTGGCAGCTGGTTCTTCTACGTCCATCATGGCAGATTCAGCGAACGGGAGGCTCTTTCGTTGTGAGCTACCGGCCTTTTTCTCTCCTACCCTTCATGTTCTTGTGTTGGATGCATGGCTCAGGAGTTCTAGAGCATATCCCATGGTGACCTCATTGGAGAACTGGTGTTCTGCATTCTGGAATCTTCCTTGTGCAGATAGAGGGCAGAGGCAGAGCCTGGAATGACTGGAGGCGAGGAGGATAGGGGAATTGCCCTGGATAGCCTTTGACTCTTGGAATTTACTTGAAGCTTTCCCAGAACTATGAAAGATCACTATCAGAAGGGTTCAGAAGTGTCCCTTTCAGAAGTAGCCACTGCCAAATTAGTTGGATGGACATTTCCGTGGATGTTGCAGCATGCTACGCGGCAAACGTGACTCAACCTTTAGTGTAATATACCCAACCTTTTGTTCAAGGCCTACTGTTTTTGCGTTCAGATCTTCAGTTCAGCGGATGATTTGGATCAATTCTGTTAGAAAGGGAGACAATGGAATGTAGAAGCCATGATCATGTGATTTAGGGACTGGCATCAAACTCAACTGGAACTCTATCATCAATTGCACTACTCCTTTTTGTTATACCAGCAACTTTACAGATTTTTACTAAAAAGAGATGCAACCATCTGCAGATCTCCACTGAGGGTGGCACAGAACAAAGAAACAGAGTGATATGGGCTGAGTGCAGGTGAGACTTTGTTTTTAGTTCCGATCCATTCTGATCCAAATAATGTAATAGGTAATCTTATAATGGAGTATTTCCATTTTTCATTTTCTTTTACTGATTATCTGACTTCTTTAAAAGGCATACATCAAATAATGTTTTTGACCACAAAGGTATTTTCTTGATTTTACAGACTCTTGCATTAGACAATACTGCCAATAGGTCTTGTCAAAATGTTGGGTGAGTCTCATTAGTAATATAGAAACGTTTTCTTAGCAAAAAGGGCTGGAAATGCGAAGACCATCGTTCAAGCTGGACTGTGTGGACTGTGTGAGAAAATGAGCATCTTAATCTTACCAACACTGGGATGGGAAAAGGGCAGAAATTGTAATATGAGAGACAAGACAAAGCGTGGTGCTCAGTAGGATGTCAATTGTTATATTGGGCCGGGAAATACCAAGGCCGATTTGGGTCTGACCATTCTCCTCTATCATCTATATATTTTGTCTGGATTTATGGCTATGAATTAAGACTCCATTATTAATTTTTGCAGTGATGGATGTATGTGGCATCCCTACTGCATGTACTGTGGGTTATTTTAAATTATGCCATAAAATGTCTGGATCATAATTACCTGACAAAGACGAGCTCTCCAGCAGTAAAGTTTGAGCTGTGTCATTTAAGTAGATCCCACAGATAGAGATGCTGGAATCCATATGAATTTCACCTCTTTTTTGAACCTGCAATATGCATCCATAGGGATTCATGTTAATCATAGGCATTATTAACAACTGTTTATGTTTAGTGGCATAGAAAGGCATGAAAAACTGTGGCTACCCAGATTTAATTGCCGTTAGTACACCCCAAACATAACATAATCAGAATTGCACAAACAGAGGTGAGCACATGCAAGTGTTAGAGGTCGTTGTACTCTCGATGCAACTACTATTTTTTAAAATAATTACCCCCTTCATTTCTGCAGGCCATCCTAGCTCATGTTTTACAAAATATTTTATCCAAAAGGGCATTGAAATGTTCTATTTTACAAAAGGAGAATGCAAAACCTGTTATTTTGTTCACTACCGCTCACCAAGGGACATCACCCTACATCTTGCCAGTATCTAACATTTCTACAAATATTCTTGAGTCTTGGTGCTTAGCCAGCATGACCTCCAGTCCTGGTTCAGACCTCGAGTTTCTGTGAAATTAAAGTAAATGTTGAGAGTGACAAGTTTATTGTCAGGGATGATTTTGAGGTCTGCAGGGCACCTGAAGAATCCAGATGGAGACCAATGAAGGTTTAAGGACCTTTATTAGCTTTAGGTCATTAGAGTGAGCCTCGCTGGCACTACATCCACCTCAGCTCTCCCAACAGCCTTTTCCCTGTGTCTGTGTCAGCCACGAGGACTGATTCAAAGAATGCCCTCTTGGCTGTCACGGGCATAGGACAGCCAGCCACATAATGACTGCAGTGCATGTAGGCAAGGGCTACATGCACCACGGAAGTCATCACAATACACCTATCCCCTTAAGATAACAAACCTAACACATGTTTATGTTTAAGAATTTATAATGTGCTCCCGGTACCCTTGAGCTTAAGGGCGCAAAAATAGAAAATGCACAAACTGCTGACAAGACATATCATCAAGCTAAAAGAAACTAGTGTGTGTTATCCGCAGGTACTTAAGCCATAAACAGAGAAGTCTAACAGAATAATAACGTATTCAGTTTTTTCTTATAGACTTCTGTGTATTCAATACTTCTAATGTCTGGGGGCAAAGCATTCCAGGCTGCTGGGGATGCAAAATTAAATGCGCCATTATGCGGTTTAGCTAACTTGCACCGTGCGTTACTGAGAAAATTTGTGTTATTGGATCTCAATGATCTTCCCATTCCAATCATCCTAAAGCGCACTCTTGCATTTATAGGCAGCCAATGCAGGCTCCGTCTAGCATCTGATATCTGATCTCTACGGCCCAGACGTTCCACCGCACTTACCACTCTATTTTGAATGACCTGGAGGCCTTGATGGTCAGATTGTGCATTGCCAATCAGGAGGCTACAGCCATAATCCAATTTGGAACCGTTAATGGCTCTAGCTAACGTCTCTGCATTCTTCTCTGATATAAATGGGCGTAGGTGCCATAAGAGCTTAATAAAATAGGATGCAGATGAAACAAGACTATTGACCTGGGACTTCATGTTCATATTCTTGTCCAGGGAAATGCCCAGAGTCTTTACTTTCTTCTTGACCTCAATTATACAGTTATCTATACGAAAACTGTTGTATGAAGGGCGCAGCCTAGCCAGTCCATTGTTGGTCCCGACCATGAGAAGCACAGTTTTTTGAACAATTCAAAGTCATACCATTCACGACCATCCATCTATTGATAGCTTGATATATGTTATTGATGTTTTCTTCGTATTCCCTATATGATCCTGAAATGGAGATGACACATTGTGTGTCCTCTGCATAGTTGACAAACAATATCCCTTCCTGTTCCAACATATGAAAAAAAAGACATCATATAGATGTTTTAAAAACAAGGGGAAACACACACACCTTGAGGAACACTGAATAGTAGGGGTGTGGGTTTGGCTTCTGCCAGCTCACTTGCTATTTTCATTTGTCTTCCACTTAAGAACAAATCAACCCGGTTTCTAAGAAAGCAGGGAGCAGAGGCAGCAGCTTAATCCTGTAGCTCCTGGCCTTCTCCTGCATCTAACATTATAGAGTGATTATGAACTCAACCAAGAAGATTGAGACGGCTGAAAATCCGATTCCTAAAAAGCCCAAACAAATCCCGGAGATGGATGAGATTCCAAGTCCTGAAGATATATACTCTCTCCTGATGAAAGTGGCCCAGGATGTTGAAGAGGTGAAATCTTCTATGGCAGATCTCAATTTGAAGGTTTCTCAAATGGATACCCAGGTCTCTGCTTTAGAGAGTGGCTCTACTGCTATGGGCACTGAAATAGTCGCCAGTTTTAGAGCATATCATAACCTGAAAGGAGAGTTGCAGAAAGAAAAGGGAAAGGCCCTGGAGCTGGATCTGAAGTTGAGAGGCAAGAACGTAAGACTTGTGGGAGAAGACAGAGAAAACCAACAAGAATTTATCAACCTTGGTGATTGACATTTATTTTATTTATTTATATATTTATAACGTGCCGCAGCTCGCAAGCATCAGGGCGCGACAGAAACACGAAGACTGAAGATATCACGGGACTGCGTAAAACAGAGAAGAGAAGAGATCTATTGAAGGAGTGCTTCAATTTTGATTGTATCTCCATAGAGGACTTTGATCAGGTGTACAGAGTTGGAAGAAAAGAGGGTCTGAAAGCCAGGCAGATCCTGATCACTTTTATGAGCACTTGGATGAAGGAAGATATTCTGAAAGCTGCAAGGGACAAAGGGAGTGCCTATTATAAAGGAAGCCCAATTTCTATATATCCGGGTTACCCGAAGGAAACCCTGGTGATTAGGAGGTCTTTCAAAAGTGCTAAAGACAAGGTCTGGCTTTTGGGTGTTAAGGCGATCCTGAATAGAGCCAACCTCTTGAATTTATTTCTACCCGAGGGTGTGAAAGTTACATTGGATCCTAATGAAGCTGTGACTTGACTGGACTCCATGAAAGTCCCATCTAGCATGAAGTCCTAGCCTTAAATGGATGTCATATATGTCTCCCCCACTGGTACTTTTATTTTTATTTATAATGAAAAGATATTTCATTTTAAAATTTGTAGACAAAATGGCGCCAGCCCACTAAAAGAGTTAAACGTTTAAAATTTGTTTGGAACACTTACCGGAGATTGGGGTATCTTTTGAATCAGCCCGCAGTGGCTGGATTCCAGGATGGATGAAAAAAGGACCCTGCAGCGTACAGATGACGTGATGACATCAGCTGTATTGGATCTCTGGTGCTTTTAATATTGGCTAAACTTGCTATGTCTATCTATGTACATTTCTGAAGGATTATCATCATTTGTAAACTATGTAAAAAGTATTTAATTGTATATGTTGTAATGAATAATATTTTGAAAGGTTGAAACCTTTTCAGCCAAACAAAAATAAAAAAAAAAAAAGGATCTCTGGTGCTTCAGAAAAAGGGACCCGATTGTGACGCTCGACGTTCACAAGTATTTACTATGCATTGGTATCAGCTGACTTGGTCCTCCAGATACGATCCTCGCTTCATCAAGTTGGTCGAATGATTGTGGGGTGATTATATGATTCCCAAATGCATCCTGAGGTTTTTGATAGGTGAATATCTCATGTAAGTGTGTTGGGTGTTGCTGATTACCAACCTTCCTTTGCTTTAAACAGAATTATGCCAAATATGTTGGGGTTGGGATTTGGATGGCCAGTGGGTTTTTTCGGTTCCGGGTGATCAAATTCAGTTGGGTTCTATGGACACTGTGGGACTACAATGGGTTGGGAGTGGATTGAATAGTGTTCCGAAAAACACTGGTGGCCAGAGCTTCTAGAGTTGATTTGGTTTATTCATTATTCTGTAAGGTTGGAATAACTTATATACCAGTGCGGGGTCAGGGGGGTAGGGGGATGATTAATTTGAATTACACGCTTTTTTTAGTTCTAGTTTTTTAGGAGAGGTGCCTAGGATATGGGTCCTTGTGTTATGTATTGTTCATTTCAGAAATTACAGCTGCTGCTGTTCTGTTTTTACTTCAGAGGGTGGGGTTTGGGGTTTACTTGTACATATTTTACATTGAGTTCATTGAGTCTAGTACCTGGTGTTAAATTTAGGTGGTGTGAAATAAATAGGGCGAATATAGTCATGTATGATTTGAGTGTTGTCACCTGGAATGTGAATGGGTTAAATAATGCGATCAAAAGAAAAGAGATTTTGAGCTATCTGGATGATTTAAAGAGTGATATATGCCTTCTGCATGAGACACATATTGTGCAGGGAGACCTTGCAAACTGGAAAAAGGGTGGATTGGAAGCGTTTATGGCTCCTCTTACAACTCAAAATCTAGAGGAGTGGCTATCTTAATACGCCAGAACGCTCCTCTGCATGTTCTGAAGGTGAAATCGGATCAGGAAGGGTGGATGATTGCACTTTTAATTAATATTCAGGGAGCCAGGGTAATTTTGTGTAACATACACGCCCCATCGGTCGATGATGGAATTCTTTAGGAAGGTGGCACAAACTATTCAAGACTTAGATTCTAAGGATATTGTCCTGGGAGGAGATTTTAATGTTGTGCTGGATCACGGTTTGGATAAAAATAATTGATGGCTCTGCGCAAACAGAGATAATCACTATTTGTCTCTGATTAACATGCTAATGGAACACAGTTTGAAAGACAATTTGAGGCTGGAGCATCCGACTGCCAGAGAACATAGCTTGTACTCTGGGGAGCATGCGGTTTACTCCAGGATTGACATGCTGCTACAGAACGAGTACAATCGGGAGTATTCTTTTATCTTATCATGTGCATGTCATGATGCACTTGAAATTGGATTTTGTCATGCATAAAATTTATAGCTGGAGAATACTTCACTTCTACAGGATGTAGTTTTGGTAGAAAAACTTACTGCCAAGATAGATTTCTTCATGAAAGAGAACCACAATGGAGAAGTACAAGCACAAACAGTTTGGGAAGCGTTTAAATGCACCGTAAGAGGGATTCTTATCGGCTTGTCAAATGGGCAGAAGAAAAGATATGAAAAGGGGAGACTGGAATTAGACTCAAAGATTAGGGCTCTATCACGGGAGGTCATGGTGAATCCAGGACAGTCTGAAAAGTGGAAAGATTGGCAGAGGATGAAAAAAGATCTAAAGGCCCTGATTGCAGATAGGGCGGAGAGGAATTTATACCATTTAATTGGTAGTATTATGAAAAAGGTGAAAAGTGCAATCGGTGGCTGGCGTATAGGTTGAGGAAGAGGAATTCTGAAAGATCCGTTACTGCAATTCGGGATCAGGATGGTTTGCTCACTTTCTAACCGACAAGAATCAATGAAATCTTCTGTAGGTTTTACAGTGAATTATACAAAAATGATCAGAGTATTAAGGGAGATGGTGCACAGTTCCTCCGTGACTTGCAGATTCCAGAAATATCTCGGAATTACTGTCTGAAGCTTGAGGGAGAGATTTCAGTTGAGGAGATTAAAAGAGCGATCAGTAAATTAAATTCCGGGGAGGTCACTGGGACCGGATGGGCTCCCGATGGAATTCTATTGGCTGCTGCCAGATTCAGCCCTAGTACTGCTAAGGGACATGTTTGAGGCTTCCTTGGTCTCAGGTTCTTTACCACCTACTATTAGACATGCAACAATCTCTGCTTTTTGGAAGAAGGGAAAAGATGAAACTCTCCCATCAAGCTACAGGCCAATTAGTTTGATCAATACTGACAATAAAATACTGTCAAAAGTGTTGGCCTTGAAATTGGAGAATGTACTTCCACGATTGATTCATTCCAATCAATCAGGTTCCGTCAATGGCAGACGGACCTCGAGTAACATCTGGAATTTTATCCAAACCATGTCGAATGCCAGAGACTCTCAAGATGACATTGCAGTGATTTCGCTAGATGGGGAAAAGGCATTTGATCGGGTGAATTGGGAATATCTGTTTTTGGTGCTTTTGAAGATGGGGTTTTGGGAGAGGGTTGTTTCTTGAATAAAGCTATTGTATGCCGGTCCTACTGTGGATATTAATACAAATGGTTTACGGTCGAGATAATTCATATTAAAAAGAGGCACGAGGCAAGCCTGCCCACTTTCGCCTCTGTTATTTGTTATTGTTATTGAGCCCTTGGCGGTAGCTTTGAGGCAGGATTGTAGATTGCTCAGAGTGAAATGCTGGGGATTAGTACAAAGGTTATGGCTGTATGCCGATGACTTGCTTCTGGTACTCAGGAATCTGGAAAATTCTATGCCAGCGCTTATGGATATTCTGTTTGAGTTTCATCAATCGTCGGGCTACAAATTAAACTGGTCTAACGCAGAGGTAATGCCACTGACGCCATCTTGTGATAGGCAATTTATGACTTCATACGGATTCAAATGGTGTGCAGAAAGAATGAGGTACTTGGGGGTTTGGTTGACACCCAATATCATGGATTATGTATGTGAGAACCTGAAAGAAATGTGTTCAGATCTTAAGGTCGATTTGGAGTGATGGGGATTACTGAATCTCTCACTGTGGGGAAAGGTTAACACCTTGAAGATGACTGCGATCTGAGGATCAATTATGTGTTGAGTATGATCCCGCTGACCATTAATCCCAAATTTTGGAAGGACCTAGACAAGCTGGTACAAGGTTTCATCTGGGACCACAAGCCACCCAAATTAAAGTTATGGAAAATGCAACTTCCATTAGAGAAGGGGGGTTTAGGAGTTCCCAATTTTAGGGCTTATCACCTGTCGTTCATGTCACACTTTTTTGTACCTTTCTTTAAGGATGAATCCGATGAATGGGCGGAAGCTGAGGCTAGCTGCAGTGGACCTCTTTCGCCTAGAGCGGTTTTGTCGACGGTTTCTGGACCCGGCGGTGTAAAGAACCCATTGGCTGAATATTTAATGGTCTCATGGAAGAAACTGTGTGAATTATTGAAGAAGGTTACTCTAATTGGCCCAACATCTTTGGTATGGATGAACCCTGGAATCAAGGTCAATGGCAAATCTATTTTCTGGCCGGGTTGGTTCTTGAGCGTTGTAAGGTGGGGCACTGACCTTTTCAAGGATGGGAGGTGGCTAACGGCCAGAGAGCTTCAGGAGAAATGGAACATTGTAGGTTTTTCAATCGCAGATTACCAAAGACTCAGAAAGGCACTGGGTGTAGCTGAATTGGAGGCTGGGCTAGACCTGGATCTTTTCATCATTGACCCCAAACCAGGAGAGGGCTTGACCAGCAGACTTTATTGCCAGATTGTTGCATGGTACAAGGGAAATGATTGCCTGAAAGATGATTGAGGCAGAAGAATTGGTTGTGAAATCTCGGCTGGACGAGCAATGGTCAAACATATGTCAGAATGTTAGACTTTGATCGATAAGTCTTGGTGAAAGATCCCGCCAGATCAAAATTCTAAATAGGATCTATTGGACACCTGAACGTGGAGAAGAGGGTTGGCTGATTTCAAAACTTTGGTGTTGGGGGTCTGATGAGCTATTGGAGGAATTAACTAAACGTCAGAAGAAGTGGTTATTCCGTGGTGCAATGGTATGGAAGAAACTAATTTTAGCTAGTTGGAAGTCTGCACTGCCTGTGAAATTGGATGCTTGGATGAAGGAGATGCAAAGATTGGCAGACATTGAGAAAGTCATATATAGGAGGGATAAGAAAATATCTCTCTTTGAGCAGGTCTGGGGGAGATTTCTATTGTTGTACTAGACTCTGAAACTTTTCATGTATGTACTAAAGAGGATGGATGGACAAATGGGTGGGGGGGGGGGGGTGGTGGATTCTAAGCATTTTGTAACATGAATTTGATTGACTACTAATATGTATATATTGCTATTGTGAGATTGAATGTCGGCCTGTTCTTGTATATATGTGTCAATTTTGCATATTTGAAAACAAATAATAAAATAAAAAATAAATAAAAAAGAACAAATCAACCCATTGGGTGTCTTGGGCTGAGAAATGGGCATAGTGCTTTAACCTGGTGGACAGGATGGCATGGTCCACCAGGTCAAAAACTGCTGATAAATCTAAAATCTTCAATAGGTCTGTTTGGCCTTCATCTATTGTTTGAAGCAGTTTAGATTTTAGGGAAACCAGAACGGTCTTTGTTCCATGGCCCTGCCGAAAACCAGACTGGAATTTATGAAGAATCTGTGAGTTATCATTTTTGTGAAATTTAGTTATATCCAACCCTATCCAGTATCTTCAAAAGAAAAGGTGTGTTGGTGATTGGTCTGTAATTGGAAGAGGTCAGGGGGCAGAGATTTGGCTTTTTTAGAAGCAGGGTAATCCAGGCCTTTTTAGTATTGTTTGGCACACGGTTATGCTCGAAAGAGGCATTCACACATTTTGTGATAGCTGTTATAAGTAAATAACTGCTGAACAGGGGTATCCCATACAGCTAGGGATTTTAAGCTGAGCAATTGTTTTTGCTAATTCTTCCTCTGAGATAGGTGCAAAATTAAAAATCTGGGGATTATTGTCTTTAACAGGAGACAAGGAAGGAGGGGCTTCTAAGTCCTTTATGTGCAAGAGCAGTTTTTTCTCTTCAATGGAGACTTTTATCTTTAGTAGTTTGCTGCATAGGGAATCCTGTATGTTGTTGCACCATATCTCGTCCTTTAGGACAGAGTCTTGGTTAGGGCCCTTCGGGTTCTCTTGCTCTTTTAGTATTTTAAAGAGCTCTCTACTGTTTGATGTTGTGCTAGCAATTCTGGAGTTCAAAGAGTCCTTCTTTGCTTGAATAGTGGCAATTTTATATATCTGTGCTGCTTCTTTGTAGGCTTCTAGACTAGGAATATCTCTACTTTGTCGCCAGGCATAGTATAATTTGACTTTAGAGTTCTTTAAGTTTGTCATTAAACCAAGGGTTACTTATATGTTTCCTCTGGTGAACCATTTTAAGAGGTGCAAACCTCTCTGTCACCACATTTAGAGAATAATCGTGTGCGAGATCTCATCCAACCCTTCCATGTTAGAGATAGCTGCATTTAAGCTTGTGGCCCAAATAATGAGATTCTCGAGTTTCTTGGAGCTTTTAACAGGAAAAGTAACTTTAGGCTCAACCCATCTTTTCGGAAAGTGGTTTATAGACATCTGAAAGTAAATACAAAAATGGTCTGGCCATGGACAAGGTGTAACTGCTATGTCAGACAAATTAAGATTTTGCGTTGCAACCCAATCCAGAGTATGTCCCTTTATATGTGTTGGTTCTCTGATAAACAGAGAGAAACCCAAATAATCCAATGCGGTGTCAAGGTACTCTGCTGCATCATCCGTGTCATTGCCCAGCCAAAGATTAAAGTCCATGAGAATAACAATTTTTTGTCTTAGGCTTCAAGAGAGCCAAAAGATTATTAGATGGTTCTGTTGAAAAGATGGGTGCTGGTGCCGACGCCCTATACAAAAGAAAGATATTTAATGTTGTTTCTGCACTAATACCTGCTTTTAACAATAAGGTTTCAACTACTTGGATGTCTTCTGTCCTACTTTCCCACAACTTTAGATTAGATTTAATAATCAAGGTGACTCCTCTCCCCCCGTTTTCAACTCTATCCTGTCTAATCAGGAAGTAACCTGCTATTGAGGATCCTGCGGCCTCGTGGGCCCAGGTTTCTGTGAGAGCACAGATATCAAGATTATTCTCCTCAATATGCATAGCCACCTCCGTGGAATGTTTCAATGGAGATCTAGTATTGAGTAGCATACATTTCAAGTTGCATAGCAAGGATATCCCCCCGGTGCTGCCCTCCTGAGAAGTCTGAATAAGATCTGGAATTGGACATTTTTTCTGGAAATATTCCAGTCTAGGATCACTTTTTTGTATGTTAGCCGGCTTTAAAGGTAATAAATACAATACATAATCTCTCCATTTGGAGGTAACACACCGTAACCTTGAACTCTTCCAAGTTATCTTGCCTTCCATCCCGTCACACCTTGGTGTAGACTCTTCTCTGATCGGTGGATCCTCTGCCAAAGTCATTGGTTCCACATTTGCTCCAGAACATAATGGTTCAACCTAATTTCCAGAAATACCAGTCTCTAATTCCTCCGATATTGCTTCCTGCCTCACATCCCTGACATTCATTGATTTATCATTCTCAGATCTTACAATACTCTGCTCCACACCTCTTGTATTTCCACCAACATTCTCATCACTCCATACATCTCTCACAGACGCTCTGTCACACACTCTGTCCTCTGCTTCATGGCACTTGCCAAGTTGCCTCATGCTCCACATTGTCCCATATTCTAATACAACCACAATCTTACGAATCCTCTTGGTACCTGACAAATACAGAACCTCCTTCCCCCTTATCCTGGGATTCCATATCCTTACTTTTTCTCCTGCTCGAAATGGTTCCTGATTTATCTGTTTCTTTCTCTCATACTACCTTTTGTATCTCTCTCGACATTCCTCTGCTCTCCTTATAAGTTACTGTCTGTTTACCTTGACTGGACCCGATGTGCCCAACCATTCCGATGCCAATTTACTAATGGGCTTCCTCCCCCTCAAGGATATAAAAGGTGGCACTCCCATTGATGAATGTGGTATGGTCCTGTAATCCCACACCATATCCCTCACAGTTTTCATCACATCTAATTTAGACATGGAAGCCAACTGCAGCATCCCTTTCACAACTCTCATGAATCTTTCCACAAGCCCGTTCTGCCTGGGAGAGTACAGGGCTGTTGTTTCGGATCTGCGTGATTTTTCCATCGCAGAAAAGTCCATGACGGAAAAGTTTGCATGAGAAATGTGCGAACCACAAAAGGTTCGCACATTTCCCATGCGAGCAAGCATTCAAAACCCCTACATACCCACACCCCCACCCACACACCCAACATAACCAAAACCTACTTACCTTTTTTACACGCTGAGTCCCTGCGGCGCCAGTTCCCTTTCACTTCCGTGATCGGGAACCGGCACCGCAGGGTCCTTTTCTTTCCCCGGAGCTGCAGGGGTGTCCCCCGGAACCCTTGCTCACTATACCACACAGTATAATGAGAGGGGTGTTGCGGGGGACACCCCTGCAGCCCCCGGTTTATTTTATTTTTTGGGTGTGCTGCAGGGGTGTCCCCTGCAACACCCCACTCACTATACCACACAGTATAGTAAGCGGGGTGTTGCAGGGGATACCCCCACAACCCCTGCATTTTTTTGTTTTTATACTTATCTACAATGCTACCACCAAAGGTTCAAACTTTTGGTGATCGAACCTTTGGTGGTAGCATTTTTCTAACTTTTTGTACGGTCAGACCTTTTTTTTTTGGTCCGATCATACAATTCTGTCTCTTCATGTCTCACTCCTGGACTATTCAGATAATTCTGAAAATACCTTTCATTGGAACTGTACCCATTGTCCGTCAATATCACTGACGGAAAACCCTCTCTCTGAAAAATGTAGTCTAGAAACTCTACCACCGCGGTGGCAGTGATCTACTCACCCCAACCCACATATGGCCATTTGCTGTGGTAATCAATTAATGTAAATACATACTTCTTCCCATGATATTTTCCAGGCAGTGAACTGTAAGAAAATGTTTACTGCCACCTCTCTGTCACTATACTTTTATTACGGGCTCCTTGGCTAATCATCGGAAAGACTAAGTATCACGGCATGCAGAGCCATCTGAAAAGCTTGGCATCATGGTAGGCAGTAGGAAAACACTCACACCTTTTTGCAGATACCAAAATAAAGTTCAGAAGCAATGATAACCCCAACACCCTTTTGTATTTGGGGTTTTTCTTGTTATATTATGTTTCATCAAACAAAACAGCCAACACTTTAGGAATACTTATCGCACATGGGCACACAGGCAAAATGACATTTCTCATTGAACTCAAAAGAAAAACAAACATGCAAGGCCAGTTTTCACAATTCAATATTACATTTGTATTGGCAGCTTATTAATATCAACAGCTTTCAAAATCCAAGCCTCTTTGGCGCTCATTCACAACCCCCACCCCAGAACAGTGATTTCTCATTCCCCTAAGCAACCCTGGTTGATATTCATTAGTGAAATTGGCAGAACGACATACATTCCCTAGAAGCAACCTTGTATGTACACTTGGCAAGTTTTGAGAACCCATGTATGACAGAACATAACTTCCCCCTTCTGAATGATTTACAGTTTACACCCAGGCTAACCCAGTTGTCCTTCGGTATTTCAAGGACAAATTAGTTCTTGCCCTTTTTTGTGGCCCGTTTGACACTTCCCTAATTAGTCTATGGGAGATACCCTAATCAATTAGCCTTTTTACCTATACTCACCAAGATCTTTGTGTTTGAAGCCTTTGTCTGCTTCGTGGTTCACCCCACTGGCAATCGTCCTCCCTTCACAATGACTGTCTCTCGTGCCAAGATCTGCTGCCTGCAGGGTCACAGCGAGCCCAGCACACCGGCAGATCAGGCCGGCCTCATCTATGCAGCTCTGGTCTGCCCACCGCTCCTCTCCCGCATCAGGAACAGTCTGACAGCCTGCACCTGACTCGATTCTGTTAGATGTTCTTTCTCTCCCTTGCCTTCTCTCTCTGTTCTACCTTTTTGTGTGACAACCCCCTTTCTTTCTCCTCCCTTTAGCTTTTAAGCCATCTTTTGTTTGCATCCCTTTACCTATATTTCTCTATGGTTTCTTTACTGTTTCTCCTCCTATACTCAAATACAACCGTGATGTCATTAGTGATGTCTCTGATCAATCACCAACCCCCTTCTAGACACCACCCCCAGTAACTGTCCAGTCTTTTCTGGTCTTTTCTACGATGACCCCTACATAGCAATTTTGTCCAACACATCACCAGAGCCCAGATGAATGTGAAACAAAATCCTGACTCACACCAACCTTAACAATGGGCCCTGTAAGCTAGGGGGTTATGCATAGATGAAAGTAGAAATAATCATAGGACACAAAAGCTTTATTAAAGGTTTTTATTCAATGTTTATGTTTAAGTGACTGTACCATGTTCCTCACCATGGGGGACATCTGGAAGACTGGACTGTGGGACAATGGGCAGGTCTCCCCGGCCCACAATAATAGACTTAGCTGGGGGACGTTCTGGAAAAGATAAAACGTTAGAGGTGACAGTTGAAGGAGGGGGTGAAAAGAGATAGAGAAAGCAAGAAAGAGGAAAAAGAAGATTAACACTGCCTGGGGGGTTGCTGCCCGGGGGGTTGCTGCCCGGGGTGTCTGTCAGCTGCAGCCTTGCAGTGAAAAGGAAATAGCCCATGCCACGTGCATGTAGCGGCCTGGGTGAATATAAACGCCCAGGGTTGCATGTGTAGGGCGGACCCCGAGCCAGAACATGACCTGTGAGGCAACAGCCCACCAGGTGGCCATCCCGGGTGAGCCAGAGAAAGTCCTGGGCCACGTGTGCAGTGTGGCCTGGGTGAAAATAACATCCTGGCCCAAGCCGCGTGCCGCTGCCAGTCCGGGCAGCCCAGAAGTCAAAGAAGTCCTGGGCTGCATGTGCGTTGTGGCCCGGGTGAAGAGCAGGCGGGGCAAGCGGTGAAGAAGAGAAGACCCCGGCGGCACCAGCGAGAGAGGCAGCACAGCATAGGGGCCTGCCGGAAATCCGCTCTCCCCGGGGCCAGAACGGGGAGAGCAGGAGGAAGCAGAGCTCACCTGGAGCCCCCGCCGCAATGTCCTAAGCAGCCAGGGCTCATGCAGAGTGTGTCGGCTGAGTGCCTTAACTCCGCCCAGGTGGGCGGGCCTGGGCAGAGTACAACAAGGACTTTCCCCCGCTCTTGCTAAAGCACTGCCACAGAGGAAATTTAACCCTGCACCTTCTAGCAGGTAGACCAAGTGCTTATAAGCCCAAGCGCTATTAAAATTAAAACACTGCCACAGAGGAAAAGAGCAAAATGTAACTACTGCGCTGCCAGCAGGCAGCATGGGCTGATAAGCCCCAGTGAGACATTTAGGGCTGGCAGAGCCCCAACTAAATTACACCACTGCCATGGAATGGGCTTCTAAAGCTCTGCAACCACAGCATCACCACAGAGGAACTAAGGGCTCCCAAAGCCTGTTTTAGGCACAAAGCACTCAAAGCACTGCGGGGACATCACCCATACCATGAGGACTGGGGCTATCAAAGCCCTAACAATGAACAGGAAAAATGATGCAAAAAAACAGTCACACAGCGCCAATTGTGAAATGTCAACTTGTGCTTAAGAGGCACAAATTAGTTTATCGGTCTGAAATGAAATCAATACAGCCTAACACGTGTTTCGAGCATGACCGTGCTCTTCATCAGAGGCTGTTTACATATTAAAATAATGTAATTTTTGGTACAAAATATCATTTAGTACAAAGTTATTACATTTGCAACCCAACGTCCAAACCGGAGGACAAAGTCACAGATCACATGGATAATATATCAAACCAAAAAATATGTATATGTAATATGGAGAAGCCCATGGTCAGTGTGTTGCACGTAAACCAATTGAAAGTTATGAAAACAAGGATCCGTATAAACATCATCATTCACAGTGCAAAATCAAATTATTAGAAATATGGTACATACCAAATCCAATTGGTAAATATGAATTGATAGTCCAAAGAGAAAAGTGAGAGGAAATAAAACATTATGAAGCAAGAAATTAGTGAGTTGCTTGCATTAAATCATTAAAGCTCAACATTGTGTATGAATATAATAAGTGGGCTGGGCCAATGCACAATGAGGCACCAGCGCATACAGCGCTCTCATACACTCAAAAGCGATAAGATGTACCTTGTAACGAGTAGCAAATATTCCATTTGACAAATAAGACCAGTCTGGCAAAGTTTACCAGCTGGTGTCCCGTAGGGTCAGTGATCAACTGAAAATAAGACAAGAGAAAATGTACAACACGTCACGCTAATTCTTACTTTCTAACCAATGTATGTCGTGATTAAATAAAAGGTGTCTTGGACATACCTCTAATCCTTCGCAGTTGCGGTCAGTAACTGTTCAATCATCACAAAGAATTTCTATAACAATCCAAATGGATCCAATGTAGTAAAATCAACGTTTCAATCACCAATGCGAGAAGGGAAGTGGAACACAAACAGTACTCAATTAGCTCATTGATTCTGCTGATTCGCAGCATTAGTGGTGCCTAATTAACTGTCTGACTAATGATCACAACCAAGGGACTGTCCCAGAACTCTCTTACCTTGGAAATGCTTTTCTCCGTTCTGAATTCAGGAACTAAACTCTGCGCAGGCGTACAAACAAATATATAGCAGAGACATCTTGACCGTTACGGCCGAGTGCGACTGCTGGAAATCAGCTGCCGCCATCATGGGTGTCTTAAAAACCATACACTGAATATCGAGCACACTTGCCATGTAGATTCTCATGTACTCCCATTAATCATAACTCAAGATATTAATTAAATGCCTTACAATAGGCTGATAACATAATATTGTGGTGCAAACATACTGTGTTTAGTGGTATTTATCTCGTCTTTTCGAATGCTAATTTATTTTGTTTTCCACAAGATGCTCCAAGATTTAAAAGGCACGCATGAGTGCGGGCTGATCAAGGGCCACAGTGCAAACGCAAGTATGCAACTGTGACTACATGCATCAGTTAATAGCATGTACTATGTTATTATTAGGCGTTCATGAGTGCCCCATTGTGCCAGTTGCCTGGTTGTGCATATGTTCATCATTTAAGTCGTTTACCGAAGACCTAATATCTAAGGCATCCTAAGCAATCACTTATATACTGACAACAACAGACACAGACCTCATATCCAAAGCAACATTGATCAGATATATATAGACCAATCACATGGGTCATGTGCAAACTGTGTATGAAGAGTTTTTGAGTTAGTTGCATGTGTATATATGCCCTGTTCATACAATTCATGCAGCCTGAGTGACGCCCAATCTAATTTGCAAGTGCAGTGGACTCTCAGTCACTTTGGCCACCAGTTTTCTGGTTACTAACAAGGAACAGGACTGCCATAGCCACAGGCAAGATACCTGTGGTGCCACCCATGGCAGAGCAGGACAGACAGGATCCAGAACTGACCTTATGATAGAGGACCAAAATGTACTGTGTGTTAAGTGACATGTTAGTGACCATGATGACTGGAAAAGGGGAAATGTTTTGGGTTAGAGCAGACTGCAGCTGCTAAGGGGTTTGTGAGGGTGTAAAGCAGGTAATGGGTTGTGATGAAGCGGGGGATTGAGGAGGAAAGTATGGGGCCCATAGGCAGAGTTTATAGGAATTTGCTTTAAATTAATTTATTGATGGGTTTGTGCAATGAGTAGCTATTACTCTGATTAATGCATTATTAAACATTGAAGGGGAAATCTGAATTGTTGTATGGGGTTGGTATGAAGAAATAGGATGTTTTGCTGGCTTAAAAAAGTTAACAATGTTTATATAAAAACCCACAAGGGTAACTAAACTCGCCCTCTGGTATACTGTGCCTCGTTAACATCTAGGAACTCAGCATTGTGGCCCATCTCCCGTGCTAACCTTTTCATTGCTTGATGAGCGCACCTCACCAGAGCATGTGGACTGTGATGGTGGGGTGGTGTCCTTGTGGTTTCGGAGTATTTTTAATAATAGGCTTCCCGGGCCAGGGGGAAAAACATGGCTACAATTATGCTGACACATCATGTCCTGAATCCAGCATCTGCAAGGCACACCACTGTTCAGCTTTTCAATTTTGCATTTATTTTCTAAACTAACATTGCAGCGTGAATGTTTGTGCACCTGGAACCTGCAACATGGCCTATGACCTAAGCAACCCACTCTGGCCCCCACACCCAATTGCTAATGTCAGTAGTGTTAACATTAGTATTGTTAACAGTTCGTAATGTTAACATTTTTATCACCAACAACGTACACTGCAGTATACTGCACATATGTTAACTTTCCTTACTGCACATCTGTTCATTTTCCCTACATAATCCCCCCTTTTTCTGCAGAGAGCACTGAACAAACATGGCTACTCTGCAGAAAACGAACCTCCTGGCTTAAAATGCATGTGCTCCACTCAACTGCATCCTATGATCATCAACATGTGCAAACATCTCCGTCTGTCATGGTATTATTTTGACAGACCTTCAGTTCCATATTCAGTACTTCACTTTTCCTTACATTACAGAGACATGAATCCTAGATAAAATCATGTTTAACCATTAATTTAATTAAATTCTGTGATCTTAGTGCAACCATTTGAACATGTTTTTTCTTAATATTGAAGTGTCAGCAAATGGCTTTAAAAAAAAAAGAAATTCATAGATCAAAAGGAACTGACAACAATTGCCCATGCAGAGAACGAAATTGGCAACAAAAGTCCATACGGAAAACAGAGAATATAGAAATTGGGATATCATGAAAGAACAATGGTGAAAAAAGAGAAAAAATAAATAAAAATGAATGTATTTAGTATCCTTTGGACTTGGCAGTGACATATCCATCATAAGGTCTAATGCTGACCCCGGCTTGTGTATATCTTCATTGTTTGCCGAAAAGGCCTGTGCCCATGTCACAAAGTACATCATAACAATACTGCAGCCTTCCATCTCATCATCTGGTCTTCCTATTTAGGCTTGCGAATCTCTTTCCATCTTCTCCTCCCCTTTTTGATCCTGAGCACTCTGCCTTTGCTCAGTCCTGTGGCCTCCTACCCAGACATTTGATTCCAGAGACTTCCACAGACCACTGATTAAGGAAACAAGTTGGAGAAACTAAACCAGAACAAAGAGACAGAAAGGTTAAGCACCAAGCGATAATGCCTTTTCCTTTAGGACAACCCCTGTTTTCTAGCTGTCTGGCATAACATTTAAATATGAATATTTTGCTGTTAGTACCCATCTTCACTTCTAATTCACACCTTCAGGCACACCACATCCAAAACACCTACTGACCTCCTCCGATGAACCCATTTCATTCCTTATGTGAGCTACTCATCTTACTGCTATTCACTGACTTACTCAACTTGGTTTTAATGTGACCGTTACACCTCTCACTGCATACTGGTTTCTCCAGACTGCTCTATCCTCTTGATTTCATGTTTTGGGTGAAATGGCTTGATCTGGTTCACATGCAGTTGAAATCTATTTGTATTCTTTAATAACACCCTCAATTCCTCTCTTGCTTTGCAGTACTCCTCTGTTAAAGGATTGTGCTCTGCATCTGACAGATGATTGGGTCTTCTTTCTGTGCTTTGATCAAGTTCTGATCGGGCGTATCAAAACTCCATTGCACCACTGGATGATCACTTGCTCCCTGAGATTTGTAACGTGTTACAGCATCCACTTGGATCTCACTGAGCAAGTTCTCAATTGGAAACAATTCCCCCCATCACTGCCCAATTGTGTCCACTTGATCAGCCTCGTCATTCCCTTGCTTGTCTTCACATGGTATTCTGGAGTTCCCTCGTATCTTCCTCTGGGGAATTTCCATCTCATTCACTGAAACAAATATTGTCAATGGCCTGGATCAGTTTTCCATGTTTGAATGGTTTTTTGTTACATGCAACCATTCCTCTCAGCTTCCACCCCGGTAAGTACTCTGCAAAACTATTCTGTGCATAATCAGAGTCGGTAACCAAAACTATTTCTTTAATTTGTTTTCTACTGCTGTGGATATTGCTTTGTAAATTGGAGCCAATTCTGCCACCTCACTACTTTTGGTGCCTATTCTCGTGCTCACTCATGGGATACCTTCGAATTTGACCTACACATTCCCTATTCCGGCCACCAATTATTTTTCAGGATCACCTCCGACATGGTATGCACAACTATCCACATACACATTTGGGAGATTCCTGCACCCTTCTTCTTTGCATGCATTGTGTGGTGATTGTTCCAATTTAGTCAAATGTGTTTCTAATTCTGTACCATCTATAGCATCTACAGCTGCACAGTAATGCAAGTCTGCCAGCCCCTGAGCTATTGGACACTTTTTATTCTGCTCATATCTCACTTCTACAGGGAATCCCTGTAGTGCCAATGCCCATGATGTAATTCTTAACTGGGCTAAGTTCCCTGATCTGATTCTCTTACTCTGCCAAGGTACTTGAGGGTAGCACCCAAAATTTTCTAAAATGGTAGAAAAGCAAATCCAGGCCACAGATGCTTGCACCAATGAAGAAGAGAAAGACCAATTGTGAAAAATATTCATAGAATTCAAGGAGGTATTTGCCTACGATTGTGGCTATGCTGATCCCCATGTTGCCAAACTGCCAGAAGGCTATGGTAGGGAATCTCTATATGTGCGACAATATAGGCTAACCTTAGCCTGTTTAGAGTCCTTGGCAGAAATAATTAAAGATTTTGAGTCCAGAGGAAACATTAGACACCTTCACAGTACTTCAAACACACCCATATTAGGTGTGGCTAATTCCAATGGTCAATGGTGGGTGTACAGACTTGAGAGAACTAAATAGAAGGGTGCCTGTGTCAAGGTGGCCACTCACATTTATTGATCAAGGCCTTGCACCACAGATCCAAGGGTCAAAGGTTTTCACTGCCTTAGATCTAACAGTACTGTGTGCCCCTAGCCAAAGATATACAAAATATATTTGCCCTTTTGTTTAAAGGGACTCAATATGCATGGAACCGTACTCCCTTTAGCTTTATCAACAGTGGTAGTGAGTTCGGGATTTTGCTGAACAAAGCACTCCGATATGCAGCTGAGAGGGGAACTGTGGTCCATGTGGATGATGTCTTGATCAAAAATGAAGATATAAAAAGCCATTTCAATGAAATTAGACATGTGCTCAGCCACTTGCAAAAGGCTGGGGGAAAATTTTCAATGCAGAAAGTGCAGTGTGTAGGAAAAGGGGACATTTCTTGGTACATGAAAATACAGAGCAAGGGTTAAATCCACAAAAGAAAATGGTAGAAGCTATCCAAATATTAAAAGATCCCACGGATCTAAAAGTCTTGTAGAGCTTGTTAGGGATTACACGTTACAATAGGAAGTTCATTGAAGAATATGCAGAAATCACACAACCATTGACTACATTGCTGAAACAGGGTGTAGACGAGGTCCCAAATATGGCCTGCACTCCAGCCACCCATTTTGAGATGCCAGAAGCATACTCGCCAAGATATGTGACATATAAGGAGCAAATAAACCAACAGAGAGCCACAGTAGGGCTCTGTCCAGTGCCCATCAGAAGGACTTGTATGCCTATTGAAGCACCAATAACCAGACAACCATGGGCCGTACGATACCCATTGAGACAACCATACCAGCAGCTGACGTGAAATGAAGAGTACCTACAAACTGTCCGGGGAGAGACCCAAAGGGCTCTCATTGGAGGCGAATGCTGACGTCACTATGGTCCGTACGGATGAACGAACAACAATCAAAACATAACACTCTAAGACAAAAACACTATGGATAAAAATATCACAGACATAGAAGAGACGTTGTGAAAATATAAAGAAACATAACCATAGAGCAAGATGAAAACATGCAACCAGTTAATGTCTGTAAATAGGCTTGAAACGCAAGACGTTAAGGAAACGATACTGCTTACAATGCTTAGTAGGGGAATAGAGCGGCGTGCGCCAAATATATATCTACCTCAAGAAGCACATTATACAAGTGCAACTCCATTTATAAAAGCAGATTTAAGCCTAGGATGAGGACGAACAGGCCAGGATTCATATACCAGCACAAAGCCAGACGAAAGAGCACAATCGAAACTCAGCAAGAAGCAGCTCATGGCTAGGAATTCGAGGTCAACCCAAGGAAGGGAGGAGAGCAGCAACTCCGAAGAATCGAAACTTAAGAGCATAGACGCCTGCCCCGTGAAGGTCAAGATAAGGAGGCCGAGGCAGGTGGCGAGGCTGAACAAAGGAACATACACACAAATAGAGGGAAATTGAAGCCGATTCTCGGTGAACTGACACGTGACCAGCCTGGCGCGAAGAGGTGCCCACATCTGATGTCATCCAAACTCAGAGGATGCCATAACTTTTCCTGATAAGAAGTTACAGTCCGAGGCCACCCTCAGCCAACTAATTGACACATAGGCCTGAAGGTAGTGATTGATGGAAGGGAGGCAGGGTGAATCTTGGGCCATCCCGCACCTGGGTGTCCATTCTGCATGCTGCCAATTAAAGTGGAGATTTATGTCTAGGGGTGTAACTGACCCAATCACAATGGACCAAATAATCTAGGGTCCTATAGTAAGCAGAACCAATAAGACGTTGTACTTTTAGTGATGTCTATCACGAGTGATGTAGAGGGACGGGCATAGACGCCCACCCGATAAGAGTTATCCAATCCTCACACTCTGTTACCATATACAGATATAGTACCTATACTTAAGTTACCTTTCCCGACCAATAGAGTTTTACACGTCAATGATGATGAGAATTTGCTGTAAAAGTTACTGTTTGCATGAAGAATTTGGAAGTTGAAGCGAGACAGGCGATCACAGCTGTGATGATTTCATTTGTTTGCCCATTTTTTGTACTTGTCATTAAACAGACTTCCCTTTGCCAAACCATTTGACTTGTCCTTATTGATTGGTGTTGGAGTAAGAGAATCCTGCACCCCATCCTCCTCAAGGTCCAGCTATCTCGTTTTAAGGTGCCGGAGTGCAAGCTCTAAATCTCATGGGCCCGTTCAGAGGTTGCTCCGCCCCCCCCAGCACACTTGGTAGCAGAGGATGGTTTTGACCATCAACTAGTGAATTTTGATTATTGATAAGACACCTATTGACCGTCGACACGAAGTAACTCTAGGTCTTCAGCAATATCACGAGACCTTTGCCATTCGGCTGAGTAGACTGAGAAGCTTCCCATGGACAATGATAGTGTAAGTCCATAAAAAACTGCACTGGGTCTGAAGGAACCTGCCTTACAAAGCATAACCCTTCTCATTCCTACGGGCAACCGATCGGACGAAAAGATCGAAGGAGGCGGTAAAGGAGGCGGTGATCCAGAGGATCCAGAGAGGAACGATGCGAGCGGTGTGTGAAATGAAAAGTGATGCTTTGGCAAATGTTCCTAGGCAATAGAACAAGTAAGGGGAAAGGTAATGGAGGGAGGTGGAGAAAACAAAATAGTCAGAAGTAGAGAAGACTGTATATATATATATATATATATATATATATATACACACATAGGGGAATAATGACTCTAGAATAATTGAATAAAAAGAGTATACCGGGGAGGACACCCGAGATAAAGAGAGAGAATACCGGGGAGGACACCCGAGATAAAGAGAGAGGATACCGGGGAGGACACCCGAGGTAAAGATACGCTTTGTTCCTGCGCTTTAATATAATGGTCAGAAGAAACGTGAACTCATAGTCCCACATAATAGAGAAAGACTAGGCTACTATGACGATTAAAGACGTCATAAAAGGAGTTAGTTTAATCTCCATGTTGGGGTATTGATTAGAAGGCAGAGAGATCTATGTCCAGCTGATGTCTGTCTAGTCTGTTTAACGTTCGTCATACTTGTTCTGTTGATGTGTCACATGTAAGAAAATTTGTTTCTGTGTTGTTTGAAATTGATTAGGGGTTTTTCGCGATTCTATAATTAAGAGGGAATCGCACATGAATTGATGTTGTTGAATGAATTGGTGATATAGAATTTTGGCGGGAGAAGATTGGTTTGGAGCTTGCGATAGTTGGTGCTCACTCATATTGGTGGGTGTGGTGAAATTGCATGAAAGTACTGCTAGAACAGATTTGAGCATGGAAGATATTACTCTGCTAGCTCACTTGTGTAAACAATTGCCTAAACATGCACCCAAGCCTAAGAAATACAGTACAGAGTGGGTTAAGGGTAGCGCCCACAAGATGTTTATTCCGTGGCCACAGAACGGGTCCTTATCTAAAGCAGTCTTACAACATATGATGACTTATTTGCATGCCACATATACAGGCAAGAAACTAGAGAAACGCCTCGCTGTTCTAGAACTTTGGAAAATGTTCGAACAGTCAAAAGAGGAAGAGCCACCTGCAGACTGGATATTAAATGTATGCACAGAGGGGGGTGAGACGCCTACCGCGCCACCTGCCCCGCCTGAAATAGAAACCGAGGGAAGTAAGTTAGAGGGACCATACCCACTAAGAGAGCTCAAGGCAGCTGCAGGGTACAGTAACCCGCATATGAATTACTTACATACAGTAGAGACGAAATTAAGGACAAGGATCAGGATAAAAATCTTGCCTCCGCAGTCCCAAGAGATAAGGAGAGACGCGATGATGAAAGGAAGGATCAGGCACAGACAAGTGCACCTCTCGATAAAGAGAGAGAGGGAACGAAAAGGAAAAGAAGTGAAGACAGAACTGATGAAATAGCATTCGCGAAAGACGAATGGATGGGAGGACAGATATTGTTGAAACTTGATGGTAAAGGAAGTGATCATATGAGAATGAGAGAGAGGTCTGATGAGGCACAGAGAAAGGAGAAGGAAAAGGAAGTAAGGGACGAAAGAATAAAGAGGAAAGATAGGTTTAGGCGAGAACAGCTATATCGCAAAGAGCAAGGAAAGCAGCTCAGTCGCAACCAGAGTGTAGCCTATAACCAGTACAGGCAGAACCTGGAAAAACTGGTAGAAGAGCAAAGAGCATGTGAGAAAAAGGTAGAGATGAGAAGATGAAGAAGTTGGAAGGGCAAATGAACATAGGAATGAAAGGAGAAGGGAAGTAGATAAGGTCAGAGAAGAGGCGAGGAAGTGCAAAGAATTTGATGATCATATTGAACGTAAGCGTAGACAGAGGGCACGCGATCTCGAATATCTGGAGCGGGAATTAAAAAACCCAATTCTGTTGTAGAGTGGAAAGAAATTGAAGAATTGTTCCCTGCGTACGATTCAGTACCAGGCAATAGCGGGACGAAAATTGAGGATGACTTCGACAACAGAAGCATCGGGGAGACGATCAACAAAATATATGATGAAATGGGGTTGGAACCAATCTCCCAAAGGGAAAGGGAAGACGAGTGCTTGGAAAGCACTCAGCTGTATGACACTGAAGACATCACCCGAAGTAGTGGGAGCAGGAAACTGTCCCTGGATGGTATTACCCGAATTGTTCGTTTACAATTGTTCAAATAATAGGGGTCCTAATTGACCTTCTGCACAATTGACCGTATGGTCATTTTAATATATATTATGGGTTGGGTTGGTGTAATAATAATATAAGGGGATTTGGGTGGGGGTTGGATTGGGTGGGGGGCTGCGGGGGGTTTCCCCCCGCATATATATCCTAATTGACCGTTTAAATTCGGTCAATTGGGCAGAAGGTCAATTGTTATTCGAACAATTGACATTCGAACAATTCGTATACAACCCCCTGGATAGGCTAGAAATCAGTAAAAACGAAGATGATACAAGGAGTTGCGTGAATTGGGAACAATCCATGTCTGACTCCGGAGAGGAGACGGAGTGCGAGGCAAATGAAGGGAGACAGAGCGAAAAGCAGCTCCCAAGGGATAAAGAGGTACGACGGTCAGACGCTAGCCAGTCCACACCGAGGACATCAGAATCTGCCACACAGTCTGACCAACACGAAGGAACACCCCATGGTCAGAGGCGGGTACCGGCGCCCACCTATGCGGACAGGTTGAGGACATTGCCAGGTAGACGGCGATGCGGGAATGTTACCCCAGCGATGGACAGAAGAACTATGGGGAAGGAGAAAGAAGGCTGCGCATTCTAATTTCCGCTGCTAGAAAAGGTGGGAGCAAGACCGCAATATATTCCATGGCCACACATGGATCGAAAAAACCTGAAGAATAAGTTTCCAATGCTGACATCGGGAGCCGGGAAGTGGATACACGAGTTAGAAAAGATGAAAGGGGGTGTCACGTTAGCTATAGGGGACATTGAAGGTCTCCTAATTGCAATACTCAGTGAGGGAGCAGATGATGTATGGGCACGGGCTGGGTACCCTGGTGTTACCATAATGAACACTGCCCACGATGGAGCACCATTCAACAATTGCAGAGCAGCAGTATGGAAAGCGCTACGAGTGCTTTACCCAGATACCTCTGATATGGGAGCTATAACGACTCCCAAAAGGAAGAAGTCAGAAGATCCGTTGATTTATATCCAGAATTTCCAAGACGCGTGGGTGCTCGAAACGCATGAACCTTGGACAAAATCCATACCTGTGTTTTAACACATTTTATGCCAAGGGTTGCCGGAACCAGTGCAGAAGCAACTCAAGAAATGGGTAGGAGTTGAGGCTAAACCTTGGGCTGAAATACAGTTGACGATTGCACATTATTGTAGACTGTTGCAAGAAAAGAATCGGAAAAAGGAGGCAACTCGAGAAGGTGAGGAAGCGAAGCTGGTGCAAAAGAAATTATCCAAGTACGTTCTTGAAGGAGCCATGCGAACTAGCCCAGCTGAACAGAACACACAACAGGTGGCTATCCCACAGCATAATAACCAGGGTTTCGTAGGACGAAGGGGAAGGGGATTTAGAGGAAAAAGATGGCAGAGTAATCAGGGAGGTTTCCAGAGTAATCAAGGAGGCTTTCAAAACATGCAGATGGGCAGTCCAGATATGTCAAATGGACAAGCAGCCCGACCACCGCCGGTGTGTTGGTTGTGTGGAATGATGGGGCATCTGGCGCGCTCGTGCAGGAGCCAAGGCGCGTGGCAAAATGACCAAGGAATGGGAGCAGGCACAGTGAGTCCGCCTGCATTCTCCCAACAGGGCGGTGCACAGAATCACACAGTGCAGCAGCAAGCACCAGGCATGCAGCAGGGTGCGCACCAGGGGGTTCAACCCCTGAGCATGGGGAACTTGCCACAAGGGCAATTCCAACAGGCACCACCGCAAATGTTTCAGGGCACAAACTCTGCTAGGGGAGGCAACCCCGGGAATGGAGAAAACCCACAAGTGTACAGTGGACCTAACATATATATGAACTAGGACAGCTCACTGGGAACCCTGATTTGCTCTATCCTATCAGTGACACCAGACCCTAATAGGGAACCTAGGGTGAATGTCCCCATAGGGGGTAAAGAATATTCCTTCTTAGTTGACACGGGGGCAACACGCTTGTGCATACGAGAAGGCACATTTTCCTTGTCCGGCAAGGCTATAGATACTTAGAGTTTTACAGGAGCTCACAGCTGATGTCCCTTTACAAATGCACTCCCAGTCTCCATAGGGGAATGCGAAATGAATGTACCTTTGTTGTATTCGCGTCAGACCCCAGTAAACATTTTGGGTCGAGATTTAATGACAAAATTGAATATGACCATCTCGTTTACAGAGGAGGGCATAGTATGCTCAGCCCCGGGGATGCACTATTCGAATGTGTGCGATATGATCAGAGCCTATTCAGGACACAGAGCTACGAGAGCTATACCACTGAAACCTGAGGTTTTCGCATATGGCATACGTGTACTTATGGCAGGATTACCAGGCCTCGCAGACAAGGTCAGGAGAACCCCGGACACATTTATATTCAGGCCGAGAATACCAATGCATGAAGAGGAGGGACAAATATTTCCCTTGATGATACATGCTGCAGTAGTGCGAAGTAGAATAGCACTAGTTGAAGGCTACAATGATGAAGGCAGACAATGGTGTGCGATTATCGCCATTGAAGAAGGATATCGAGTGGCCGACGTCACCGATGACGATCTGTTTGAAGAACTACCAGACTCAGAAGAGACAAGGGTAGAAGTGAGTCTCATATGTTTGGTAAAAATGATCAAAAGAGAAGTGCCACAGAGGATGATGTTGGCACTGATACGTCCAGAATACTTTGATGACGACATGGCCCAGGTGCCTGTCTCAGTATGGACCACAGGACCGTATGATGTAAGCCTCCTGAAGGGGGTGGGAGAAGTAAAAATTAATTTGAAACCTGGAGCAATTTTACCAAGAGCACGACAATATCCCATTTCCAGAGAGGCGGATGAAAGGATCGCAAAGACTATTTCTGCCATGATGGAACAGGGCATTCTAGTAACGTCAGAGTCACCCTGTAACACAGTGATTTATCCTGTCAAGAAATCAAAAGTTGGATCTTGGCGTTTAATCCAAGATTTAAGAGCATTAAACAATATTGTTGAAGCCGAGTTTCCTCTAGTCCCTAATCTTTCAACGATTTTATGTAATATACCCGTCGAACCAAAATATTTCACAGTGATTCACTTGAAAAATGCCCTTTTCTCAATCCCGTTGCACCGTGATTCACAAGATCTGATGTTGTTCACATTCAGACAAATGCGTGCGAAAAGCACAAGGTTGCCACAGGGGTACTGTGAGTTCCCGTCCATCTTTAACAGAGTCCTCCAGATGGACCTGAGCAATATTGCAGTAGAAAGCGTTGTCTTGCAGTATGTGGATGACATTCTGATCTGCAGCACGACCGAAGAACAATGCAGGTTCGATTCAGTTCAGCTACTGACAATACTGGCTGAGAAGGGTTGTAAGGTTAACAAGGAAAAACTACAATATTGTCAACAGTAGGTGCTGTACATAGGCCAGTTAATTTCGCATGAAGGAAAAAGGGTAACCCCAGAAAGCGCTGAAGCTATCATGAACACGGCAAAGCCACTCACGGTAAAACAAATGCAAAGCTTTTTAGGCCTGTGCAATTATGTTAGAGCATGGGTCTTAGATTACAGCTCATATACCAAACCCTTACTGCAGGCTCTGAAGAAGGCCCAGATGACAAAGGAAAAGATTGAGTGGACCGAGGCAATGGAAAAGGGGTTTACAGAACTCAAGAGAGCAATTTGCACGGCTCCTGTCCTCGGGATTCCTAATTATGCAGAGGAATTCTACCTGTTCTCGCACACGAATGGCAGCGTTATGACGGCAGTGCTTGCTCAAAAAACCTCATTTGGGTACAAGCCCCTGGCATATTACAGTGGGAATCTGGACCCAGTATTGAGAGGCCAATTCCCATGCGAACAAAGCCTAGCTGCTGCACCGTTCGCCATAGAGAAGGCGACAACCATTGTAATGGGATGCTCCATGACGTTGTAAGTCGAGCACTCATTGTTTGCCATTTTAGAGAAACCAAAGGGTACACTGACAGCTCAAAGAGCTTCTGCCTATGAGGTGATTATATCTAACTCATCAATCAAAATAGTTTGATGTAAAACAGTGAACCCAGCTACGTTCATAGCCGAGCCAGTCACCGAAGGAGAACCGATACATGACTGTGCAAGCTATGAGAAACTCTATGATGAAATCCCCAGGATGGAAGAAAATGCCCTTGCAGGAGGAGAGATCGTTTCCATTGACCGTTCTTCGAGAATCGACCAAGAAGACGGACACAGATACACAGGCGTTGCTGTGATGAAACACATAGCAAATGGAGAATTTCGAGTACTCCTCAGTGCACGAATACCATCTCATTACTCAGCACAGGCTGCAGAGGTATTGGCATTGATACTTGCCATTGAGAATCACGCAGACTAGGAAGTAACAGTGTACAGTGACTGCGCCTAAGTGACATCCACAGTGCACGCAGGCCTAGCGTGCTGGAAAAGGAGGGGCTACCTCCGAGCGGACGGCACACCAGTACAGCATGCAGCCTTTATGACAGGCTGATTAAGGCACTACAGCTCCCAGTGGGCATAGCGGTTGTAAAATGTGCCGCCCACACTCACGGGACAGTTTTTTTGTCGCTCAGAAATCACGCAGCAGACACGGAAGCCAAGCGTATGGCATCCAAAAGTGAGACGATCATGGAAGTAGAAGTGGCGTGCACCCATGAACGAATGATGGTGACAAGAACCACACCCGAGGCCTATAGTAACATGTGGCAGGCACAACTAATGGAGTTACAAGAGGAGGCACCACAAGATGAAAAGAATCTTTGGAAACATCGAGGGTGTTCTTTAAACCCCTCTGACAGATTGTGGCGGCAAGACAGCACTGGTAAACTAGTAATGCCGGTAGCCCTACTAAAAATAGCATTGGAGCAATTACATTACCCCATACATATGTCAAAGGAAAACTTAGCAGCAACGCTCACGGAAGAGTGGTTTATACCGAATTTAGCGGAGCATGTTGCATTCTTTATATTGAACTGCATAATCTGCTAGCAATTCACCACTGGGCACATATTAAAGGTAGTGAGAGGAGTCATCCCCCTGGCCAAATGGGCCTTTTCAGCACTTACATATCGACTACGTCAACATGATCCAAGTGTGTAACGTGTACAGGTACTTAATTGTAGTGGTGTGTTCATTCTCTAGATGGATAGAAACAGGTCCTTGTACACACCCAGACTCTACCTGTGCGGCCAAATTCCTGGTGAGGGAAGTGTTCCCTAAATGGGGGGTGTGTGAGGTGATGAGATCAGACAATGGAGCTCATTTTGTTAACGCAGTTTTCGAGCAGATCAGCTTGTTGCTTGGTATAAAGCACAAGTTCTCGTCGGCGTATCATCCGGAAAGTAATGGTATTAGTGAGAGGCTCAACGGCTTGTTAAAGGAAAGGATAGCCAAGTTGAAGCTTACGCTAAAGAGGGGATGGTTGCAATGACTTCCATTGGCATTGTATGCTCTTCGGAACCAACTAGGCTCCGACCATCACCTTACGCCACACGAGATGGTCACAGGAAGGAGAATGAATACCCCACTTACCCCACAAAATAGAGCTAGATGTGATGCCTAGCCAACCCGAGAGGTCCTGGGAACCGAGCTACAAGAATACCTGAACTGCATGACATGCAGCCTTACTGTAATTTCAGACCAACTGCAGCGACGACAAAAAGGGTGCAGCACAGCACAAAGCATTGCAGAAGACTCTGCAACAGACCCAGCTCAAGGTCTTTGTGTTCCACTCGTCTGTCCTGGAGATGTGGTGGTAGTAGAAAACCACACGAGGAAAAGGTGGGACGAACCAAGATTCAATTGTCCCTTCATCGTAGAGGACTGCACTCCTTCAGCTGTAAAATTGAAGGGCAGGAGAGCATGGATTTTTCTCAATGACATTAAGCCCTACATCAGAGAAAGACCTCAAGCTGCACCACACCGCAAAGAAATTACAGACAATGGGGTAGAACCTCAGCACATGCAGACGAAATCCATGATGAGGAGGAAGGACGCATGAGCAGCAAAGACAAGACAAAGAACTCATTTGCAAGTTGTGGCTTAAACTGGACAGTTCCTCTAAGCAAAAAGGGGGATAAGGACATAACGGACACTCTATGCATCTCAGTTGTAGGGTGAAGAAGACAATTGCGCATCTAAGCCACAACACGTTTTGTGACACGAACTTGTGAATCAACCCACACTCCAGCATTGTTGAGAAACAAGACTCTTACAGACATTGATCAAGGACATTTACCTAAGAGCTAAACGCAGTATCCTGAATCATCGAATATCAAGACCTTGTTGTGCAGCATTTATGGTGTCACCTAGCAGAAATATCACAAGGGATGTGCTGTCCTATTTTCAATTAGTGCTGGAAACATATCCGCCACTTGCAGGGAGAGTCACCAGTAGCACAGACTTTATTCAAGATCCTGCCAACAAAAAAGTAATTTGGCAACTGCTCACTGTCATCGCGGAAGCCTTCATTGTGTTGCCAGAATACAGTGATAAGGACACAAATGCTTCCACCACAGGCAATTGTAGATTAACTCGTCAAAACACTCTTCTTCCGCATCATAGAAGAGTGCCCAGCCATTTTTTCTGAAGAACCACTGACACCCTTACATTCATAAGAGATCCAACAAACACTGAACATTTGAACCAACTGTGGGCTAAACTGAACTACCTGGTAGCAATCCAC
Organism: Ambystoma mexicanum; assembly: GCF_040938575.1. Taxonomy (NCBI): domain Eukaryota; kingdom Metazoa; phylum Chordata; class Amphibia; order Caudata; family Ambystomatidae; genus Ambystoma; species Ambystoma mexicanum. The sequence goes on from NC_090938.1 coordinate 617,411,101, forward strand.
GCGACATGAAATTGCAAGGACTGTTCACGTCAAGGGAAGAGCCTATAATCCTGAACCCAGCAAGACAGGACGAATGTCTTTATCACCAGAACACAGCAGATACGCATATCATGTCTTCTTTGACCTCATTGAGAACTTTCCAGAGCTAGTGGGAAGACCAACCAATGTTGATGTACTTACATTTCTCGGAGATCCAGTGAAAAGTACTCAGCTAAACATGCTCTTGCATGCCATTATAGCTCAGATTAAGAACACTAATGTCCATCGACTTCTTGTGAGATGCCAGTGTAACCTTCCGCTGTGGGACAGATCGAGGAAGCCAAGGCAGCTCTTCATCTTGCAGACTTCAATTTGGAGAATAAGGCTGACGATTAAGAGAGAAACGCTGACCATTAACACGTGAAGAATTAGAGGTATGTCCTAATAGTACGGTAGAATCTACCTAGTGTAAATCACTCTTAATTTAATCCTGATAGATTTCATGTTCCTTTTAGAGAATCGCATACTTGAGGGGAATTAACTATAGAACTTGGACCGCCTGATGAAAATAAGTATACACGCTAACAGCAACAGCACGTGGGCTGAACTATACATAGCGTCCCTAGGAACTAGGTGAGTGGATTCTAAAGATCCAACCTGCATTTTAAGATTAAACTAGTGTGAATACACGTTAACTGCTATTGGAAACTAAGTAGATATACTTATCTCCACAGGGTAATACCACTATACATTGGGACAATTGAGACCCCTAATTAGATGCGGCAATACCAAACAGGGATTTCAATACAATTTTTTCCGTTTAATACTAGAATTTTCTTTGATTCACAAAATCATTAATAGCAAATATCCATATTGTTTCCAGAAATTGTGCGTGAAGATGACGCTTCCACTTCCCCACAATTGAATAATAATTCTCTGAAGATAAACAAGAAAATTAAGCTGAAAAACTTCAGTGTTTGTACAAAAGATTGAAGAACAAATATCATTTAGAAGTGTCACATTGTATAATTTGATTGTGAATATTTTTGTTGAATGCTTGAAATATTGTTATAAAACTTTGAATGGCTCCTGAAGAAGAGAGGTTTCCTCTCGAAACGCGTAGAGCTCACAATTATTAATTTTTCCTTTTTTTTGGAGTGAATTTGTGAAGTGAATTGAACTCTCAAATTTTAGATTCCTGATTTCTTGAATCCTAACTACATTAAAAAATTCTGAACTTAATACCTTAGTGAATGTTGCTTACCTTATTGTCATCACTTCTTTACACATTAAGAGGTATATTCCGAGACAAACTGTGATTGAAAAATATTTGAGTCGTTAAAAACTGTTTGGAATATTCATTTCCTATACTAAGTGGTGTGCAGGGGACGGGAGTTCCTACTGAATATAGGAACTCTTTTATTTCCCAGCTCTTCATCTTTCCGCCATGTCGTGGGACAGATCGAGGGAGCAGAGACAAGAACTTCACCTGTTATTTCTGATTTTTGATTTTGATTTTTCCATGTTTTCTATTTTTTCACATTTGAACAGATTCCAGCATGTCCTCAGGACTGAAGCAAATTCAGGGGGTGGACTGGGATCTCACTTATTTTGAATATACACAATGAATGTGACTTGCCAAAGGGGTTAGTCTAATCTCTTTTCATAGTCTAGTAAGGGAACTGAATCCCATAACCAGAGACAATCGTCACCCACAAGAGGGGGGACACTTGTGAAGCACCAGACACTTTAAGTCACTAACTTTCGAGAACCAACAATGGAGGGAACGAGAATAATAGAACATTGACATTTTTCTATAATCGAAATGGGGGCCCAGAACAGTAAACTGGTCATCCCACCAGCAGAGGGGCGCCCCCGCTTCCCTGGAAGGAAATGCTGCCACCTTTCATACTGCGCGATATGTATATGCATGGTGATTATCATTGTCTTTTTGTCATTAACAATCAGAACAGCATTCTTTATTGGTGCACGAAACAGTCCAATTGCAGTGCACCCACCGGATAATTTACACATAGGTCCCACAAAAACACCCAGACCATATATAGTTATTGTAGTCCCGAGAAAATCCAATGGTAAGGTAAATGAACTGAAATTGAATGTAATTAGCAGTGACACACACACACTTGAGGTCACGAATGAAGAGAAAAGCTGGAGACAGGGTCAGCACGGAGTGAATGAAAACATAGCACTAACTACTACACGCACCCACACACTAAATGCACACAAAGGCAGCAGAGAGCACAAGACTGCCTACCAGACAATCAGTCCCAGTAAGTAATGAAAGAAACCGAAAGGAATCAAGTGAAAGGCCGACTAATGCAGACATAGCAAAAGCCCTCGAGAAGACTGAAGCGGCTACGAGAGAATTCACTGCAAGGACACAAATGTTGATAGATCATTTATTGCCGTTCATAGCTAGAGTGAAGAAACTACATGAGGAACTGAAAAATAAACCTGCCGAGACTGTATCGTCAAACACACAAGTTCCAACCCAAGGGACAAGAATCAGACCTACCATACAGCCATATACAGGACCAGTGTCAGGCTGGATAGCATGGGCACTTGCACGCAGAAAAGAAAAGATGCACGAGGACCAGGAAAGAGCAGACAGAATCGTGTCCACTCGAATGGCACAGATAAAAAAAGGCCTGCACCATCGACTGAAATGCCAGCGAGTCTTCCAGCAAGAAAGAGTCACAAAGACGCTTTTAGGGATGTAGTCATTGCGAACTACAGGAAGACACTAAGAATCAAGAGGAGCCTACATGAAGATAACAGTGAACTGAACGACTACCTAGACAGCACAGCACATCTAGGAAACAACATTTGGTACCAGCACATGAAAGAGGTTGGAAGAAGGAAATCAGAAGGAGAATGCTTCGTTTGTGCACTTTTACCGTAGAGCATGGGGAAATCCAAGATCTTCGTGGCTGTAGAAATTGACGCCCCATCAGCACACTGTCTTTCACACGTAGCAATGTGTGACACCAGAGCACAGTTCATGGGAAGGGATGCCTCATTGATATGGGCAACGGAGACAAATTACCCGGATGAAGATGATTATATACAGGGCATTAAGATGAGAAACAGAGCCCATACAAGGAATCATGTGATCACGTACGAGAAGCCTGGAGTTAAGGAACAGAAATCAGATGGGAAGTGAACCCAAAGCTAAATGTCCATGGAAAAACTCCAGAAGAAGCAAATAATTGGAAGAGCAGAGGCCAGATGCAGATTTGGGGAACAGTGCTTTCACCAAACAGATGGGAAGAAGGAGTGGTGATCTGCCGAGCATGGAAGGTCTATGGAGCATATAAGGAAGCAATAGAGAACTCACAGAGGTTGTGCAAACCTTTATGGCCTAAACTCACAAGATTACTGACATGGGTCGAAGATAGAGGAGGACCATTGCTGATAGTGCCACTGGAAAGCCCGAAATTGTGCTTCAGGAACAATGGCACGAGGAAGATGGGAGAGAATCAGAACTGCGGACGAATCTTTGAAGCTCCAGGGATGACTCACGGAACCGCAGTAATTATGGATCATTACTGGGCGTGTGGATCCAAAGCATACATAAGACTGCCGAAACACTGGGGAGGCATATGCACAATAGTGAATGTCCACGTTCCTGCATTAGTGATCCCGAAGGGTGACCTGAATATGGACAGTTTCCCATAAGCAGATGCTCACCTGAGAAAAGGAGATCTGTGGAACTGGTACCCCGAAGAAAGAGAGAGAATTACTTTTCTGCCAAATCAGAAGAAGCATTTCATGCAATCCCATATGAACATAGGCTGTTCAGCCTCACCTCATCAGTGTTCGCAACAATCCTCATGCCAAGATTCCAGGTTAGAGCAAATACGAAATGGTTGCAGATAACCAGATGGGAGTTATTGCAAACCATCAACACTACCATAAAAGGATTCAACGCGATTAAAGAAGAACTAAGAGCAATTAGATTAATGACCCTTCAGAACAGATATGTACTTGACATGATCACAGCGATTGATGGAGGTGTTTATGCAAAAATCGGAGAATCATGTTGCACATTTATAGCGCCCCATGATGAAGAAAATGGAACCTTGACAGAGGCCATAGAGATGCTAACAAAGCTAAAGAACCAGATGATCGATGAAACCAACGAAGTTGATGATGACAGCTGGTTTGGAACAATTTTATCATGGGTCGCACAATGGATGGCAGACATATTCAAGTTTGTGGGAGCCCTGCTATTGATGATACTACTAGGATTTTGTGTTATGAAGATAATCATCACACAATGCCAGAAAACTGCGAAGAAAGCCATTGGGATGAAGATCATGACCGATGTCAGACCAGGATGGAAGCCCAGAAACCTGACGGATGAAGAAATAAGAAACTTCGTGAAGGCCAGCGAATTTGCGCCAGAAGGAACAAAATGTGTGCATCCCAGAAGACGTAGACATTATGAAGGAAAATGGATCTATTGTAACACAAATGGTCAGTGTCAGCTTATGATGTAAAAACAGCAGGAAGCCTGAAAGGAGTGATAAAAATATGGACTCCAAAGAAACACACATTTACACCATCATGTACAAACCCAGAGGTTGAAGAATTGGATGCAGAAGACCTAAGTAAGAGTAATCTAAAGGAGGAAGAAGAAGTGGTTGATAAACTGACCAGAGGGGGGACGTGCAGAGGAGGTCCCAAAAATGGCCTGCACTCCAGCCACCCATTTTGAGATGCCAGAAGCATACTCGCCAAGATATGTGACATATAAGGACCAAATGAACCAACAGAGGGCCACAGTAGGGCTCTGTCCAGTGCCCATCAGAAGGACTTGTATGCCTATTGAAGCACCAATAACCAGACAACAATGGGCCGTACGATACCCATCGAGACAACCATACCAGCAGCTGACGTGAAATGAAGAGTACCTACAAACTGTCCCAGGAGAGACCCAAAGGGCTCTCATTGGAGGCGAATGCTGACGTCACTATGGTCCGGACAGACGTACAGATGAACGAACAACAATCAAAACATAACAATCTAAGACAAAAACACTATGGATAAATATATCACAGACATAGCAGAAAAGATATTGTGAAAATATGAAGAAACAGAACCATACAGCAAGATGAAAACATGCAACCAGTTAACGCCTGAACAACAGGGATCAGTACAAGGACAGAAGAAATCCGTGGACATCTCAGTGAGCTCTGGCTCGCAGGCCAATTTTGACAGGACATTGCATCATGAGAACATCACAACCTGGGACCCTCTCCAGAAAAATTGCATCTTCGGTTCTTCTTCCGACCCATGTGTCTTATGGGAGGGGGAGCAGGGGTAGGATTCGACCACCCCTCTTCACTGTGATTCACCCCACTGGCAATCGCCCTCCGTTCACAGCTACTGTCTCTTGCTAACAAGATCTGCTGCCACAAGGGTCACAGTGAGCCAGCACACTAGCAGATCAGCCCTCCCCCTTCTATGCAGGTCTGTCTGCCCACAGCACCTCTCCCTCATCAGGAAAAATCCAACAGCCAGCACCAGACTCGACTCCGTTACATTTTCTTTCTTTCCCTCGCCTGCTCTCTCTGTTCTTCCTTTTTGTGTGTCCAACCCCTTTCTTTCCCCTCCCTTCACCTTTTAAGCCCTCTTTTATTTGCCTCCCTTTTACCTATATTTCCATATGGATTATTTACTGTTTCTCCTTCTAATCTCAGTTACCACCATGATGTCATTAGGGATGTCTCTGGTCAGTCACCAACCCCCTTTTAGGCACCACGGCAAGTAACTTTCGACTCTTTTCTTGTCTTTTCTACGATGACCCCTCCATAGCAATTATGTGGAACATGCCACCCGAGCCCGAATGAATGTGAAACAAAGCTTGCTTTCTGCTTCCTGACTTACACCAGCCTGAACAATGAAATTGTTCTTTCCAGAGCTCATTCTGCTGTCTCATCATGCCCTGAATTCAGCATCTGCCAGGCACACCGCTGTTCAGCTTTTCAATTTTGCATTTATTTTCTAAACTAACATTGCATTGTGAATGTTTTTACACCTACAACCTGCAGTACAGCCTACGGCCGAAGCACTCTGCACCCCAAATTAATTGCTAATGTCAGTAGTGTTCACATTAACAGTTAGCAATGTTAGAAGGATCTCTAACACCCTATGCTGCACATCTGTTCTCTACAGGACCACCAATATCCAATGCTATTTTCTCCCCTGACTGTGTTGGTACCTGAACTGGATTCAATGGTGATTCAGCAACATGTGTTTTATCGCTGTGCGCACAGGGAAAACAATTCACTACCATGTGTTCAACATCCAAAGCCATACATGGGCACCAATACGTTTCTCTTACTCTCTTTTTGGTTATGTTACGGCCCAGATGACCTCTATGAGCAACTTCTAGTATTACGGGCCTCATTCACTTGGAAGGTTCTATTTTCTAAACCCTGAACAACACGTTACCTTCCACCAGCAGCTCATTTCGTACCTGGCCAAATTGAGCACTCACCCCCGAGGAGTGTTTTTGCCACCTTTTCTCTAGCAAGTTGCAAACTCTATTCCACTCCACGTCTGTGCCGCATTCCTTACGCCACTTCGTTGGTTCCAAAACTGCATCCTATGTTACATGTGCTACCATTGCCTCCTGTACCAGCAATCCATGTTCCCTTTCGTTGGTTAGCCTTTAAAAGCAATCTGCAACCACATTGGTTAATCCAAGAGTATACACCAAGAAATTGTACTCTTGTAGAGCAAGGGCTCACCGGTTTATTCTTGGTGATACATACCTTTTATGCCCCACCAATGTGTGAACAAGAGGTTTGTGATAGGTTTTAATCAGAAACGAGATGCCCCACAGGAAGAACTTAAAATGGTTCATAGCCCAATAGCAAGCTAACCCCTCACGTTCTATCATGGAGTAATTTTTTTCTGCCCCTTGTAAAGCCCTTGAGGAAAGTGCATTAACAATCTCCTGCCCATCCTTCATTTGCTTGAGTACAGCTCCCAGACCCACTCCGCTTGCATCTGTAGTAGGCACTGTTTTCTTACAAGGATCAAACATACGTAGTGTAGGAGCATTGAGAATCCCCTTCTTGATACTCTCTAGAGCCCTGTCCTGACATTCACTCTATGTAAAGGTGACATTCTTTTTAATTAAATCCCTCAACAGAGCACCCAATGCAATAAACACACATTTTGAGTAGTACTCGGCCAGTCCAAGGAATGCCCTCAGGATGTCTTTGTCATGTGGTGCTGTGGTTTTTAGTATTGCCTCCACCAGATCAGTTCTGGGCATAATACCACACTCATTGATCACATCCTTAATTTGCTCGAGTACAGCTCCCAGACCCACACCGCTTGCATCTGTAGTAGGCACTGTTTTCTTACAAGGATCAAACATACCTAGTGTAGGAGCATTGAGAATCCCCTTCTTGATACTCTCTAGAGCCCTGTCCTGACATTCACTCTATGTAAAGGTGACATTATTGTTCATTAAATCCCTCAACAGAGCACTAAATGCAGCAAACACACATTTTGAGTGGTACTCGGCCAGTACTAGGAATGCCCTCAGGTACTCTTTGTCATGTGGTGCTGTGGTTTTTACTATGGCCTCCACCAGATCAGTTTTGGGCATAATACCACACTCATTCATCACATGCCCCAAATATGACACTTCATTTACCTTAAAGCTGTACTTTGCTTTCTTAACCATTAAACCTGCTTGCTGAGGGCAGACTCCTTACATGTGTATCATGCCGTTCAGAATCTGACGTGATTATCAGAATATCTTCCTGGAAACATCTTAAGTGTTCTATCCGTTCAAACAAAAATTCCTTTACACACTGAAATGCAGCAGAGGCTAAGCCGAATGGCATCCTCCTGAACCTATAAGCTTCAAACAGTGTAATAAATAGAGAACTCTTGATTCCGGGTGCAACTCAATTTGATGGTATGCACTCTATAGGACTATCATTGTAAAATATCTTGCCCATATAACAGGGCTATAATTTCCTGTAATCTAGGTAGTAGGTTTCGGTACACCCATATGCTGTTGTTCAAGAAGCATAAGTCTACACACATGCGATTTGCTCCATCAAGTTTTTTCACTATCACTATAGATGATACCCACTCTGCCTCTTCAATAGGTTCACTAATGTCTGCCTTACACAATTCATCTAGTTCATACTTGAGCTTGTCCTTAAGTATTAAATGTACTGCCCTTACTTTGTGAACTATAGCCTTTTCCCCCTCTTTATGTTATGTTATGTTATTTTGCATTTATATAGCGCCTTATGTACCATTGGTATGGTCTCACGGCGCTGGTAGGTTGAACGCCCTCGGGAACCGAAGTTCAATCAGTAGAGAGAGTGGCGAGAGTCAAAGGTGTGCGTGCGCACCGGATATGTGTGCAGCTGGTGTGGCATTCGTGTGATAGCTGCTTCTTAGCGGTAGGTGTGGTGTTGAGAGATCAGGAGTATGTGTTTGTTCTGGCAGGTTTTATCCAGACTGATTCTGGCTGCGTCAGGCCTGAAGAGAATGCCTAGGCTGGAGGGTGTGTAACCAGCAGTGTTTAGTTAGAGTGATGGGGAGTATGAGGCAGATGATGGTATGAGAACAGCTATACCGAATGGTGTCATAGTATCGCTATGTTCTAGTTGAATGGTGGTGTAAAGAAGAGAGTAAGCGTGAAGATGTGATATGGTTGTTTACATTAAGTGTTTGAGATCGGGCCCACTCCACTCCGATAGTTCCATGTACTCCATTCATTCTCATTTATCCTGGGTCATCCGTTTCACCCGGTTCATCGGTTCCACCAAGTTTATTTGTTCCATACACATACTACACTTGTTCCAACCACATACTTCCATACTTCCTTCGTTCTAATTACATTTTTTATTTAATCGATCTACTTCACCCGTTCCATCCACATACTTCAATTGTTCTATTCAATATATTTGACCCATTTTGTCACACACTTCACCGGTTCCTTCCTCATACTTTGCCCGTCTCATCTATTCATATCACCTGTTCTTCCAGATCCATCCTCGGTTCCTGCCACCCACAACCCGTTTCCTCCCTTTACTATATCCATTCCTTCCAACCACTTCACACGTTCATTCACATACATCACCCGTTTGCTCCACGCTCGACACCTATTCCGCGCTCTTCACCCGCATCGCACTTAGCATCCGCTCATCTCTCCGCTTTCTATACCCGCTCCGCACTCTACATCTGCTCCGCACCCACACCATACTCTACATCCGCTCAGTACCCTACAGTGGCTGAACACCACCGCACACTACATCCACTCAACACCCTAAGTCTGTTCGAGACCATCACGGCCTACTTCCTTTCAACACCCTAAATCTGTTCGATAGCCTACGTCCGCTCCACTCTATTAACCACTCAGACAACGTACCTTCGCACCATAACCTACATCTGCACCACGCTCTTATCTGTTCCACGCTCTCATCCACTCCAATGCCCTCATTCATTTTTCGCTCATCCGCTCTATGCACTCATCTACTCTACGTACTCTCTACGCACTCTCTATGCACTCATCCGCTCTACGCACTCATCTGCTCTACGGCCCTCTTTAGAATGATTCTATGCTGAAAACCTTTCAAACAAAACCTAGACGTGCACAGGAAGTTTTGTTTGGCGCTGGGAGACCCCTCTTTGATCCTCTGCTGCTGCTAAAATCATGTGGAAAACTGCAGAGTGCCTTGACTTATTCGTGTTTCTTATGGTTGTGGCCCCGCCCACCAGGCCACATCATCAGCCTTAAAAACACTGTGCACGCGCACCAGCGCATTCGCACCTAGAAGTGCTGTTTGGTGCTGAGAGACTCCTCTTTGCTGCCTCGGCTCCTGCTACAATTGTGTGGAAAACTGCTGAGTGCCTGGACTTATTTGTATTTCTTTTGGTGGGTCTCTCCCATGAATGACTCAGCATTACCATGGACTAACTTGGACTCTTTAATTAATGCTCAGGTCAGTCGTTTGATACACAGTTTTTGTTGTTTGCCATATAGGTTGAGGCCCCTCCTACCAGCCTACATGATCAGCCTTAAAAACACGCATGCACCTAGATGTGCACAGGAAGTGCTGTTTGGCTGTGGGCGTCCAGGCAGTGAAGCTTTGCTGACACTAACTTTCTCTGTGATTTTAGCCATGCATTGCCAAACCTACTGGTGATAAGAGTGTTTTCACTTTTACTCTCTTCAGCCTGACTCTTTGATATATGTGCCTGCAATTTGGTACGAGACACTGACTACCACGTCTACATCAGCGCTAAGTGGATCTGTTAATGATCGTTTGTGAGTACAGTGGTTTGTTACTTGTAAGGGGTTCACACTCTAACTAGTATTTGCTCACCGACTATCGCTCACTCATATTCATTAATTATGCTCAGAGTGTTATGGTCTCTGACCCTGAAGCTGTGCCGCTGAATTTTTACGCCACTTACCAGTGAGGTAACAAGTACTCGAAACAACAAATTGCAACTAACTTGGGAGTTAGGGTTTAATTTGCATTCACATTGTGCTGCGGGTATTTTATCTACCTGTGTGTGGATGCTGGGGTGTTTTGTGTATTCGAGGTAAAACCCTGTTCATTGTTTATTTTTTGTTTACTATATGCTTTCAAGCTGGAAATTGTGCGTACACATCATAGCTTCAATCTAGCATTGGACTCCATGTTAGTTACGCTATAGGGTTCAGCGTTGATAAGGAACTACTGTGTTTCTCCGTGGTTTGTGGACTGAGGGGGGCTCTGTTTGGGTTTAGCACGATTGCGGGCAGACCATCGACATTCCTGTGTCATTGTGTTTCATTCGCTCAGGTTCAGTTAACTGTTCTGGACCTACCCTCTTTAGTAAAGAGGCCCATAGCAAGTTAATCAATAACTCTAAAACATCTCTCTACTTATTGTACGTTATAGTTTCTGGCCTCTCTAATTTTATTTTATACTACATATATGTTATATTAAAAAATTAAAAATAAAAAAAGAGTTTAAGGTGGCCAATCGCTTCCCTGTGAGAGGTTGTTTGTGCCCAGCGCCGAATGATGGTTAGTGATCTCAGAAGCGGTAGGTGCCTCACTGAGACTCCAGTACCAAATTCTCCAACTATTAACAATCCAGCCATTTCCAGAGGAACATTTGTGGAAAAAGCTCCCGCTCAAATGGAAGCGCCGCTTATGCCTAACAATTCCCCACAGATGGATGAATACCCCACTGGTAATACTGCTCTTGTAGTTTGTCAAGAACCCGTACCCCTTCATGCTCATGCCCAAATCCACCATTCCTGTTCTCCTAAACTTGACTCATTTCGTACTCTCTACATGAATTCTACGATTTGGATGTAACAGCGCACCAGGTGCCTTGCAACAAAATGGGTAATCCTCTCCTAATTGCTACCGAAGCAGACCCTGCCAAATGTGCAAATTCTATAGTGTCAGATGTCTCTATGCTGGCTCCTGCCGTCATGGTTGAAATAGGTAAACGGGTCAGATTGTCATTAGGCCCTCTGACACTGAGAGCCCTTCTACCCAGTTCAACAGATGAAATGTGTCCCTTCAACAACACAAAGTTTCCCAGTTACCTGTGGCTAGCTCTCCTTTTCCACCCCCTATCAAGGCATCTCATAAGCCCAATATGCTAGTTCATGACACTGACGAGCTGTCTCACACCTTTAAAAAGGAGCCTACACAAGATTCACGAAGAGCTTTAAATCCAAATCCATCGTCATCAAGCATTAACTTATCCCAAGATTCGAACACCCCGGATGTGTACTCATTTCCGGTTTTGACGCGTATTCTTCATCTACTAGACAAGGGACATGAGGTTACCCATGACGAGATTCACAAAATCAAGTCATCCTAGTTGGAAATACTTGCCAAAATGAACAAACTACAGGGTTTCATTCTGGCCCAAAAGATCTTCACAAACACAAAATCTGCAAGGAATCCTGACATACAACAGGCATCCTCTGTCTTCAGAACATGTCAAACGGACAACAGATGCAGTCCCACACAGTCATATCAAACTACTGATTCTAATTCCTCCCAAATACTTGCAAATATGCTTAGTGAGAATGTCGTCAGGGACTCCAATCAAGTCTCTAAAGACACGCTTGAAGGCACTACTAGGGACATATGGGAAACTATCAACATTAACCTGGCTAAAATTATGGAATTTGAGATTAACTTAAAAGGTTCTACAGGATATTGCTGGAATAGATCATAGGAATTGCAGTCAGGTACGACAAATGGATTAAGAAGCAATAGGTCTAGTTTCCGACGATCCCAGTAGTCTCTCTCCTTTGACAGATCTGATTGAACAACTGGACAAGACCTTGGTTCAGACCTTGCCTAACATCTGTCTTATCGCACAAGTTGTGATATGATATGGTATTTATAACATGCCTATGCACAAGTGTTTTAAGGCGCAAAGTTCAACGGCACAAAGTTCGATGGCCACAGACCAGTTCTTATATCGAAGAACTAAGCGTCTAGAGCTCAGAGGCAAGAAAAGAAGAGCTAACAGAACTCGGCAAACCAAGTTGTCTGAACATTTTAAGATCTGATTCAGCTAAACAAAGAAAGCAAACCCTACCTTCAGGAAAAGTCAAATGGAACTTCCAAAGACTTAAAGTCTGAGTCAACTTCAAAAAGTAAAAGAAAGAAGAAAGCCTGCATGAGTAACCCATGCATCTCGACAGGGACCGACTCTGAGGCACCATCGAACTTTAAGTCAGTAGACTCGATGTCTATACCTTCTAGTCTTCTGAGTGGGGGCAATGGCACTAAACAAACTCAGCTGTCGAGTTTTTTTCCAACTATCGGCAAGTAAAAAGCATGTGGCTCCTCCATTCGAAGATGTGCCCACAACAAACAATCCGAATCACATCACCTCTGCAGATTCACTGCTTCAGCCCAACACGTCCTCATATATTGAAAGCGCATCCATCCCTCAATTGAGAACTAGCACAAATGAGATTGAATAAAAGAGGTTGCTCCTAAAAACTTTTCTAATCAATCAGCTACTGCTGCTGTGAATGTGTCAGGTTCCTCCCGTTTGACACCCCAGCAACACGAATATTAATGGAACTGCTAGAAGAAACCAATCTTAAATTCTCAATTCTTTCAATCAGATTCCTTCAACAAGAATACTGATGTCATGCATGCTGGACATATCTCTGGACCTGGAACAACCTCTCCATGCAGAATGAGTTACGCCCATAGAACCGCTAGACCGTTCTATTCTAAATGGAGGTTGTTTGATGCATTGCCAGGAAAACGACGTCTGCATTTTTCATGTCGTTAAATTCACGTGACTTAGTTCCGTCACGTGTGTTACGGCAGTACGTACATAAGCAGCGTGGAAACTTCGCTCGCTGCTTCTGATTGAATCATTTGGGCTTTTTGTAGCTGAACTCTTGACCTGCGTCCTCGCATTCCCTTCAGCTACTTCTTTGGCCTTTTGTAGAGTGTTTTCCTCCACACGCTAATTCCTGGAGCTGTGTATCCTGTTCGCGTTCATATCCACACGCGAACGCTGTCTCCAACCGTGGCTGTCCTGGGCTGCGTGTATCCTGTTCGCGTGCCGAATCTCCACGTGGACGCTGTCTTCAAGCGCGGCTGTCCTGGGCTGCGTGTATCCTGTTCGCGTGCCAAATCTCCACGTGGACGCTGTCTTCAAGCGCGGATGTCCTGGGCTGCGTGTATCCTGTTCGCGTGCCAAATCTCCACGTGGACGCTGTCTTCAAGTGCGACTGTCCTGGGCTGCGTGTACTCTGTTCTGTTCGAGTGCAAATCCACACGCGGAAGCTGTTTCCAAGCGCGGCTGTCCTAGGCTGCATGTACTCTGTTCGCGTGCAAAATCCACACGTGGGCGCTGTCTCCAAGCGCGGCTGTCCTAGGCTGCGCGTACTCTGTTCGCGTGCAAAATCCACACGTGGGCGCTGTCTCCAAGCGCGGCTGTCCTAGGCTGCATGTACTCTGTTAGCGTGCAAATCTACACGCGGACGGGGTCTTCAAGCGCAGCTGTCTTGCGCTGCGTGAACCTTGTCGCGTGCACTCCTGCACGTGGATTTCTGAACTATTTAAACGTATATTCGACTAGCAAGGACTGTTTTGCTTTGGAGTGAACCTCTGGCACCTGTGATAGTTAACAGGTGAACTTTCTATTTTCTGTTCTTCGTGGGATAGGAAGTATTTCATTAACTATTGGAAGGTGATTGTGCACAGTACTTTGGACGCTATCCTGTGGTGCACCAACCCGGTATCTAGCGTGAGCCTCGTGCCGTTCGGGATAAGTCTCCCTTACTAATCTTCCCCACCTTTGTCGTTGGTTCAACTCCTGGTTTTCTTCAAGAGACTTTTGTTGGATACTTCAGTTCTAGCCATAAGGTCAGTGTTTTGAATTAATGCTTATAATGTGCTATCATAGTGAGTTGAGTTGGGGCAGTTTCTTATGATACCTTATCTATCCTAAGCTGAATTCCTATACAATACCCACACCCTTTCCAGTGATCCATCTCTCTGCCTGTTTCATCAGTCAGAGAGTTGTATCATTTGGAAGGTCTAATTTGACTTCACTACTATCAAGTCGTGTGAACAAGGATCCGGAAGAGCCCTACCAACTGTATCCTTTTTTGGTTACCGTATCCTTTTCAATTGATACATTGGTGATTTATTACAACTGAATTCTGACGATATTGATTGGGTGACACTGTCCTTGAAAAATAATGACTGTATGTTATGCCAATTTCATTCTATCATCATTACCAAATTAATTTGGGAATATCGGGCTGATCTCATGCAACTGCAACTTCGTCTCACTTTGCTTAACTCAAAGGAAGAAGCTCACTCATTTATTGAGACTCATGAAAAAGAACCTGAGGAACTGAAAGTCATAGGGTCAAACAATGCAAATGCAATATTGCCCAACGGCAACATGCTTAACCAGCCTTCTTCCTTGGCCAGTGCTGTTCAGGACTGGTCCTGGGTTGAACCTTTAATGAAAACGGTTCTACCAATTTAACAGGGCAATTTACAACCATAGCCTCAAAGTCAGGAGGTTCATATCATGGAATTCCTATGGTTTCAAAAATCTATACTCTTGGTTTAATTTGCTTGAAAGTAGTAACAAACCCACAGTAATTCTAATTCAGGAAACCATCAAACTGCAACATTTTCATTTGGAAGGCTACACCACCTTCACCTCACATAGGTCCCCTTGGCAGACCATTTGGGGGACTTGTGGTACTAATTAACAATCTTAAAGCCAAAACCAAGATGATTGTATCATTTGAGGAACTGCTGGTGATAGAACTAACTACACAGAATGCTGAAAACATTTCCTTTCTCGTTGTTAGTTTGTATTGGAATCCAGTGAACGTGTCCCTATCCATGATTCTCGAAAATCTTGATACCATCTGAGAGGATGCCTTCCTTCTAAATCCCCATTACATGGTAGTCATAGGCGGTGACTTCAATTGCACTTGTTCAAGTGGTATCACTCCTAGGCAGTCCATAGCTTCCTTGAAATGTGATTCAGTCTCTACCCCCAGAGGGCAAAGATGGGAAACCTTTCTTTTGGAATGGGATATCCAATTGGTGGTGTTAAATGACAAAGAACACAAATTTACTTGGCAAAGAGGCACTCAAATCTTATATATATAACTTTTTTGTCTCTACACACTTAGCAACGAGTTGTGATAAGGTGACGATTTTCATTCCTCGTCTGGGTGATCACATGATCATTAAACTTAATGTGAACCTACAATCTATGACACATGAAATAGTACCTGTACTATCGCTACTAGAATTTGAGAGTTCTGGTCTATTCCTCTGATGGAACACTAAACTATGTTGTCAGTTGACTACCACACTTAGGAGACAAGTAATGATCGAGGATGGAGAGCAGACTTGTAGGTTAGATCTCCAACAAGTGGAGAACTACAACATCATCAAAAATCTTCTCAACAATCTTGCTTACAATAATCAGGCTCTTCATGCCCGTAATAATCCCACCTAAAACCTAGATGTTGCAGACTCAAAACAGAAAGAAAAAAAACAGAGGGAACTTCGTGCTCTCGCACTACCAGCTGCACAATACTCAAGGTGTAAAAACCAGATCATCCAGACTCATAAGAATAAAATCAAATCAATTCAAATCCAGATGCATATTGCTGACAATCCAAAAAATTTCAAACATCTTTGCAAGCAGGATATAAAATGTATTTGGGCACTAATTAGGGACGCCTCCAATCATACAGTTGTCTCAATGGATTCCTCTATTTCAGCCGAGGTTTGGGTGAACCATCTTACGCAAACTTACCAAACACCTCTTGCATATACCGATGTTTTGAGTTTGGATCTTGATAAATCAATAATGGGGCACTGTCAATGGACCATCGAGGATGTGCAGTGTGCCATATCTAAGTTGAATTATTCTAAAGCAGCTGGTCCCAATGGTATTCCGTCTTGTGTCTTGAAATCTGATCCTCAACTCTGGGCTTTTATCTTAAAAGTTAAATATGACCTAATCTTTAAATAAAAACGGGTCCTGAATCTTGGCTCCAATCCATTATAAAACCTATCATCAAAAAGGGTAATCCGTTGAATCCTTCAAACTACAGGCCAATTTCCATAATGGATGACTCCTCCAAAGTATTCTCCATTCTGATTCTTAAGGATCTCAAAAAATACATCCAAGACCACGATATTCTATTGTGATTCCAGATACGGTTTCGCAAAAACATGGGCATGGCTCTTAATGCTACCCTCTTATCTCATCTACTTGAAATGACAGAGAAACCATCTAATGGGCCTGTATACACGGCGTCGCTCGATATGACATCGGCTCTTGACTGTGTCACTCATGATCTCTTATGGTACAAAATGGCTACATATGGTATTCCTGCCAACATCATCTTGATTATCTCAATGCTACACCAAAACACTTGCTATCGTGTGCGCATCAATCATGAAGACGCATTAAAGGACCAATTCCAACACTTATAGGAGTTAAGCAAGGTTGTAACTTGGCATCCATCCGGTTCAACCTATATTTGAGTGATCTCAATGACGTATGGCAACAACATAGTATTTTTCCAGTTCGACTAGGTAAACTTTGCATCACTGGATGGCGTTTGCTGACGATCTAATCTTCTTTGACAAAACGCTGTTTGGTCTACAGAGCAAACTTCAAATTTCTTCGACATATGCCCATTAATTCAATCTTCACCCGAATGCAGAGAAATCCAAGATCGTTGTATCTGCTGGTAGAAAATAAATCAGAACCATGAAATGATTGATGGAAGGGAACGCAATTGAATTTGTGTTGCAATTGCGGTATCTAGGGTACAATCTGTGTGACACTTCCTCTGCAAGCATCTGGAGAAATTCTCTCATGCACAAACTCAGGCTGTTGCTTTCACAAATGAAAATTATTTATGAAAAATATTGCAAATTCTCTCTCACTCCTGCACTAGAATTTTACACTTCAAAAGTTGACTCCATTCTATTATACGGTCCGGACATGTGCTTGATGGATACGAGTAAAATCCTTAACCAACTGCAGGGACGCATTTGGAAAGAAACTTTGGCACTAGCCATATCATTGCCTAACCCTATCATTAGACACAAATTGTGGCCGAGTGCACTTTCCTCATAATTCCAATGGAGAATGCTTAATAATTACTCTAAAATGTTCAACCTTCCGAACAATTTGCTCTACATAGACATATGTCAAATGTTAAGCAACGCGCCTCCCCTGTCCTTGATGCAATTTCATGTGAAAATGCAAACCTTACTGAGTAGGATAGATGTAGAGGAACAAGATCTTATCACACGTCTGGAATTTGTGAGAAAAAAAACAATACTATTGAGGCTCTTAGCAAGTACAGTTTGTTTAAGGAATATGCTTGCTTTGTTAGAAAAAGAACACCTCGATCCCCCTTATCTACTGTGCTTCCCTTGCGAAAAAAAAGTCTGCTCTCTCTATATTAGATTCAAACTCAATCAATTCCACACCAGCGAGCGGATGAAACACTGGGATAAATCAGGGTCTGAGCAAATAGTCACTACTTGTCGATTCTGTTCTTATGGTAACCAAACAGAAACACTGCAACATCTTGTCACTATGTGTTCCTTCCTAGTGATACCGATAGAATACCATTTATTGGAGAATAAAATGTTGGTGACACAAGTTTTTAGAGAAATTCTCTTTGGTTGAGATGCATGTGGGGTGAAAATGTCTCCTTGATTGTCTCGCTTACTTGTTTTTTTTAACGTTATCAACAAAGAACGATGAAAACATTTAGCACTGACTTTATCTCCTTGCACTTTCTGCTGTTTGCACTTGACTTGTATTGCTGTACTAAATTCTTGTGCTGTGACCTAAGCTTAGGCCTTCTTTTGATTTGCACATTCGGCACTTTGCACAATATATTAGAGGAAACTGTGATTTACAAAACTGTTTTTAAGATGTATTTTTAATATCTAGTTTTTAGGTTACTGTATGTAAAAATCTAACTCATGGAATAATTTTAACTTATAGCTGTTTAATAGTAAAGGTTTGTTTTAACCATTTGCAATAAAAACATTATTATTATTTTTTTTTAACGGCCAGTTTTGTCCCTGAAGACAGCTTTGAATTCACTGCTCAAATCACCTTCCACCAACATTACAGGTTCATTTGCATTCAGGTCTGATGCATTTCTTAATGCTCTCTGTTGTTTACAGCTTAAAAGGGAAACACCTTTGCTATATACAACCTTCCACGAGCAACTGTGCCTTGCAATTCAATTTCCATTTTTTTTAACCCTAAAATCATTATTGGTGTACACCTAAACCCCCTTGGGTGTATATCCAGGGCCTGCAATTCTGTCAACTTATATCACAAATTCGCAAAGGTGTTTGCACCTATCACAGTGTACTTTGATCCAGATTCAGCCATCATTCGCAACTCATGACCATCAATTAGCACACTACACCTCGGTGCGACACGTCATGTTCATCAACTGTAGCTATTATGAAATCAACTACTCCATTTTGCATGAATTCCATGTCATCATCCATATACCACACATCATTTGCATACTTGTCATTCTTGCACATTTTTGTTACATGGCCACTGCATTTGCTGCATGTAAAAATGTTAAGGGGGCAACACTCACTTGTGGAAATGTCAGAATCCGAGTCAGTGGCTGAACTCCACATTGTTAAGTACACATCCCGCCATAATTCTCTGCCAAGAAACCATGAAACTGCACGACCTACAAATTGACGGCTTTTCCACACACTTCGTAAGTGCAGAAAATGGTCACTCTGGAAGGCCCTATGGGGGCCGGAACAATTTTGATAAACACTGGAATCTTAGTCACATCCAAAATTATGGCATGCTGTCCTGACATTTTAGCCATTTTCGTTACTTTTGCTGATTTTCCGCAGGTTTATTAATTTCGCTCTACAGCAATCCGGTGCGTTGAAGCCTGGACAAAATGTTTGACAAACTTTCAGGGATATTTGAAACGGCCTTTCTTATGGACGTAAACTGCAGAATTATTATAGGAGGCGATTTTAATGCGTGGTGCGTATACTCATCTTCTATCTCTGCCTTCATGCAGCCTAGGGAATATTCTTCAACCCCTATTTCGAGGTGACTCCTTTGGACTGATTTTCTAGCCCAATGGTATATTTTCTTCTTAGGCTTCGACTCACAGGCCTCTCCATTCACCTGGAGGAGTGGAACCAAAAGTTCCTGCATAGATTTCATTGCGGTCTCTTCTAACTTATTAGGCTTTTGTAAACTGCTACTTACAACAAATTCTGGTTTTGGGGATCATTTATTACTAGCCACATAAATTGAACTTTTTATTAGGCCCCTAGCTACGGATTCCAACGTAACCCTGTTTGAAGGGGAAAGACCTGGCCTCTCCATACGTTGGAATGCCAATTTATGTGATAAATTGATCACCATCATCGACAAACGACGGGCAGCGGATGATCTTGCTGGCTTTATCCCGTCATCTGTGCAGCATATGGTAGATCGGCATTCGTATATTATTAAATCTATGCTGGCTAAATGAATGCAAGCCCAAACTAGATCTAATTATACACAAGCTGAAACCCATAGCATGGAGATCTGTCAGTTAAAACGTAAAAGAAAAAAAAAACGGGCGTTAAGACACTTAAAATCCTACAACTTATCTTTGCCGGTTTATGAGCAGAACAAAAAAAATGTGCAACTCCTATAGAAATTCTTGTTTAAACTTCAAACATCATCAGCAAAATCTCGCCAATCAAAAAATTATTCATCCTCTGTGTAATAATGGCAGAAGATCTGTATGGGCGATGCTAAGAGCTACCTCTTCAAAGAATAGGAATGATCCAGCTTGTTCCATATCTGCAGACACATGGATGAAGTATTTTACTAACAAATTCCAATTACCGAGCAAAAATATCTGCATAATTCTATCTGACTCGCTTAGATTGAAATTGAGTCCATCTCCCTGGTCCATTTCGGATGTAGAATGGGCGATTACAACCTTAAATCGTTCAAAGCACCAGGACCAGACGGGATACATCCCTGCGTATTGAAACAGGACGTTTGTTTTTGGGCTCAAATTTAGAAAATTCTATTCATTGCTCTTCCGTTTTACCACGATCATGGCTACAATCCATCATCATGCCCATTTTCAAAAAAGGCAACTCTGCCGAGCCTGGCAACTTTCGTCCAATTTCTCTGCTGGATGCCTCAGCAAAGATTTTTTTCGATCTTACTACGTAGAGAGCTGCAGCTGTATATAAATAACAATCATATTATCTCACTTTCAGATCGGCTTTCGCACACAGATGGGAACAACGTTGAATGCCACGATAATTGCACATCTGCTTGCAAAGACCAAGGTCTGCAATGCAGGTCCGCTTTACATGGTATCTATAGACCTCCCTGCAGCATTTGACTGCGTGATCCGCAACTTATTGTGGGGAAAAATGCTTCAATTTGGCATTCCGCTTCAATTGATCACTCTAATCTCCAAGTTAAACACTTCTTATCTTGTCCGGGTCAACCAATTGGGTGCAACAACTCAGCCCATATCCACATGTGTAGTTGTTACACAGGGTTGCAACCTAGCTGAGACCCTTTTTAATCTATACCTGTGTGATATTGACAGACTTTGGCTTCAAGGCACTAGCTTCCCGGCTTAACTCGGCAACTTACAGCTCCATCGGTTGGCCTTTGCCGATGATATTCTCATCTTTGACCGCACTCCTTTTGGGTTGCAAAATAAATTAGATTTATTTACACAGTATTCACAGGCCCACAATTTGCATTTTAATGTTGCTAAGTCAAGGATAATAATTTTCAAGAATCTTAAAAGGAAATCTCTGGCTTACATCTGGTCCATTGATGGTATCCAAGTAGCATGTGCGATCTGGATTAAATATTTGGGATATGATCTTGCGGATTCCAACTCGGCAAGGATGTGGAACCTTGCAGTATGCAAGAAAATTATTCCTTTAGTTGCACAAATGGGTATTGTCTTTGTTAAATACTGCAAATACTGTCACCTTTGTTTGAATTCTACATTCTCAAAGTAGAAGCGATCATATTGTACGGCTTGGATTTGTGTCTGACTAACATTGACAGTATCCTTGACCAAATACAAGGCGTACTATGGAAACAGACATTGGGCTTAGCAAATTCGCTCCCTAACGCTATACTCAGACACAAATTAGATCTTCCTGCTCTCTCTGCAAAACATCATTGGCGCCTACTTACTAATTTTGCAAAAATGATGTCTCCGCCTTCAAATTCCCTCTATAAGAATCTGTGGACTATGATTAACGACCGTAATCCTCCATCTATCGCAAAATATGACAAAATGTCCCGTCTGCTCTTGGAACTGGGGCTTAATAACGATGATCTAAAAGTCAGGCCTGGTTATGTTAAATTAAAACTCTACGAATTAGATTGGACTCAGACGGTTAATCATATCTTCACTTATCACAATTACATTACCAAACGTCTACCTCGTCAACCCTATCTTACCTGTTTTCCCTGTAATAAATCACGTGATATTTACCTTGGGTTTAAATTGAATCAGATTCCAACATATGAAAGAATTAAGCACTGGTACACCCGGCTTAAAGAGGTATCTAGCGGTACCTGTACATTTTCTAACAACCAGACATGGAAAGAAACAATCAGACACCAGGTGATCTTTTGTGACTTTTTTGAAGAACAGATCTAATATATTTGGACCCACCAAAATTGGCATCACTGAATCATCTAGAGAATGGCTATGGCTCACCTGCATGTGGTGTACCAGTATTAGCTTGGTCCTTTCATTAACTTGTTTGCTTGGAAAGATAAATGAAGAATTTGCGACTAGATTACAGCTATTCCTAGTCCAATCCGAAAGTCAATAGAATGATTCAAAACGGTTATGAAGAGATGTTAGTTCTCCTCTTCCTCTTCGTCATCCAGAGCTGAATTTTCCTCGGCTTGATCGATCTGGGCGACATTCGATGGGCGCTGCTGCCTGAAGAAACCCACCCTCACTGGACCTCTTGGGACCACCACTGGAAGTGGGGCCCTACACATCCAGGCGGAATGGTTCGCACCACCACACCTGCTGCAGGACTTTCCCACCGCTAGGAACTCCGCAGGGTGAGGCAGGTCATACCCACATTTCGAGCACGAGTTGACTGGGGCTGACCCTCTCTCACGTGGACCACTCCCCGGGCATCTGGCCCCTCTTCCACGGCCCACCGCACAGATGTCCTCCGTTTTACTGAGGCACACCCCAGCCTCCATGCGGGATGCACATAGTTCAGATACCTATTGGCATAGCCCCAGCTCCAAGATGCAAGGGAGGGTGATGCCCGGTTCCCTCAGGACTTGCCTGTGCAGTTTTCCAGATGCGCACCCCTGGATCAGTTGGTTCCTAATCATAGTCTCTGGATTGTCCCACGCACAGGGCACCGCCAACCTACGCAGTCTCCCATAAAAAAAGTGTCCAGTGTTTTGTCGTCTTTCTGGCGAGATGCGCCAATGATGAACCTCTCATAGTCCGCGTTTTCCAGAGGAAGGAAGTAGTCATGGAGGGCATCCTTCGCCGCATCATAGGAAACGTGACGAGGTTGAAGAGACAGAAATACCTCATGCACCGCCGGCCCAGCGCAGTACAACAGGGTAGCCACCTTGCTGTCATCATTTGCCTCCACCGTGGCCCTGAAGTACATTTCAAGTCTGTCCATCTACATCTGCAAGCGGGGCCCCAGACTGGACGGCGCACCTGAGATATCAAACTCAGGCATTTGTGGGAGGGCACCTGGAGGTCTCATCCCAGGCGGTTGTTGTGCAGCCATTGCAGGGGGCTGCGCTGGAGGTTGAGCAGCTAGTGCCGGGGGCTGAGCTTGAGGTAGGGCAGCCACAGCAGGGGCTTGTGCTTGAGGTTGAGCAGCCACTGGAGGGGGCTGCACCTGAGGCTGAGCAGGTAATGCAGGGGGCTACGCCTGAGTCTGAACTGGCTCAGGAAGTTGTTGGGGAGCCGCTTGTCCGTCACCATTCATGGCAATGAGCGCACAAGCACCCTTATCGGATCACACAAGGGCCGCAACTCACACCACCTTCCCTGCAGCGTTGATGTGCATCTACTTCCCAGGAAAACAGCTGACCCAGTAGAAGAACTTGCAGTCCAGGGAGCACCAACTAGGAGATGCCACCCACTATGCGCAGTTTACTCACCCAGGTGGGTGGAAGTCCCAGAAATTGAGCCAGGTGGGCCCAGGGATCACCCCAGTATCATAGCAGGCTTCCCCTGGATCCTCACCTTACACTCGATGAAACACGATGAAAATGGATGAAATTCTCATCAAGAACCACTTCATGTGGTGTTAGCAGCCTTCTGCTGCTAGAGGTTCCGAAAATTTGCCTTGGATGGCCCACTGACACTTCAGAATGAAGCCGCGACCTTCCTAGTCCCGGTTCACAAAATGGCCACCGACCGCGTGGTCTGCATCCTCCCCTTCGGCATTATCGGACGGTAAAACTTTCATCAAAGAAAAATAAATCATTGCCGAGGTCACCGCCCGGCCCGGGATGCATTCCTGCTTCGTCGCCACTGTGTGTGTTTCCCCGCGCCCTTGCGGGGGACAATGAGCCCCACCCCGTCACAGATTGCACACAGGCACGTCCTTTCAGTTTGGGCTCCCTGGTCGCTCTGCGTGGCCGGGAACGCCCCCTTTATTTGTACTGCACGCGGTGGAGTGCAATCTCATTCTGCTGCGTGCATGCAACCCTTAAAGGGGCAGCATCACAGTAATGGGCACAGGAGAGCCAGCCACGTAGTGACTGCAGTGCAAGCAGGCAAGGGGTACATGCGCCATGGAAGTCACCAAAACAGATGACATGTCAACAAACTATTTGGGGAAGGAAACGTGGCATTGCCACTGATGAAATCGCAGGAAGTGACATCACACATCCTTCAGTGTTGAGCAAATCTCAAAAAGTGGATACAAATTGGATAGTAGGTGTAAAGCTATTACATTACTTGACAATCTTCACAGAAGCAGATAAAGACTGGGAAGGTGGTGAGGTCATGGCTGGCCTCTCAATGCACGCCTTTATATTAGTTACTGTGATGATCACTTCCTTGCTGGTTACTTAAGGAATGAGTGGTGCACATCATTGACTGCATATCTTAACTCTGTGGGACAAAGAGACTCAAGGCACAGCTCATCTGAAGGCAGGAGAGTCATTGGACCATGTGCAACAGCAGGAAACCCCCTCCTAGACATGCACGGTCATTTCCTCCACACATGCGCGTCTCCCAGCAAACAAGCAATAATGAAAGCTGAACAGGCCACTCATGCCAAAGCAGAGGTGCAGCTGCTCTGCAATTCAACGAAGCAGGTTGTCCCACCACAAATGATTAATAACATCATATAGGTTATTTACAATCTTAACAACATTCCTTCGGTTGTGGTGTGTGCACGCGTAGCTAGTAGTCTACGTATACAGTAGTGATGACTAATCACCCTGTCTTACTGACCATCTTAAACATCTGTACAATTCAGAGACATAGGCCCTCATTACAAGTGAGCCGGTCTGGAAATAAGGGGCTGGTAGTAACGTTACCTATTCCGGACTGGCTCACTCTGAGTCTGCCGGTAGGGGCGGTGAACTATCTGCAGGTCTGACCTGCTGGTAGTTTAGGCCCCCACCGGCAGATAAATCACTGAGGAACTGGCACTGTTACTAACCAATTGGACTCCACAGGAATGGGAACTTACTGGCCCGCCACTGCCCGTAATATTCCAGGATATCAGGCAGCGGAAATGGTAATCCGAGGTTGCCGGAACGCCGCCGTACTACTGGTGGCCTACCGGCAGCGATTGTTCCGACACGGCTCTTAAAAACGATCGCTCTAAAATACCTACCAGGACGCAAATACCTTCCAAGATTTGTATATTAGGACACCACTCTCTGGTCCATTTATTCTACATCTGTTTTCTATGCAAACAGACTTGTGCCTCACAAGAGAATAACAGAATCTAAACCCAATATACCTACTACATTGACCGCATGCGCCCCAGTTTCTACTTCAAAGAAATGTACTTCAGCTGAAATAATGTCTCTGAATAGTACTGATGTTTAAGTTGGTGGGTAAGAGAGGGCGATTCAGGTTTCTCTGCAATTCAGCATGAAATCCCTTTTGTGGTGGCTGACCTCTCACCATCCTTCTGAATAGGACACGTATGATTTGGTCTCTCCCTTTCTATGTGTAATTGTCATTATCGATTTTCCCTTCTTTGGTAAGTGCCACCCATTCCTGACTCTCGACACTTCTTGATAGGTTAGCCTCCTCTTACATTCCATTGTTCATTTGAAGCCATCCTATGCTGGTTCCCTCCGATTGGCGTGTCTGGCCTAGCCTATGCAAGCATATGGGATGACGTTCTGACCATTGAAAGTGAAGGACTCCTCTTTATTCTGATCCTACTGGACTTGTCGGCCACTTATGATACAGTCAACTAGGGCTCCCTCTTTGTCCACGAGTGTCGCTACCAGAGACTGAGGTGCATTATAGCAATGATGCAAGTCAACAGGCTTGGACTGTTCTATAGTGGAATTGCTGCAGGGTTGGCCCATCTGGCTGCCATGGGCCAATTTTCTGGGGCAATATGAGCCCTTTTGTTGAGTTAATGCACTGGGTGGTTTGTACATTTGACCAATGTTATTCACCAAATATGCACTAAAGTCACTATTTGCTATAAATGGTACCAAAAGTGCCACTCCGGGTTACTACTCAAATAGTTTGCGGCAAAGAGTAACGAAAAGTGATTTTCAACTGTGGGCTACATTTTTATTTGTGCCCAGGTCTGTTTTCTAGCACAGTCTAACCCTGAAAGTCAATCATCTGTAGCAGGTAACACATATTGTTCATGGCCCTTTAACCTACGGCAGCAAAGCTAGTACTTGTAGAGGTCCAAAGAGCTCCCACAGCATGCAGCCTTTCCAACATTTACAGGAGTCTGCACATGGTCTTTCTGAATGACTTATTTATTTATTATTTGTATTTATTTATTTGTTTGCACTGCACCGACGGCCTTCCGGCATCAGGGCGCAACATAGAGACATCACCAACAAGAAAACAAAACATGAGGGCGGGACGTCTGGTGCAGCCAGGAAGACAGGGTAGCTTAATGGCGAGAGGCGGGGGGTTTATTTAAAAAAGTGGGTTTTCAGTTTTTTCCTAATGCTCAGGAGGTTAGTTTCTAATCTCAGGTTTAAAAGGTAGGTTGTTCCACTTTGCTGCTGCGGATGTGGGGAATGATTTACCCAACCCGTTGGATCTCTTATCGGGGGATACAATGATTTGGCCCATTGATTCAGATCATCGTGTGCGGCCTGGGACATATCGAGGGATTTTAGATTTTGAGATGGGCCGGTGCTTTCCCTTAGTTGCGATTGCCAAAACAAATGTACTGGTAAGTCTCCCACAAGAGGGCTTCTACTGCCCTTAGAATGGGGCTTAGATCCTTCCTTTAGGGACCTGGTCCTTGCTCGATTCCACCTTCCTGACACCACATTTATTACTTGGATATCTGATCACTTTTGTTAACTCTTCCAAAACCCTTTTGTTCTACCAATGGCCTCCGAAATCAATGCCATGACCATAGGATTCTACTTACATCTGTGACTGCTCCACAGTCCTTTCTTCCTAATTGGGCCAGAAAAATGCCCCCTTTCGGGCCCACAAGATTACCAGTTACTCCGCTTTGCAAAGGTATAAAATGCATCTACATGCCAAAATAAGGCCCTAAAAAAAGAAATAAGCTGGCGCCTTCCACACTTAGAAACCTCTGCTGCTTCTGTTTGGGTAGCGATAAACTTCGCATTTCTGAGTCTGACCGTACAGTCCATTCAGAAAGGACAGGTAGGATGTGAACGAATTTCTTTACAGCCTGCCATATCTAACGATGCTGTCAGAGGTAGCAAATTGCATTTAGCAGCCCAGGTCTAAATAGTGTTATAGGTCTACACTAGAGAACGAAGCACCATGCTGAACATTTATTCCCCCAAATGCATTTTGATTTAGGATCCACCTCTAAATCTGGATGAAACACTATTCCTTCCATGAAACGCTTATGCAATGTTGCTTTCTGTTGCATTCAAGGCGTAACTTCCTAAAGTCACAGGGGCTGATTCACAAGAAAATAACTGGTAGTGACAGACGTATGCTGTAAGACACTATTCAATTCAAAAGAAGTTACTAGGCGTGGCGGCCATGCCAATGGGGCTCTAAGATGGCGAGTGAGTCCCATAAGACAGTACACAGTTCCCTTCCAAGCATTGTCTGCTGTGGCGGATGGGCACTGCGCTGTCATTAGATATGAGTTTGGGGTATGGTGGTTTAACCTTATGGTAGTGGTGAGTACAAACCTGAGGCTGCCATCACGATTCCAGCCGCTGCTTACACCGAGCGACAGAAGGCTGCTGTCTGGGTCAGAGATCTAACCTCTATAGTGCAGAGGAGGGAATATGCTTTTGAGGGTGGTCCATGAGTGGAGAAGTGGGGGCGGGGGGGGTCTCCAGTCCATTACCCATTGTTTAGGGTACCCACCAGAGTGCATTCCTCAGGGGTCATTACATTGGACCCTAAAGGATCATTAGATTTCCTTCTTTCCATAGCCCTGGGCAACATTGTTCATCACAAAAATATAGCACCCTTGTGTTTTACCTAAAGTGCCTTCCAGAGTTCCAAGGGGCAAACCCAAGAAATAAAACTACTTTCACCCTAGTCATCCATGGCAGGAGATGGCTCATGGAGAAGGCACTGGGTCAAGCTCACTAACAGTCTCCAAGTGGCATGCCTGTCATACTGGACCAGAATGATCTGCAAACAACATTACAAAATATGTATGCCATACCTGTTGCCCTCCTGCAGGAGACATCCGATGATCTGATAATCACATAACCTCGGCAGTTCACATCTCCTTCTCTACTTGAACGTTAGTGATTCCCCTGCTCAAAAAGCCCTCTTCTCTGGACCCTGAAGTGATGGCCAACTATGGCCCCATTTCACTTCTTCCCTTCCTAATGAAGGTTCTGGAAGCCCTGGTATTTCCCCTGGCGTCTACATTCCTGGAATCTTCCAAGTTCCTTGACTCTTTTCAATCTGGCTTCTGGCCAGGCAGAGGCACTGAATCTGTTCTTAATTCAGTGATGGACGATCTTTTGCGCCTGGTTGACCAGGGGGGGGTGTCGGAGCAGTCCTGCTTTTAGATCTGTCGGCTGCTTTCGACACCGTCGACTACTCTCTTCTTATCTCCCGTTTTATGGAGGCCGGCATTTCCGGCCAGGTTCTCGATTGGTTTAGAGCTTTTCTTAACGATCGGTCTCAGTCAGTCTCTCTTGCCCCCTTTTGTTCGCTGCCTGCCCCCCTCTGTTGTGTGGTCCCTCAGGGCTCAGCATTGTCTCCCATCCTATTCAACATCTACATAAAATATCTCTTGCGCCTTATCCAATCTCATGGGTTTCGTTTTTACTCTTACGCTGACTATACCCAGATTCTGGTCTGCTTGGACCTGACAAAATCTGATACAGCTAGTAGGCTCAAGAAATGCCTGGAGGAACTTGGAACCTGGATGACTCAGAACTGGCTTAAGCTTAATGGTAGCAAGACTGAGGTCCTGGTTGTAGGGACCTCTACTCCTCCGCTGTACTGGACATCCGACATCTGGCCATCATCACTGGGGCCTCTCCCCATAGCTGTCTCATCAGTCCGAAACTTGGGAGCTCGTTTTTCTGCCACTCTGACTATGGATGAGCGGGTTGGCGCGGTCTGCAAATCTGTCCACTTCAAACTCTGGGTGCTTCAGAAGATCCTTGCGTTTATTCCAGCAGCCTGCCAGGCCCCGGTGGTGGGAGCTCTGATTCTCAGTGTTTTAGATTACTCTAATTCTCTCTATTTAGCGCAACCTGCCTATCATACTAGAAGTCTGCAGCTACTCGAAAATGCTGCTGCGAGAGCCATCATTCGCCCACCCTTTGGAGCCCATGTGACTCCATTGTTGAGAAAATTAAACTGGCTCCCTGTCGCCCAGCGGATTATGTTTAAATCCATGTGCATTGTCCATTGGCCTTCTATGGTGTGGGAGCTGAATATCTGCAAGTTAAGTTCACCCCTTATCTTCCTGTCTGCACTTTACGCTCCCAAACTGCCCGACGGGTGGCCGTACCTCGCTTCAAGCGGGCCCGCAAGGGAGGTTGTGCCTTTTCTTTGGCCGCCGCTTAAGCCTGGAATACTCTACCTCTCTCCTTGCGTGATACTACTGATCACCTTGTCTTCCGCCGGAATGTACAAACTCTGCTTTTCTAATCTACCTCCTGACAGCATGTCTCTCCCTCCTTAGCGCCAAGATGCCTGCGGGTGAATGTGCGCTCACACAAATTCCTTTAACATAACAAATATTGAAAGTAAGGTCACTGCAATGAAAAATAAATTAGAGGTGCTAACTGCAAGAAAGGTGTCAGTGGAAAAAGATTCAGGTGGTGGCATGCAAAGTAGAAATGGTGTGGATCAGACCCCACTCACCCTTTCCAGAAACCTATAGCCAGACCCTGCCCACAACAAATCCCTAGTCCTCCACTCAACAACGGCACATCCATATCCCTTTCTTTACAAAGACCAATCCAGAAGATTTGCAACTCCTATCGAGTAACCTGTTGTCAAGGTTCAAACCTGCTCCCTATACAGAGCCTTATCCAAAATCTATCTGACATGTCACTCCTGATACACCTCTGCAGAGCCCACATCAAAATGCCCAAGCAAAGGTACAAACCCAGTGCCTTCTAGAAAGCCCCATCCGGGACACCAATTAAAAAAAGTTTTATTCCTGTTGTCCCCTCTACAAAGCCTCACCCAAAACACCCAGCATCCACTCTATGTATTTATTTGCAAAATGCCTCTGATCAGATCCACTCCTCTCACTCTCCAAGCAACCACATCCAAAAACATTAACATAGTCCACTGCTGATGCTACAGCTAAAAAGTGCAATGCATAACCGCTCTAAGAACTAAAGTGGAGCACTTTCTATAAAACATATTCCAAAACGCCCACCCCCTGACAAAAATCGAATCATGCCCACGCCATCATACAAAGGCCCATCCAAGACGAACATGGGTCAATCCTGATTCCCATTCTACAGACCTACATCCAAAACAGCACTGACATGGTAGAATTGTTTCCTCCTTTGCAAAGCTCCATGTTATGATGTTGGTCCGCTACAGCAGTGTGCTTTATATGTTCCTGAACGTGGAGCACCAATAGCAGAGGCATTCCGGACTGCACCGTTGTTTGATGAAAGCTCAGAAGTGAGAGGGCCTGTGGTGTACCTGCACTCCAATAAAGACACCTTCATCACTTCAATGTCGTACCGCTTCATTTCACTCTATTCAAATCATATCTAACAACTTCCAAACCTGGTGGCCTCTCTGCAAAACACCACCCAAGAACACTGATAAAGTCCAATCCTGACCCCACTCTACAATGCCCCTCACATATAACTCAATCACATCTAGACTCCCACCTCTACAAAGCCCTATTCAGATTCCCTGCATCAAATCCACATTGTGACACCTATGAACCCTCCTCCCGCGCCCATGCAAAACCATCCCTACCAAGCCACATATGTTCCTTTATCAAAAAGGTAGCCAGGCAACCCCGCTACAAACGCCAAATAAATCCTTTATAAAAAAATTCTGACCCTTCAAAAAGCCCAGCACAGATCCCCACATTCGCAGTTCAATACCCAACCTCTTCATGGCCATCAAACCTGCTCTGCATAGGACCCAGTCCTAAAATGCAGTCTGATTTACTAAAAACGCATCCTTTGTACAAGAGCACAATAAATCCACCTCTTTGCACAGGATCACAAGAGGTCTGACCCTGTGTGAAGAACAAATAAACCAAACTACTCCTTAGCACACACCAAACGCCTCCATCACCCCTTCTGTTGCACGGGACAAACCTACAAATACTCTCTTCTGCGCAGGACAATCTCCCCTCGCAGTCTGCATAGGGCAAACATGCCCCTCTGCAGAGGACAAATCCCCCGCCCCACACAACCTCAAGTCCCAAATATACACATCTCTGCAGCAATCAACAAGTTTCAAATATGTGTCCCACTGTGCAGTAAAGATGCCCAAATCTGGCCCCCAAAATATAGCAAATAATAGGGTTCGAAATTGAGGGGAGCTATTTAGCTCCTGTTTGTATTCTAATACAGCCTGGTAAGCTTAACAATAACTGCTATCAAGCGCTACTTTTGGCTTCCCAGGCAAACTGATGCCAAACAAACACACTATTGGCATTTAACCCCGTGCATTCGGGACACAACATAAATAAGCATTAGGACACATCCATGCGACATTTAAAGCATAAGGGGTCATACAAATAAGTAAAATATAGCGTATGAATTGTATGTTAAACTTCAATTTGTGGAGCGCCACATACTAGCTCCCCAGCGGTAGCTCCTGATCACTGGTTAATGCCGGATACCCAGGTGCTGCTTTTAGTTCCTGCTTCCTAGGTACTGCTTTCTAGCCCTGAAATAATGTAATCCTCTCCCCCCTTTCTGCTGCAAGGCTCGGATCCCCAAATCGACCCACTGCTTAGGACAATCCACCCCATTCTGCACTTGACAAGCCTCTAAATCAGCCTGTCTGTAAAGGACAACCCACAACGATAACTGGGTATTGTTAATTCGTCCGGAATTTAATTGGCAGCCAACTGGCTAGGCCGTTCTCATTCTCGCAGGCACTATGGTGTATGCGGCGGTTCCTATTTTCCAATCCAATTCCGCTTTGTGCAGCAGCAACACATTGGAACAGGTGGGGAGTGAATAGAGAGCGGTGCCACGGAAAGACACTATTTCATGCAAGGACCTGAACGTAAAGTGCATCTCACGTGACGAGGATGACGTGAAGGACGCGGCGCAGGGTCCGTTCCTCAAACAAGACCGGGCATTAGACGCTTCCCTACCCTGCAGGAGAACTGATGCCCACCCGGCTACCTTTTATTATTTTTATTGTATACTTTGTACACTTTTTTTTGTCGTTTTGAAGTTATTTCCTTTCCCGCAGTCATTGCTTTCCGGTTTATCCAATTGTGTATCCCTCCTCTGCGGCACGGAATAATGGTGAGTTGGCGATCCAGAGAAACAACCAAAGCCCCCCCCCCCCCGCTCTGAACACTGGGTATTGTCACTGAATTCACTGTTTAACATAATTTGAATCCAGGACTTGTAATAGCTTTATTGCAACTGAAAAAATGTTAATTTACCATAAAGTTTATTTTTCAATTGCCCACCCGTGACTGCCTTCCTCAGCTTTTAATCATTTAATTGTTGAAGCTGTTTGCTAGTGAAAGGAAGCGCCCCCAATTTCAGCACGATCCTCCCCGCAATGAGAGACAATAAGGGACTCTCCCGTAGTGGGAATAAGACCAAGACAGAGTGCGGGTGAGCGTAAGCAGGAGTTTATCCAAAGATTAGGGCATGCAAAGAACTCTGCAACCTCCGAGAGCGCTCTGTCTGACAATAGCAAAGACAGGCGTATTTCTAATACAAAAAACGTCATCAGAACCTACACACTATAGGGGGCACAAGTTAATTGGGATTGGGTGGCGTCGACTAACTATAGGTGTTGCTGCAGCGTGGTTGGTCTTGGCGTGAGGACGTCACTGGTCAGCCTCGTGGGTTGGGTTGGGCCTGGCAGGCCAGCTTGAGGTCATCCGAGCGGTGTTGGTATGCTGGGGCAGCCTGTGACAAAGATGAATACCTTTCCTGACTCGATTGCCCTAGGCCATGCACACTGCAGTTATTCAAGAAACGACATCTAAGTTCATCAATAAATCGCTCAGCAGTTTGTCTTACAAAATAAACGCAACACATGAGGAATGCACCTCGTGAGAGGTCCGGTGGTTGTCGGTTGGGGTGAGATTTACCTGTGTCCTACTGACCGGTATTTTAGGTCGAGGGGCTGGGCTCTGGGGCCTGAGCCGAATGATACATGTCTGTCTGCCGCGTTAGAAGTTATTATATAAATGGGTCTCTGTGTCTTGTCCCAGTGATGGGGGTCGTCTTTGCACGGGGTCATGATTCTTGGGGTGGTCTAGGGGGAGGGTTGTGGAATTTACGAGAGGGTGCTGGTAGATCAGTGGATTCAAACGTGGGTTTATTACCGTGCTGTAAATAACACAGGTGGCGGGCTGTGGCCTTGGGTGCGGTACCGGGGCCTCTGACTCTCTGAAGCGGCTCCAGCTTGGTTGGGGGAGGTGAGGGAGCGCGGCACAGGCCTTAGCTTCCTTATCTGGCAGGCTTGGTAGGGTGGGAGGGAGAATGGCCTTGCATATATTCACAAAGGTTTTTTCCTCGTGCGTTGCTAACTTTTGAATGCGGAGCTTTTATAATGTTCCGCCTTATTTTGATGTTATTTAAACACACATATATATATATATTTCAATTTCGTTACACATTTCTTTAATACAGTCGGTCTGAGTACCTTTCGTTACCTAACATTATATTTACTACATGGTGTGATTATTTTATGTACATTAAACGTTACACGAGGTAGTTCTGGGTTATGGCCTACAGAAATTGATGCTCGCTGCTTTAGGTGATTGAGAAAACATATATGAGTTCAGGTTTCTACATAAAATTGTAAGAACACTTATACAGATAAAGGCTATACATTTGGTCGACATCTTTCTCTGTGGTTATAGCAGCACTAGTCCAGACCTGGGGTGGTATCATGTAACGTTGCATCTTTATAGTTCATTCACAGTTTGCAGGATCTGTTTAAACAGAGGTAGTTCATTAATACCAATACTTGAATTATTTTCTACTTTCTTCAGCTAACAATGCTTCAGCTTGTTTTTTCATCACCCTGGCCTCGCGGACCAGGTCGTGCGGGGTGCAATATTACATGGTGAACGATGAAATGTTACAGTGTTAACATCTCTGGTTAGCTCATACCCGGCTTTCTCATGGGAACGCGCTCGCAGCGGATCTACCAGGGCTACTGCGGCGGCAGGGATGCATGAAAGGCCCTCCAAAGGTGGGGGCCTCGTTACAGTGTGCTGAACTCACGCCATGTTTGCTAGACAAGATGGCTTCTAGGCCTAACTGAATTTTGGTATATGCAGGGAACGGATACGTGTGGGCAATGTCGTCGGTGGGTGAACCCTCCTCCACCTGGGCCCGGGTGGCATGAGGGGACAGCCACCGAGTCATGGTCCTCACCTGGGGAGAAGGCTGCAGGTGAGGAGGGCCTCGCGGCCAGTCCTCCCCTACATTTCCCCCCTTTCGTTACTAAAGTAACGAATTCTTTAGCTCTTCTAATCTTCTACATTCTTGCTCCTCTATCACTGCGTCATCCCATGCAGGCGTTCCTTTTCTAGGCATCCAAGCTCTGCATACCCCCCTCAAGCTCTCACCTCTTCTAGCATACTCATCTGGGGTACAGGTTAAATATATACAGTCACCAGTCTCTTCCAAGTCTACCCAGACCTCCTCATACCATTCCAGTTCCACATCTCGGGGCTCTTTGATAGTGGTGTGCCATAGTTTATCTACTATGTACTTATCACGGCACATAGGCACTAACTGGTATCTGGGAGTGTTATCTGTTCCTGTCTGTACATGTACCTCTTG
This sequence comes from Ambystoma mexicanum, assembly GCF_040938575.1. NCBI lineage: Eukaryota > Metazoa > Chordata > Amphibia > Caudata > Ambystomatidae > Ambystoma > Ambystoma mexicanum. Next base: position 617,446,338 of record NC_090938.1, read on the forward strand.
TGTCGCCTTAATTGTACCACCAGAGTTGCCCATTGTCACCATCATCATCGCACCGTTAGGGACTGCATTAGCACAACATCGGAGGCCCACCTGGCATAGGCAGAACACCACGAGGAGGACCACCACAACTGGTATCAAGAACTTCATCGCCAGTCCAAGCCATGAGGGAACCCAGGAGAAGAGCTTGTCGAACCATGAGCTATCTTCGGCCCCACCTTCCATCTTCATCTTCTCTCCCAGGTTATGTACCGCTTCAATGACGTGGGACAGGGACCCATTTTCTGCATCTTCAGAAGGTACGAACGTGCAGCACGCACTTCCTATTTTTCGGCAAACACCTCCATCGATCGCTGTTAGCAGGTCCAGAACATACCTGTTCTGCATGGTCATTAGTCGCAGAGCTCGTAGTTCCACCTTTATTATGTTGAACCCCTCTTCAGTGTCATTGGCCAGCTGAATCAGTTCCCACCGTGTGATCTGGAGCCATTTTGCATTTGCTCTTGCTTGGACACTTGAAACTAGTGAGGCAAAAAATGTTTCCACGGAGCTAAACAGGCGATACCTGTCTGGGATCTGTGCCAATAAATCGGATGATGCTTGTGATATGTAGTTTGATGTTCGCTTGTTCCGTAATAGCTCCTTTTCTTTCCCTCCGGAGGACAGGACATAGAGGTGCGCTTCTGCAGTGGGAGATGTGGCATCCTTGTTCACGTTTCCTTGATTCTTGTCGACGTGACTTTCTGGAATCACCATTAAGGCCGAATGCAGAGTGGCCATTGAGCAGCTGCCACTCCATGCCTGGGGAAGGTGCAAGTAAGCCTGATTCCCGCATACCCAGTATGTGTCCATTAGTGCTGCTGTTCCTTTTTTCATGTCTGGGATGGTGAGAGTTTTGTTACAGTTTTTATTCGTTCCCATTGCCACTTTTCCTTCTCCTTTGAAACATAGTTCGTTTTGTATTTCACTTTGTAGCTTGAAGGGTTTCTCCATCGCTGTTACCCATGTTAGTTTAGAGATGTGTTCTTTCCATATTGGTGAGCACGTTTTTTCCATCCACTGCAGCTTGTCTGGTTGGACACCTTTCAGTGCTTCCGCTTTGCACAGTACTTCTTCATCTTTCCATTTGTTTTCGGAAAACAGCGTCCCTTGTATTGCAAAGAAAGGTTCTTTAAGACAGACCACTCCAGACGCTTTTGAATAGCACGTTTTGCTGTCCTGTATCATTTTGAAAGAGACATCGTGTGCTTGAAAGGTGTTCTTTATTCTACACAGTGTGAGATGAAGGAGACATTGGGCATCCACAATGGGCAATTCTCTTGGCAACAACACTTTGGGCGTACCTGATGCATGGGGGATAAGCGAACAGACATAGCAGCTTTCATTGGTTGTCTGTTTAGCTGTTGTACTCATATCTGCATACCATTTATTTGCTTGGTGGGGGTGTCGTGGGTCTTCCATCTTATCTAATCCTAACCCATAATACTCATCATACCCCTTCCTGCTTGTCTCTCTTCTTCGCCTACTTCTCTCCCCTCTCCTATACCTTTTAGTTTCAATAGGTGAAAGAATAGGCCCCCCTTTCTCATTCCCTCCCCCCTTTTCCAATTCCTCATATATGAATTTGTGTTCTGTCATCGTAATTACTTTTCCATTTTCCTCAATAAACAACAAGTCGCTGTTCTGTATCGGGGCGGGAAGGGTAGTGGGGCTGTTATATATTTCAGGTAGGACCATTGTGTCATTTTTCATATCTTTATCTCTTGATTGTAACGGGGCAGCAGTGGATGGGGTAGTGTAGTAACCCCAAACAAGACGTGATCCATCCCAGACCAAAAAATCACCTTCTTTGATATTCATACTTGTAATTGAATTCGTGCCAGGGGCAAGGGTGGTGTTGCTCCCCCCTCCCCCCTCGTTCATCTCGGTAGAGATGAACGCTATGACCCAATATGTCACTAGGCAAAACATTGAGATGAAAAACACAATAACACACATTGATAAACCACATTCGTATGAATATGTCAATCTATCCACTAACATTTCTCTAAACCTAATAAATCTATTAGTTGCAGGCTGCCCATTCGATGCCATAGTAAATCCTGTTTGAAACATAAAAGTGCATTAAGTACAGGCATGTAAACATTTATAACGTTGTGACATTTATTTTTTTATTTTTTTTTTTTTTTTGTCCGACAAAGTATGGGAGTGGGTAAGGGAGGGGGTGTGTCCACAGACAAGGTAACTTTGCAATCATTATTATTCGTACATTATTTCTCATATGAAGAGGAAAGTTGAGAAGAAAAAAACCTTTCTAAAACAAAAAAAAACCCTACAAAACCCTTTAAAAAGTTGTAAAAAATTACATATATATATATATACACATATTCATTTCAGTACACTTGTCGTGCGCCAGTCGCAGCCAAGGTTCATCACTTAATGCACACAAAATTTCCATCATTCATTCTGCACCACTTCATTGTCCGCAGTTGCCTGTGCCTCGTCTTGTACCTCACCTTCCACGGCGCTATAGGCTCTGCGTACGTCTGTCAAGTGTACCCAATATCGTAGGCCCTTCACCTTTACTGCTGTGGGTGTACAAAACACTACTTCGTAAGGGCCATGGAAACGTGGCGCATTCCACCTTCGCACAAAACTTCTGACATATATGTGGTCACCAGGCATTAGTTGTAATGGGTTTTCAGGCAGTCTCTCTGTTTCTGTTGTGTTCCCCTCCTCTCTTGTAGAGGGGGGGGCTAGTTGCTTTGCAATTACGCGCGCTGCCCGTGTCAGTTTTTTCAAATACTCTGTGAACTCCTCCCCCAATAACGCTGCGCTTCTGTGTGCATCAGAACGTTCACGGAGAGGCGAATGCGCTGTGTGCATTCTCCTTCCCGTGACGATCTCATGCGGGGACAAATGGTGGTCTTTGCTGGGCTGGTTTCGTAACTCGAACAGGGCCAAGGGCAGGCAGTACATCCAGGTCTTTTTAAGGGAAAAACACAGTTTGGACAATCTGCTTTTTAACAGACCGTTCATCTTCTCCACTACGCCATTACTTTGAGGATGATAAATCGAACATAATTTGTGCTTTATTCCCAATAGCGTAGTCACTTCCTTGAATAGTTCATTAACAAAATGTGTGCCGTTGTCTGAGCGAATAACGTCGCAAATCCCCCAGCGCGGGAACACTTCCCGCACTAGGAACTTCGCGGCGCCCTTCGCATCAGGGCGCGCACAGGGGCCTGCCTCCACCCACCTCGAAAATGGACATACAACCACAATCATGTAGCGAGCCCCGTTACATCTTTCTCCCATGTCTACATAATCAATGTGGAGCTCCCTGAATGGACCATTTGGTTTTGGTATCGTTCCTCTCAGTGTGCGCAATGTCATACCTGAGCTGTAAATTTGACATGTCGTGCATTCTAAAGCCAGCCTGGTGATGTGTTCATGGAGGCAAGGTGCAAACCAATCTTCTTGTATGTCTGCCATTATGTGTTGCTTTGCGTTATGTGCAGGAAAGTGTAGTTGTTGAAATGCTATTTCTAACAGTTTAACTGGCATTACCGCTTTTCCTGAGCTTTTTTGTCGCCACAATAAATCAGTCGGCGATTTGCTGCATCCCCTCTTAGTCCACAGCAATTTTTCTTCTGCACTAGCTCCCTCTTGCAGCTCTATAATTTCCTGCGTGGGCATCATGTTGTATCCTGTGGGGACCTCTTGGCTTGGTGTGTGGTGCAACATGTACTCTCCTACTGCACCTTTCTGTAAATACGAAGCTTCTTTGGCAGCGGCGTCTGCTGCCGCGTTCCCCAAAGATATAAAATCTGTATTTGTGGTGTGGGCTTGGCATTTTACGATGGCCACTGCCGTGGGCTCTTGCAGGGCCTCAATCAGTTCTTTTAATAATTCTGCATGTTGAACTGGTGTTCCATCTGCTCGTCGAAACCCTCTCCGCCCCCACCGTGCCAACCCGCCGTGTACTGTTGTTGTCATGTATGCTGAGTCGGTATATATTGTCACTGCGCACCCCTTGGCGGCATGCAATGCTTCTATTAGCGCTATTAGTTCTGCTGTTTGGGCTGAATAGTGTGATGGGAGGCGGTGTTGCACTAGTGTCTCGTATTCATCTTCTTCTAATCGTACAACTGCCATACCCACATGTTTCTCTCCTGTCTCCATGTCTATTGATGCTGACCCGTCCACGAAATACACCTCTCCCTCGTTCAGGGCATTCTCAGAAATCACTTGATCCTGACCTTCGTCACCTGTGTATGTAGCGCAGTCGTGGTTCTGCATGTCCTCTAAGGTGCACGCTTCTGTGATGAATGTGGCCGGGTTCACTGTTTTACATCTTACTATATGGATGTTTGCGCTGGACAATATTATTTCATATGCTGTGGCGCGTTGTGTCGTCAATGTGCTCTTTGATCGCTCTAATATTGCAAAGAGTGAGTGCTCCACAAACAGTGTCACAGGACAGCCCATCACTATCGTGGCACTCTTCTCAATCGCGAACGCGGCTGCAGCTAGGGATTGCTCGCACGCGAAATGACCTTGCATTACTGCGTCTAGGGTGCCACTATAGTAAGCCAGTGGTTTGTGCCCTAACGATGTCTTTTGTGTCAGTACTGCTGTCATCAGTGTTCCTTTGCAGTGTGAAAATAAGAAGAATTCGCGCCCATAATCTGGATTTGCCAGTACTGGAGCGCTTGATATCAGCTCTTTTAGTGAGTTAAATGCTGTGTTCATCTCTTCTGTCCATTCTATGTGTTTGTTTTCCTGCTGTGCCTCTTTTAGTGCCTGTAACAAGGGCCTTGTGTATGCTGCATAATCCAATATCCATGCTCGGCAATAGTTGCACATACCCAGAAATTTCTGCATCTCTTTTACTGTTTTGGGCGCCCCAACTGCTCTAATCGCCTGTGCCCTGTCTGGTATGATCCGCTTGCCATCCTTTGATATCAGCTGTCCCAAGTATAGGACCTCTGTCAGACAGTATTGTAACTTTCCCTTGTCCACCTTGTACCCTTTATTGGCCAATAATGTCAGGAGTGTTATTGAGTCCTTTCTACACTCTTCCTCAGTTTGTGCACAAACCAATAAATCATCAACGTACTGAATCACTGTGCTTTCTACAGACAAATTCCCCAGATCTTCATGTAGTACTCTGTTGAATATGCTTGGGCTCTCGCAATATCCTTGTGGTAGTCTGCAGTGTTCGAACCTCCTCCCCCCTAGTGTAAACGCTGTTAAGTACCTGCTCTCTACTGCTAAGGGAATCGAGAAAAATGCATTTTTTAAGTCAATAACTGTGAAGTGGGCTGCCGTTTTCGGAATGTTGCACAGTATTGTCGCCGGGTTCGGGACTAAAGGGAACTCCTTCTGAATCACATCATTGAGTGGGCGTAAATCTTGTATCATCCTCCATGAACCTCCCTTCGCCTTTTTAATCGGGTAAATGCATGTGTTGCATGGGGAGTTTGAGGGCACTATTATTCCTTGTGCTAGCAGTGCATCTAGTGTCTCTCTGATCCCTTCTTCTGCTTCGCGTGACAATGGATATTGTTTTACCCGGGGTAGAATTGCTCCCTCTTTCAGTTTTATTACCACAGGCTGAACCCCATGTAATAACCCCACATCATGGGGGCCATTTGTCCATATGTTAGTGGGTACTAACCTCATGTCGTCATCAAAAAATGCATGTGGTGCTCCTACTACTGCCATTAATTCAACTTGAGTTTTTCTGGCTGTAACTACAATGTCGCACGGCATTGCTAGTTCCATCACTATTTCGCCATCTGTCTCAGTGTCAGAAAACAGCTCCTCGTCCGAGAGCTCCCTCAGTGGGATATTTGCATTTGTACACAGTACTGTCCGCCACTCACATCCTTCCATGTCAACGCCAATCACACATATTCTGTTTGCTGACACGTGTACTGCGTGTAAATCCAAAGATAGCACTGACCCGGGAGCAGTGTCGGGGCTTGCTATGGGGCGGAAAAGGAATTCGGCTGGAATCCTCCAATCCATCCTTTTTAGTTCTGGTACTATGAGAGCCAATGTTCTCATGCCCTTAACAAACATCTCCTCGTTTCTTGGTAACCCTCTGATCTCTTGCATGATTGTGTGGCCGTGTATTACTGTTAATATGCGGAGGGGGCATATTCCTGGCGTCGAACATACGATACCGCTCCCTGTGAATGATATTGTCATATTTAGCTTGCTTAAGAGATCTCTCCCCAGCAAATTAATGGGAGAGTGTTCATAGTACAGTAAGGGTGCTTTCACTGTTTTACCCCCCACTGTCACATCCAATGCCTCTGTGTAAGGAACTTCAATTACAGCCCCAGAGAACCCCTGCGTCTCTAACGTTCTATTAGATAACGGGAACCGGCCCTCTCTAATGCATGATTTCTCCGCTCCCGAATCCACCATGAATATGAACTGCTTGTCTCCTATCTGCGCCCCTATCAATGGTTCCTCTGATGCATTGTGGGTCGTAGATAATACTGGACACGCAAGTGCTCTCTGTGGGCTGTCCTATGCGGGGTGTCTCATTGCCCCCCCTTGATCAAAAATGTTCCCCGAAACTACTGACACCCCGCTGTAAGGTGCGGGAGCAGGAGCTCCGTTAGCTACTGTGGCAAAAGTGTTACCTGGCGTGTATTGCATATTGTCATTATTCTGTGGGTGGTTTTGTGTTCTGTACTGATGTCCGTGTAGTTGTGCGTTACTTCTTTGTCCTACATTTTCCGGTTGTTGGTATTGTCCCATGGGGAGGCCATAGGGGCTTCCTGGATGGGGGTGACCGTACTGTTCTATCTCCTGGAACCCGTTGTTTTGTCTGCTCCTGCACTCTCTTGAGTAGTGCCCCCATCTCCCACAATTCCAGCAGCTCCCCTGTGGGCCTCTGGGACCCTGCCACCCATTTCCTCCCATTCCTCCATACCCTTGTCCTCCTCTTCGGCCCCTGTACCCACCTCTTCCCCCTCTTGGGGCCCACTCTTGCCACGTTGGACCTCCGTTCTGCTCCTGCTCAGCCCACTGTCGTTGTCCTTGTCCTGCCCAATTTGCTGCTATTCTTCCTTGTATTGCTATTTGCCCCTCCTCTCCTTCTTCTCCCTCCCTCATGAGTGGGAGCCCTGCTACCGCTGCTGCAACCTTCACCAGTTTTGATTGTACCAACTTTGCCTCGTCTGCCAACCTTCTCTGTGCTACTTCCTTCTCTCTCTCTTTAATCCTTTTGCAATGGTGCACTATTATACTTTGGATCTCTGGCCACCCCTTTGCCTCAACGCCCGCTATTTTATCGAGTGCCTTCTGCACCTCTTTTGGGAGCCCTCTCTTAATAATGAAATAGAATAGAGATGTGGATTGGTGCCAGGGCGTGCCGTTTCCGCTCTCCACATCTCCTGCACCCGGAGAATGTAATCCATAGCATCTTCCCCGTCATTCATTGTACATTGCATCACTGACTGTAAGTCGGGGGTATCTGGGAATGTCTCCCTCAGTGCGTCCCACACCCTTGCTCGCACTGTATTAAAGGAAGCCCCATCATGGCGATCACAGTCCAACGTCACTGCCGGGAAACCAGCCTTAGCCCATACTCTGTCCGCTTGATCTCCTACTGCTGTTACTAGTAGGCTTTTCACATCGCCTACTGCCAACGGTATGCCGGCGGTATGTTTCTCAAATGCATATATCCACTTGCTCGCCCCTCCTGACAGCTGGGGCAATAATTTCATTAAATTAGCCTTATCCATCTGAGCCCATGGTATATAGTTTGGTCTTCCCCCCCCCCTGTGTATCAATGGAAGTTGTAGCTTCCCTTTTGAGGTCGCACCCTCCCTTTCCTTAGTCGCTGCGGACTCTAACGACGCCATCTTCCCCACCCTATTTCTTAGTCGTCCCATCCATTCGTCGTCTATAGTCCCTAGCGAACATGCACCGTCCACCTCCTCGCTTTCCCCCCCTACTGCCATACTCAACCTATCACTCTCATCCAATCCTCCTCTGACATCACATAACAAATCCTCTCTGATCCCTCTCTCTCGTGATACATCACCAATGCTCCCTTCTGCTGCTCCTATCTCTATTATTCGCGTCGGCTCTTCCTCAATTCTGAACAGTATTTCTCCCTTTTTCCATCCTTCCTCGATGTGCCTACTTTCGCTCGACGCTCTAGACGTGCGTCCCGATTGTATAGGGGTGCACGCCGTGCGCTCACATATGTCTTTTATTCTTGAGAGTTCATCCCTTGCCACAGTAAGCCTTGACTCTAAGTCACTTGTTAGCTTCTCTATATCCACTCTCTGTGTACTTCCCTGGGTGCGCTCTCTGGTGTTCTCGTATGGTGGGGGGGCTGTTGGTCTTTGTAGTGTACCAGTTGTGGGGGGAGGCACATAAGTAGGGTCGCTATATCCTGCTGCGGGGGCTGGTTTAGGTAATATCGGGTACAAACTAATCACCTCTGTAGGTTGTTCCGTACTTAGCTGTTCCTTTTCCTCTCTTGGAATCATCAGTGGATTATCTGTGGTGGGAGGGAGATCACTATTTGGTGCTGGAGCTTTGGGTGGTGGTACTTCCTCAAACAATCTCCAGAGGTCTAATATCTCCTTCCTATTTTGCCACTGCTTCCCCTTATACTTGAGGCTGATGCATGCTCGTACCATATCAAGAACGCTTTTGTCAAAAGACCCTCCCTCGGGCCAAATCTGGGGCAGACCCTCCCCTTTCAATTCTGTCACCCATTGATCGTGATATTTATTTATTCGTTCAGCGTATCCCGGTAAGCTTTTACAAATATGTGACAGGGGAGTTTCGGCCCCCATATTCTAAATCTCTAACACAGTCGTGTCCGCCTTTTTTACTTTTAGTTAGGTGTAGATATGTACATGTATACCTGTATGGCACAGACAAGGGCGGACCTCTCAAGAATTATCACTTAGTTTTATTCACAGTGCAAGTCCTTTCTCACTTACCATAGCTCATCTCCTTCTCATTCCCATACACTCTCATGTGATTTCACTCGCAACTAATCAAATACCAGTTTTGGTCAACACTCTCTGGCGCCACCTCGCGGTCAACCGTTCGTCTCCAACACTCACACGGTGCGCGCACCCTTCGCAATGCTTTCCACTCACACCTCGTCTTTTTTCCTCCCTTTCCTCCCTGGCCAGCTGTCCCTGTTTTTCTGCTAAAGTTACTATGTTCACGTCTGTACGTGCCACTACTTAATCCCCACTCCTACAAATGTGCTCCCTATTTTATAATTCTTCTACAAGTGTATTCACCTTATACCCTTTTCGCTTTCTCCCCCTGCCCCGTGGAATGGAAAAAAGAAATAGAGAGAGTAGCTATCACTAAAAAATATTCCCGGTGTCTCCCTCTGCCAGACACCAATAACTTATGTCTTACTTCTTCATATATTCCCAGTACTAGTTTAGATAGCACTATGCGGCGCCGCCTTCCATCCCCTTTCGGAGCTAGGTTTCCGTCACTTCTACCACTTCACTTATTTCTTACTCCTAATGGCCATATGCAAAGAAAAGATAAAGAAAGTTTCAAGACCCGTCTTTAGTAGACCCCCGTTATTCTTCTCCTCTACCTCTCCCCGTTCCTCTGTTCACAATTTCCCCTCCCTTCCCTTTTACGATCGCTCGCACTCAGTACTCACGTGCCCGTCTTGAACCGATAGTCTCCGAAACTGGGTCCGTCCAGGCGGTGTCACCGGTAACTCAACGGTCAGCCCCTGGCTCCGGCGAGCGGCACTCAAAGGGGATTTTTTTCCAATCGGGATCCCGTACCCTTTCTCATTGAGTGCGCACTTCTTATTGTGCCAGTCGCCGTTGGCGGGCAGCCTCCCGGAGCCGGCTCACCGTGCGTATCCCTTCTCGACCGGAGATTCTCGTGCTACAAGGGGGTCGTTAAAAGGGAGTTTGGAAAAATAATTTGGAGATATCACGCTATCGGAGTCACCACTGAAAGGAAGCGCCCCCAATTTCAGCACGATCCTCCCCGCAATGAGAGACAATAAGGGACTCTCCCGTAGTGGGAATAAGACCAAGACAGAGTGCGGGTGAGCGTAAGCAGGAGTTTATCCAAAGATTAGGGCATGCAAAGAACTCTGCAACCTCCGAGAGCGCTCTGTCTGACAATAGCAAAGACAGGCGTATTTCTAATACAAAAAACGTCATCAGAACCTACACACTATAGGGGGCACAAGTTAATTGGGATTGGGTGGCGTCGACTAACTATAGGTGTTGCTGCAGCGTGGTTGGTCTTGGCGTGAGGACGTCACTGGTCAGCCTCGTGGGTTGGGTTGGGCCTGGCAGGCCAGCTTGAGGTCATCCGAGCGGTGTTGGTATGCTGGGGCAGCCTGTGACAAAGATGAATACCTTTCCTGACTCGATTGCCCTAGGCCATGCACACTGCAGTTATTCAAGAAACGACATCTAAGTTCATCAATAAATCGCTCAGCAGTTTGTCTTACAAAATAAACGCAACACATGAGGAATGCACCTCGTGAGAGGTCCGGTGGTTGTCGGTTGGGGTGAGATTTACCTGTGTCCTACTGACCGGTATTTTAGGTCGAGGGGCTGGGCTCTGGGGCCTGAGCCGAATGATACATGTCTGTCTGCCGCGTTAGAAGTTATTATATAAATGGGTCTCTGTGTCTTGTCCCAGTGATGGGGGTCGTCTTTGCACGGGGTCATGATTCTTGGGGTGGTCTAGGGGGAGGGTTGTGGAATTTACGAGAGGGTGCTGGTAGATCAGTGGATTCAAACGTGGGTTTATTACCGTGCTGTAAATAACACAGGTGGCGGGCTGTGGCCTTGGGTGCGGTACCGGGGCCTCTGACTCTCTGAAGCGGCTCCAGCTTGGTTGGGGGAGGTGAGGGAGCGCGGCACAGGCCTTAGCTTCCTTATCTGGCAGGCTTGGTAGGGTGGGAGGGAGAATGGCCTTGCATATATTCACAAAGGTTTTTTCCTCGTGCGTTGCTAACTTTTGAATGCGGAGCTTTTATAATGTTCCGCCTTATTTTGATGTTATTTAAACACACATATATATATATATTTCAATTTCGTTACACATTTCTTTAATACAGTCGGTCTGAGTACCTTTCGTTACCTAACATTATATTTACTACATGGTGTGATTATTTTATGTACATTAAACGTTACACGAGGTAGTTCTAGGTTATGGCCTACAGAAATTGATGCTCGCTGCTTTAGGTGATTGAGAAAACATATATGAGTTCAGGTTTCTACATAAAATTGTAAGAACACTTATACAGATAAAGGCTATACATTTGGTCGACATCTTTCTCTGTGGTTATAGCAGCACTAGTCCAGACCTGGGGTGGTATCATGTAACGCATCTTTATAGTTCATTCACAGTTTGCAGGATCTGTTTAAACAGAGGTAGTTCATTAATACCAATACTTGAATTATTTTCTACTTTCTTCAGCTAACAATGCTTCAGCTTGTTTTTTCATCACCCTGGCCTCGCGGACCAGGTCGTGCGGGGTGCAATATTACATGGTGAACGATGAAATGTTACAGTGTTAACATCTCTGGTTAGCTCATACCCGGCTTTCTCATGGGAACGCGCTCGCAGCGGATCTACCAGGGCTACTGCGGCGGCAGGGATGCATGAAAGGCCCTCCAAAGGTGGGGGCCTCGTTACAGTGTGCTGAACTCACGCCATGTTTGCTAGACAAGATGGCTTCTAGGCCTAACTGAATTTTGGTATATGCAGGGAACGGATACGTGTGGGCAATGTCGTCGGTGGGTGAACCCTCCTCCACCTGGGCCCGGGTGGCATGAGGGGACAGCCACCGAGTCATGGTCCTCACCTGGGGAGAAGGCTGCAGGTGAGGAGGGCCTCGCGGCCAGTCCTCCCCTACACTAGTAAGTAGAAGCATAGGAGCACAGTACCATTAAATAATAACTTCTGTTTGGCAAGCAGTGACCTCCGTTTGAATAGATAGGAAAAACATTTCTTCCAGTGCATTCACATTGGATTGATCACAACTGGCCTATACCTCTGAAAATCGGGACATTGAACCAACAGAATGCTCAGCTTACTTACTAGTAGTCTTCATTACTCCCAGTAACTCTATTCCCCCAGCACTTATCAATGAGGTGTCCCCCCTCTTTACAGGAACCCTCTTTCTACTTCTAAATCCTTCTGGACCATCCCCTCAACCGAGACCAGGGTTTAAGTGGGTTAAGAGGTTGAGGGGGCCTGGGGGATTCCTTATTTTCACCTGGCTGAGCGGGTGAGTGCAGTGTTCTGAAGCTCTTGAATTGTGTGCGCCCACTGGGCTTTGTAATAACTGCATTGCCTGCTTTGGATTGTTTCTGCCCGTTCTCCTGCTCCTCCTTCCCCGTGGCTCTCCTCCTCCCCGCCCGCCTCCCATTCCGCCCCCCTCCCTGATTGTCTCTCTGAGGCCGTGTGTTTGCTCTTACCGTAGCGCTGCTCACCACGCTCGCATTTTCACCTGGCTGAGCGGGTGAGTGCAGCGTTCTGAAGCTCTTGCAAACTGGTGTGTTTTTACCGCTGTTTTATAATATGCACTGTATCATTATTTAAAAATTGCATTGTGAAACCTAGGCCTTTTCTCCCTTCATTCAGGATTCTCAAACTGAGTAGGGTTTTTCCCTCTGTTTTTATAATATGTACTGTATCATTATTTAAAATTACTTTGGAATCCTAGGCCTTTCTCCCTCAAACTAGGTGTATGTGTCCTCTATAATCCTGAATGTCGTTGTCTTGTCCTATTTCTCACCCTGCATGCCTCGCGCTGTCTTGTCTGCCTACTCTATTACCTTCTCCCTTCCACCTCTCTCCTCTCCCACGTACCCTATGGTGCTCTCTGTCTCCCCTATCTTTTCTAACTGCTTCTCTATCAACTATCCTGCTCTCCTCACTAAATCTGGTAAGAAGAAGTTTAAAAAGGATATCCTGGTCTGCAACCCAGGCTTCCCTATCGCTGATACCTACACCAGTGCTTCCGCCAAGGAAACTCTCACCGACATCCTCTTTGTCGTTCCTTCGCTTGACTTATGGACCCCTCATATGGTCTCTGTGCTCTCTCCTTTCTCCTCTTCTCCCATTAATGGTGGCACCCGTTGGGATGCCCTCCTGGCTTCCTTCCATTCTTCCAAGCTCATCATTAATGTTTACTCGAACGGGACCGTCTTGGTCCAAGGCCCTAAGGCCAACCTTTACCTCTTTGATAGATGCTTCCGTGCCTCATCAATTTCCTTTCTTCTCCCGCTGTCCCCCCGCTTCCTCGGCTACCTCGCCTCCCCCTTCTGCCTCCTCTGGGGTCACCTTACCTTCTCCCTCCCTCTCTGCCCCCTCTCGGGCTCCCTCTATACCTCCGAAGGGCGTACCTCTGATCTGTACCCCTCCCCGGAAGTCTCGCAAGGATGGAAACCTTCTCCATATTGCCACTCTTAACTCTCGCTCTGCTGTCAAACACTCCTCTGACATCTGCCGCCTTCTGGAAGAACTTGACCTTGATGTCCTCGGTCTCACCGAGACATGGTTCACAGCCAGCTCTGTGACTAGCTTTAACACGCTCCTACCTGACGGCTACAAGATCCTCTCAGCGCCCAGGTCCAACTGCTCTGGAGGAGGTGTAGCTCTGATCTTCCCAGACCAGAATGGATTCCTGCCTCTGTCATTCACACAAGGCCTACTCCTCTTTCAAATGCCTCGTTTGCAGGCTCTCTCTCTCCTAGCCATTCCCTTACAGTGGCTACTATCTATCGGCCACCTGGTCCGATCTCCTCCTTCCTCTCGGAGTGGTCGGACCTCTCCTCCTGACTTCTGGCCTCGACTACTCAACTCCTCCTTCTTGGAGACTTCAACATCCACCTGGATGCCTCCTGTGCTCCCTCCGGACTCTTCCGTGACCTCTGCGACTCTCTCTCACTCACTCTGCAGGGCACACTCTGGATGTTCTTATCTCCTCTGACCTTTCCCTCTCTGCCCCCTCTCCACTCCGCTCCCCTGGAGTGATTACTTTCTCCTATCCTCTCACCTCACCCTCCCTACCACTCAGGCCAAGCTACCTCCATCACTGCCACCCACCTTCTCGGTCATCCGACCCATGAAGCGTGTGTCAGTTGAGGCTTTCTTCACCACCTTCTCACCCCCTAACCCCCTTTGGCTGACTCTCACCCTGACACAGCAGTCTCCATGCTCCACTCTTCTATATCTGATACTCTTGATATCCTTGCCCCTGTCATGAGAATCGTATGAAGCCTAAAGCCAAATGTAACTCCTGGTATGACTCTGATCTCGTCACCCTAAAACGCAAGTGCAGGATGGCCGAGAGGAAATGGCGTGCTTCATGTTCATCCTCTGACAAACTGGCCTGCCGCCTGCTGCACAGACATTACCGGCTCTCCGTCCTCACCAAGAAGAGAGCCTTTATCCAAGCCTCCATCTCCACAGCATCCAACAACCAACCCCTTCCGCGATCTGAATGACACCTGGCCTAGTAAGATCGTTATCTGTCTTCCCTCTGTTCCCCCTCCCTTGCCTCGTCGCGCCTCGAAACACCTGTGTATAGGCGCGTTATAAATACCATATCATATCATATTTGGGGGCATGGCTTGTGGGATGGGCGTGGCATAAAAAAGTACACAAACCATATTAGGGTACGCAAACAAATATATAACATTTATATATTTGAGTGCATACCAGTTTGTGTACTTTTCAAGCCATCTTTTTTAAACATTTCTATGTTCATAAAAGATGGCCTGAAAAGTACACAATTCAATCCATCTTTTATAAAGCTTTGATGATGGACAAAGCCAGAGGTATCTTTGGCCATCGGCAAAGCTTTATAAAAGATGGCTTGAATTGTGTACTTTTCAAGCCATCTTTTATAACATAGAAATATGGCACTGAGTCCCCAGGTTCGTCGAGGGTGAAAGATGCCTCGGTTACCTGGGTACCGTGACTGGCAGATGTGCCAGCCAGCCACAGCGTTGCTGTGGCTGGCTGGCACTTCTGTCAGCTTGCCTGACTTAATGGCGGGCGCATCTCCCGTCATGGCTGCGGCCGCAACGGAATAATGTGTCCCGCCAATGTTGTGGTGGACTGGGGAGCCACAGCAGGGCCCCGGCTCAGTCCCACTTTTTGGAGACTGCCAGGGCCCGGCTGTCCCCGGCCGACTTAAAGCACTACCCGAGACCCAACAGTGTGTAACACTGCCCAATAGGGCCATTGAACACGGGGAAGGGAGTGGCGGGAAACTCGTGGTGGGACAAGGAAGAGTGGAGGTAATGCAATTGAATACCCTGCCCACTTGCACCAGTTACAACATTTTGAGTCTGCAAACCCAAGAATATGTAAAGTGGCTTTTCTGTTATATATTGTAATTTCTCGTGGTGAATTTGATGGTTTCCACATTGCAGAGCAAGATATAACATATCCATCAAGTTTTTCTGGCAATGCAGTCTTGGATGGCTAACAACTCTCTAGTTCTAAACAACACAAAAAAAGAGATATTGATTATGGGAACAGGTGCGAGACTAAATGCAGTCTTGGATAGCTAACAACTCCACAGCTCTAAACAGCACAAGAAAAGAGATATTGATTATGGGAACAGGTGCGAGACTAAATGCAGTTTTGGATAGCTAACAACTCCACAGCTCTAAACAACACAAGAAAAGAGATATTGATTATGGAAACAGGTGCGAGACTAAATGCAGTTTTGGATAGCTAACAACTCCACAGCTCTAAACAGCACAAGAAAAGAGATATTGATTATGGGAACAGGTGCGAGACTAAATGCAGTTTTGGATAGCTAACAACTCCACAGCTCTAAACAACACAAGAAAAGAGATATTGATTATGGAAACAGGTGCGAGACTAAAGAAAATTGAGCTACAATATAGTCATTTTAATGATGGCAGATAATGTAATTGAAGTGGCACAGCATGTTAAAACATTGGGAGTCTTTTTTTGACTTCTTTCTATCTTTTAATAAGCAGGTGGCACACTTAAGCTCATCATCATGTTCATACATGATCAGATTATTGTGGCAGATTCATCCATATGAATCTGCTCAGAATAAGGCAGTAGTAGCATCTGCCACTATTAATACAAAGGTCGATTTTTGTAATAGTCCGTGGGTTGGACATTCACAGCACAATGTGAAGAAATTGCAAACCACTTGGAATGGAGCAGTCAGTGTGTGGACTAGGGATGAGCACATGTATCCGAGGCTCTGCAGAGGTTACACTGGTTACCTGTAGAGCAGAGAGTGGAGTACAAACTGAACCCCCTTGTCTTCAAGTGCTTGTCTGGGGTTGCCCCTGAATATCTTATTTCTCGCATTAATAGGGCACCCATTAGGCGAGATTTGCGCTCCAATAGGGATGCACACATGGCCTATCCACGCTTTCAGTTAAAAAAGTATGTAGGTACTGGCTTTGATGCATGGGCTACGACATTGCTGTTATCACCGAGGACGATCCCATCACTGCCAGGGTTTGACACATTTGTAGACTTTCCTCTTTGATAAGGGTAAACCTGAATAGAGGTTTGATTAAGAAGGTATTTTAAGACTGAGTTTGTGTGGTCTGTCTTGTTCGTCTTGTCAGCGCTCTGAGGCCTTTGGGTGTGAGGTGCTATATAAAACAATAGAAATAGAAATCTAATTTCAAAAGTGTAACCAGTTACCAATTTTGCAAAAAAGTAAAAACTCTTCATTTCCTGATTTCTTTAAATAATTTGGCACCTGCATTTTTATTTGGTAACTTCTGATGTATGATTTCCTTTACATGAAAAAAGTGCATTCTTTCATTCCACAACTTGAGAAAACAGAATTGCCCACCCGCGTTACATTTGGTGTCTGCATTCCCTTAACAGAGAGTTGTTGAAAAATGACAGTTATGTTCTTCATGTTCATTGTTATCACTTACAATGGTGTGAACTGTATTGCTGGACTTTGGTTGTGGCATGAAGTGTATTGGGGCATTTGAGGCTGCACTTTTGTCGTGCTCCCCCCTCCCCCCCCACCGCCAAAGGCAGGACTCGGCTCTCTATTCAGTTGTCACTGTGCCTTATGATCCACAAAGGTAGGTATTACAAGTTGAACTTTGTTTTACTGCTACATTCTATTGTGCAAGTCTTTAGTGCATACTAATGAGGAGCACGAGTGCCGTGCATCCGCTCTGCACTTCCCTCGATCATGTCGGCCACCTTTCTCGCAAGATCGCTTCGGGGTCTTGCAAGGCTGCAGCTCTACATACCTCCTTTCCTTGAGAAGACATGTCTGGTTCATTCCATCATGAAATCGTCGTACCTGGTTGCTTCCGATCTCGGTGTTAACTCACTTTCCACTTCTCTATCTTCCTCCCTCCCCGATTCTCATTGTTCTCTTGACATGTCCACCTGGACACTTGCTTCCAGTCACGTCACTGCCACTTGGAACATGTTCATGATCTTCTACACTGCTCTTTAGATACTGTCCTCGTTCTGCTCCTTGCCCACTGGCCACTTTCCCTAGATTCCCTTCAACGTGTCTGTCTTGTGTCCCTTGGTGAACATCTTTCCATCTTGGGGGCACACATGATTGGTGCTCTACTTTCTTGTTTACCTTCATGGGATAACTGAATAGGGATTCTGTTGTTCTGTCTTTGTGTGAGTTTTACTTTTATGGTATCTCCCTCTTTGGACCTGTCTACAACCTTCTTACCCTGTCTTCATTCAGTGCTTGCTTTTCTTGATCATCCATATGTCTTTCATGTCTATTCCTATACTGGAGAGCCACGGGGGCACTAGTATGGAAGCAACTCTTCTCCCTCTCTGCATGTGGAAAGGCGATATTGTGGTGGTGCATTCGATTCAGCGTGTAAGCTGTTATTGCTTCCATGACCGTGTCATTTGGATTCATGCCTGAAGCTGTGGAAAGTTGAATGGCATCCTTTATGAACCTATTAGTCCTCTTGTCTAGCCCATTAGCTTTTGATTCATATAAGGCTGCTTTTACTTGTTTGATATTATGTTTTTCCAGGATCTTGGTCTTTTCTATTGATGTCAATTGGCCCCAATGTCTGTTTATTAGTTCTCTCGGAATCCCCTCCCTTTGGAGCAGCATTTCTTTGGAGTTTCAATCGCAGTCTTTGTAATGTCCAACAAGAATATGGCTTCTGTCCATTTGAACAGGTATTCTGCTATCAGTATGCTATATTTATGTTCCGGGTGCATGGTCTCTAATGGATTAATGAAGTCCAGTCCTATCTTTTTCCCATGCTCCTTCTGGTATTTTTGTGGGTAAGAGGGGGGGTGTGTCTCAATTTCAGGTGCTTGTCGCAGTCCAAGCATTCGTGGCATCTCCCCAGTTTGGGCTTTTGCCGTTGACCATACTTGGCCACCAATAAGATTATTTGATTCTTCTGCTTGTCATATTTGTGCCTAAGTTACCCAAATGGACGTGGTCCATTTTGGCATATCTCAGCATTATGTGTGGTTTTAATTTGTCATTTCTGAAAATTAACCCATTTGCCTCATAAAGTTCATCTGCTTTTCCAAGAGGATCAGAGGCTCTCTGTTACTGCCCTTTCATCTCGCCATCCATTATTTATCCGGTCATCATTTTAGGTATACTCGTGTCCATGGCCATTTCCTGTCTCCAATGTGGTTCACTCATCTTGAGAAATTCCACACTTCCTAAATCTTCTGATGATACGAGACATTTTTCACGTAGAAATGTGTGATGTCCTCCTTTTACACCTGGTAATCTAGACACATAGTCTGCCTGAGACTTTTTCCATCCAGTTATAGGTGGGGTGGCGATAAGGAAATGAAGAGACTGACAAAGTGGTGCCATGGGGATTGCTAGAGACTTTTATGAAATGGAGAAAAATAAAATGACCTATCCCTAATCCTAAAGGGGTTTCCCTACCTAAACTAAAGAAACTCAGATGCTTGTCAGGAAGTCCTTGAAAGTCCAAATCAATAAGCACCATCCTGGTCCAACAACTCCTATGTTATCCCTATCACTACAACTCATGTTCAAGGTCTTATCTCAGCCCAGGAGAATGGCTCCCTTCTCCTGGGTGAAAGTCTCTCAAAAGAAAAGTTCTAGAAATGTTCCAAGGTTTCAAAGAAATAAAAGTTCTACGAGGTTGAATGACTCTCTTCTCCTAGCTGATTCCCCAGTGTTCGTATGGTTTTTACCAAAACTTGCAATTCTTTCAAAGAGCTTTTAACACGTTCTGCTTTCTTTACGTTGCCCCAATGGGACGATGAAGATACTCTCTGAATCCCACACTCTTGTGGAATTGCCATGGGAATTGTGTTACAAAGTGATTCATACACAACAAGAGGTGATGGCTGGAAGGTTTGGAATTCATCCTAATCTCTGGCATTGCTCTGGGCAATCCTTCAGACCATCGTTCTTCATCTAGCAAGCCATTACAAAAGGTGAAAGACCATATGCAAATCAGGCTTCGTCCCACCCTCCCGACCCAGGATGGTCTGGAGGGTTGCCCAGAGCAATTCACTACTTTGTCTGCTTCCTCATGATTCGCAGTCTCATGTTTTCCCGGCCCCCTCCCGGACTTATCCTTGTTCCCGTTACCTTCTCCCGGCGAACCCTTCACCGGTTTTGACAGGGGTCGAGGGTCCACTCCTTCTATTTCTTCTTTTCAATGCTACTTCTGCGGCCTGCTTCTCTTTGCGGCCAGGTACTCCTGGCGGTCTTGGCGCATTTGTCGGTCCGCTCGGTCCACCCATGCCAGGTCACACCACCACAACAGTCTCTCTACTTTCCACATATTCGCCTACACGGTTCCACCATAGGCTGGGGAAGGTGGTCTTGGCACTGATGTCGGACCCGGGTGGTCCACCCTCTACAGGTTACCACCTGCCCTCTGTTTCTGCCGAGCCGGTCTCCCACCGACTTGCAAGACGCGTCTTGGGCGTCCAGCTCTTTGTCATGATGACTAAGGAGATCAACCTCACTGCGGTCTCCCAGAGCCCTTGTACAGTTTCACAGGCTCGACTGCGGCCTCTTGGCTTGCTGGGCTCTCCTTATGGATTCACACCACCTCTCATCAAACCCGAATTGCACGGGCTCCGGCCGGGCCACAACACGACGAAGAACTCCTTCTACCAATTTTGTCCTCTGGTGGTGAACAGCTCCTTTTTCCTGGTTAACTCTCAAGTTTGGAGGTTGTACTTTCCAAGGTCTTGCTGGCTTCCTGCCGGCTTACCCTTTTACCTCTTTAGTCGCACCTCTATTTCTATTTTGCATATTTCGGTCCTCCCCAGCGTAATGTTGCTTTGAATGATGGATCCTGTGGAAACTCTCCTCACGCTTCTCTGTAACGTTCTGGTGTTCTTTGTTTCAGTCTTTTCAACCCTTAACAACGGGCTAGTCTTCTTTCACTGCTTTCCTTTTCAGTACTGCTAAAAGAAAAGCTAGAATTAATCTGGCTTGGGCTTCTTAATAACATCCAAAATAACAGACTTGGGATAAAGGGTATGATCCAAGTACATATTGACACTTTCTGAAGAGTTTGTCACAATTTTATAGGATCAAGGTCTCAAGGGTATAAGGGAAAGGGAGTTTCATCATGGCATGGATTTCCCTCACCCCAGACGGACTTGGTGTTATCACTGTACTGTGTGGTTGAGGGTTAGCAAGGTCTTGCCCCAGATTTATGTCCTAGTCCCTAGGAGGGGGAGACCTTCCTTAGAAGGACCTCCCGCATTTCACCACCCCTAGGGGACTGTCGGTTAGTTGACTCATCACCCTAGCCTGATGGGAAAGGTATCCGCCTTTGGGAGGAGTGACGCCATCTGTAGGATCGTCACAGTAGTAAGTCATAATTTTGCTGCAGTTTGCGCTAATCTTGGCGTGGACGTTTTCATACCTCCTGGGCTCAACATGTGTATTATCGGTTTATGGTTCGTCACTAGATAAACATTTTGTTCCCCACACATTTGTCCTAAAAGACTCTGCTGCCCATGTACATGCCATTTCTTTCTCGATAGTTCAATAGTTCTTTTCCGCATTCAACAGTGCCTTGGATGCAAATGCAACTCTGTGTTCTACATCGCCTCTTTTCTGCATTAACATGGCTCCATAGCTATTCGCACTGGCATCTGTAGTGATATGTTTTCCATTGTGGGTTAAATGGTATTGAAACAGCGCTTCCACAATCCTCCTTTTGACATCTTCAAACTCCTTCTCCTTTGCAGCCGTCCACTCATAGTCTGCCTCTTTTTTTAAATTTCTTTAAAAAAAAATGTTTAACAGTTCTCTCATTTCTGCCGTCAACTCTGAGAACTGCAGCAAACACTTTGAATAGTATTCTGTAAAACCTAAAAAGGAACACAACTCGTCCCTGTTGTTTGGAGCTGGAGTATTCACTATTGTTTGTAGAAGGTCTCTTTTGAGTTTGATGCCCCCAGAAGATATTCTGTATCCCAGGAATTCCTTTTCCTGTGCCTCGATGTTTGCATTTTTCATATCCTAATTTCACTCCTGCATCCTGCAACTTCCCTAGGACTTCTTTGACTACTTTGTTCTGTGTCTTCTGATCTTCCCCATAGACAAGAAGGTCATCCTGAAAATGAGACGAATTTCCAATTTTGCTTAATAACAAATCAATCATTCTTTGCAATGCAGAAGTAGCTGATGATTGCCCAAATGACATTCAGGTGAATTGGTATGTACCAAATGGACTGATGAATGACATGAGTGGTCTTGAATCCATGTGCAGACTAATCTGATGGTAAGCATGTCCTTTGTGTAATTTAGAAAAGTACTATGCTTCTATTCATATCCTTAGGGTCTTTGACTGGGGTTTCTTAGGGTTAGCCATTATGAGGATTCCACTGCATCTATGGCACCCTCTTTCATCATCTTCTGCAGTTTCTCCTGGCTGTGGCAGGCACTGGTCTGACATTGTGCTTGTTGGGAACCGCCCCTTGTCGTAGACAAATTGTGTGCACATCGTTTATTATGCATCATAGAGTCTCCAAATACAGCTTAGGCAACTCCTCCTTGGACAGTGAGGCTTCTTTCCATTTTAAGGACCATACTTGATCATTTGCATTTAGATCTAGTTTTATATTCAGCTTCGCTGAATTGCCCCATCCCAGCAGAGCTGGTCCTTTCTCTCAGACCATTATATTCCTCCCACCCTCTTCCGTAACCTAACAATTGTATGCCGGAACCTCCAAACACGTTTGGTTGCTGTTTTGTTTTGAGTAATTCCACTTCTTGTTTTCCCATAGTTTCCTTGTACATATTTATGGGTAGTAGTATGATCATGTGTCACCCAGATTCAGCTATCGCTTTGGATTCTTTGCCATTGACTTTATAACGCAGTGAGATCTTTCTCTCCTGCACTGTCCCAGATTTACCATAAGAATGGTTGTGTGGTCTTTTTCAGATGATTCATCCTCTGTTCTTTCATCTCTTAGTTCGATCGTCGTCACTGTTCTTCTCCTCCACCTACACACTGTAGCAAAATGCCCTCTTTTTTTGTAATTGTCACATTCCTCACCTCTTGCCGAACATTGTTTTTCATTTGTTAGGTGTCTTATACTGCCACACTCATGGCATCTTATTGGGTCTTTCCCTCTGCCTGTATCTTCTCTGGAGTGATCGTCTCTCAACCCATTTTGTATTGAAGTGGGTGTACCTCATTGCTCACAGTGCTTCCTGCCAATTCTTTTCGCTCCAAGTTGTTTCTTAAGCAGCTATGGCAATTTGAATGCCGTTATCTAGTTTAATTTCCTTCTCCAATATGAATTTATCTTGGGTCTTTCTACTGTTCACATACATAGTTATCCCCTATCATACTCTCCACATTGTTCCCAAAATTGAACAACAATGCAATTTCTCGTAGTCTGGTGACGTAATCCTCAATCGCTTCAGCATTTTCTTGCCATCTGGCATCGAACCGAATCCTGTGTAGCACAATGATTTTCTTATTTGAAAGTCTCTTCACTATTCTCCTGATCGCTTCTTTGTATAAATCAACAACATAATCTATTGCAGGTTCCGCATTTAACACTGTAAATATTCTTTGTCCTTCCACGCCCATAGCATTAAATACGATGGCTTTCTTTCCATAATCGGATGATCCCACGGCATCTATGTATGTGGCAAATAGTGGTTCCCATTGGTATAAAGGAATCAATGGCCTACCTCTCGCCTTCACGCACAAATGTGTCCACAACACTGCTCCCCTTTACCTTTCACAGAGAATCGCCAAAACGGTTGCAGGCAGACCCACCAGAACTGCCTACACAAATCGAATCACCATTGCCAAGACATTGAGGATTCGCGCAAGAGGCTCCAGTTTCCCTGTCATGGCCTCAACCCACTGGAACTCCCTCCCACCACATCTCAGAAGCATTGACTCCCACATAGCTTTCCGGAAAGCTATAAAAACTCTGCAGTTTTTTTAACGTGGTCCTGACCGGCTAAATAGCCTTTGGCCGGCTATACACTTATATTCATTCTGTGCTGTGCAACCCTCCTTGCATTGTATGATAATCTAACATGTAACCAGCCTTTATCGCCCACTTCTACATTGTAAGGCTACACGCTCACTGTAACCCTGAGCACATTGTTTTGTCCATGTAACAAACACTTTCTTGCAACAGCGCCTCAATGCCTCCGGGCTGCTAGTGCCCTTTACAAATTCAAAAGTAATAATAATAACTGGTATCAGTAAGAACGGCAGTGGCAGTGTGGATCCTTGCATTGTGCTTTCCGGGAACAACCTTCTTAATCTCAGATCCCGTACTTGTCGACAATTATTTAGTGGCCTTACACACCAATGAAGCACTCAAAATTGTTACTGCACTTGTAGTGTTCACACATTACAATATGAGCATTGTGTGCATGTTGCCTTCTGTTGTGCAAGTCTAGTGTGCACTAATGAGGAGCACAAGAGCTGAGTGTCCAGTCCATGCATACGTCTTCCAAACGCCTCTTGTGCTCATGCCTAATGCCACTCTTGCAAGATCACCTTGAGGTCTGAGATCTTGCTGGACTGCCACTTTACAACTTGACATTTCACAACAAAAACAATTTGAGAATATTCATTTCAGCTGAAAAGCCGCATTGGAATTTCACATCCAGATCAGAGATACACTGCAACTCGCTATGGGTAGGCAAATTATCTGAATAATTTGGTTTTTTCTCCATATGAGGAAATTGTCAAAAACAGTTCAGCTTTGCCACTGATTCTTTGAGGGACCTGGGAAGTGGAGTATGTTTGGATAGGGAGACTTTCTCATTCCACAGCATTTTCTTTGCATTAATTTACTAAGTCAAATGTGTGGCAATTTGTAACACATTTAAAAAAAAAGGAATGATCGGATTACTTCAGTAATAGTCATTACCCTTCACCCTACTATTGCTTGTCACAGTAGTTACAAAACAGACGCCTGCCTCTACGACAGGACCCATTTTACCTAATCTTGCCACCTTACCCTACAGGAGGTATGAAACCTTGCCCTCACCCACAATCCCTAGTTATACTTTCCAACGGGATCATGGGCACCTACTACATCATGATAGTGTGATGGACAGTAACTACTTTGATGAGGAAGTGTAGGACTAGACGAGGTGTAATGATTACTGGTAAATAATCCGATCATTACCTAGACATGCCTCCTCCTCGCCCCAGTACCTACAAGTGAAGTGTACCAGTGAATCAATGGAGGGACCTATGGAAAGAAACCACAGAGACCGTAGGAAATGTTGCTCCACCCTCCTAATGGCTTTATTGATCAGACCTCCGGATACCGCGCCTCAGCGGACCCAGAGTTCAAAACACTTGCCTCAAATAAAGCCCTTCATTCATGGTCCACCATGGTAAGAAGCCTGTTTGAGTCTGCTCATGTGGCCACTCTACATATTTATTGCGTGTAACAGCACATTAGTCCATTATGTGGTAATTCCCCTGGACGAGAGCCCCTGGACCTTTCCTGGAGGAGACCTGCCATCTTCTGCATATGCCATTGTAATGAATGCCAGAACGAATCTGTTGAGAGTTGCCACAGATGCCTTCTGTTCATCTTCTCATGGGCCAATTTTGATCAGGAGATTGTCGTTCTTCCTGGCAGTTTCTGTCGTTTGCAAGTTTTCCAGAATAGTTATTTGTACATCTAGACGATGCAAGACCTTCTCTGGGGAGCAAGGATCCTGTTAGAAGGCTTGCCATAACATGTTCTGATATCTGTCACATTTTGACACCTGCCACCACCTGGTCCAAGTTGCAAAATGATGGTGTCAGGCAAGGCCTTAAGATAAGGGTGAGAACACAACAGATCCCATGTCTCCCCCAAATTCAGAGCTGATGAGATGGAAACAAGGAAAATCGCCTTAAGAATTTAAAGTCATTGGACAAGGTAGGTTCAAAAGGAGGGACCTTCAGAAATAACAATACTAGTGGCACATCACAAGGGAGCAAGCCTGCATAGGACAGATTTCTAGATACTGGAAAGCTCCCCAGCAATTTTCCCACCCACTGATCCCCTTTTCCCTTTTCCACCCAGTGCTTCCTGAATGCCAGAGCCACTATTAGTACCAGGAGGATTGAAAAAAAAGCCTCTTCTGGTCCATATAGTGACAATTAGTATAACTTCCACTTGGCTGGTGCTGATCTTCCCCAGACCCTGGAATCTGAGTAATCTGGGGGCGGGGAATGTATAAGAGCCCGCTGGACCACTCCATACTCATGGCATCCACCCCTTGGGATACAAATCTGGAGCAGAACCTCCCCAGCTTTGCCATACATGGAGAAGTGATGAGATCAAGAACATGGTTCCCAAACCTGCAACATATCTCTTGAAACATGTTTGCATGAAGGGTGAGCTCTGAGAGCATAAGAAAACCCTGTTCAGATGGTCTGCTACTGAGTTGCCCACACCTTGAGATGAGCTGCCTCCAGGAACACCAAGTGAGCCTCTGCCCCTGACCAATTTCCTCTGCCAGAATCTCCACGGGCCTGGACCTTGTCCCTCTCCCCCTTGTGATTGATATATGCCACTGTTGAAAAGTTGTCTCTCCTGACCATACCTGCCCGGTAGGTAACCAGGGCAGAGAAGGCCTTCCGGGCCCTGCCAATGGCTGCCAGCTCCTTCCAGTTGGATGAATGATCCCTTCGTTTGGCCTCCTTTTCTCCTGATGTAGGTGCTGACAGTTGGTCCCCCCGACCACCAACTAATTCTGCTGGTGTTCATAGTAATTGTGATCCTGGTCAGAGGTTTCAGGCTCATACCCATCAGAAGATCGGTTACAGGGACCCAGAGCCTGTGAATGTGAGAGACTAACGGTCATAAGTGCAACTTTGCCCAGGACACCAGGAAGACACACAAGACCATGAACCCGAAGCAGAGCCCTGGCTTAAGCTGAGTCCCTCCTTGTGACAGACCTCGGTCACTTCTGAGGGGAACTTGCCCTGTACCCTGGGAGAAAGACCCTCTCCTACCTCGTGGTGAACTGAGCACTTGCGAAGGTCAGGGATTGCGATGGTCCCAGATGCCATTTGCCTACAGTTCACCAGGAACCCCCATTCGGTTGGAGCGTAACAGGTCCTTTGCACATGAGCCTGAGTAACTAATCTGGCAGCTGATCTGATCAACCAATTGTCCAGGTAAGGAAAAAAACTGAATGCCCTGTGCAAATGTTGGATGGTTACTAGAGGAGCCAGAAGCTTTCAGAGCTGAACTGAGGCCAAAGAGATGTTCCTGGACTGAAAGTTGCTCTTCATTGCTGCAAATCTGATAAACCTATGTTGTGACGCCCAGATAGGAGCTCGATTGTATCTATAGACACCAGCCAATCACCCTGGAGATTAAAGGCAGGAGTCTCTGTAGTGTCTCCATCTTGAAGGGAGCTCTTCATTACATTTGTTCAGGCTTTTCAGGCTCAGGAACAATTTGTATTTATTGATTTTATAAAGCGCCTTACACCAAAGCGCTGTACAATGGAATAACATAATACATGAAACATAAACAATACATAAAACATGTCCTTTGGTACAATAAAAATGTTGAATAGCAAGTACCCTTGACCTTCTGCATTGACCAAGGCTCTCCTTATGGCCTCCTTGTCAGTAACCTCTGGATCCCCAGGTGCATGCACTTCCTCTTGGGCCAGATCCCCAGAACTGTCATCTCTATTCCTGTAGAGACAGTGGCCTTGTGAATTCAGTCGGTAACCCCACCTGACTGTCCTGGTAGCCCAGGCATCTGAGATGAATTCCGCCCATATTGTTGCAAAGAACAAAGAGCTCTAGCCGGCCCACAGTGGTTGTCGGGACACCTGGGGGGAATTTTTCTCCTTTTCTCCTTTTCTCCTTTTCTCTTTTTCTCTTTTTCTCTTTTTCTCTTTTTCTCTTTTTCTCTTTTTCTCTTTTTCTCTTTTTCTCTTTTTCTCTTTTTCTCTTTTTCTCTTTTTCTCTTTTTCTCTTTTTCTCCTCTTTGTGGAGCTTGTCCTCCAACCTATCACCAAACAGCATACATCACTCAAAGGGAAGTTTCAGCTCATTCACTTTCTGAGACCCATCAGTGTGCCGGATACCATGGCAATGTTTGACCCCCAGATCCCATCATAAGAGAGTAATTCCCCTTGTTTCTGCATCTCCCTGAGGATAAGGACACAACCCGCTCCCTTCAAATCCTCAGCGGCTATTTGCAGTTTCTTAAATCCGTTTAGGTATTAGTCTTCAAATACAACCCTCCTCTGCCCCTTGCATAAGCTTTTATGAGTGCCTAGCCCATCGTCTTGTCTACTGGGTTGCGGACCGCCACTTCCTCAGCTGCCTTTGAAGAACACCCCACCATACTATAAAGAATTGGATCCACCTCAGTTGACTCTGACACGCTCTTCTCCTCCCCATTCAAGGGATAACGCGTGGCCATAAACCTGGACATCTGTATATGCTCTCTTTTCTCCGTTATCAGCAATTAAAGTAAGTCTTACATTGTGAAAATGCTTGCATTTGAAAATCCTCGTTTCCAAAGGGGGGCCCATGAGTGGCAGGATCCACAAAGCCCTTGCATGGTTCGAAATAGCTGGGTGCTATTGTGAGAAACCTGAGGGTATTCTCCAGAGTAGATCCAGAGAATCCCTTATTCAGGTGGTCAGGCAGGGGCTGGCGCCGTCAGATCCCAACCTTGGGGGTGGACAAGCGAGAGAGGATCACCTGCGTAGGGGATCCTGGGTTTGCTCTGCGGAATACCCTAGGTGAGACACGATACTGCACCAGTGAGGAGGACGAGGAGGACAAAGTCCCTGAGGCTCTTAAAGGCTGTTCCAAATCAACCTCCCTTCCACCCAATGAATCTCCCTTACTTCAGCCTTCCGCGTCTGGTAAACCTATTAGGTACCCAAACCTCATTGTAATGGGAAACATCTCCCGGAACCCCTATTTTCCGGTTGCCTACCAGAGTACTCCTAGTCATTCGTCTCCCCGTCCCTCTGATTATTATTTCCCAAACTCTGTCTGCTTTGACAATACACTACAGTTCCCACAATCCCCCCTACTCATTTCACAACAATAATCCCAGTCATTCCCTCAACAAATCTCCAAATGATAATTTTACGGATTTTTCCCATTCATTTCACAAACCCTACAATTCTCACCCTTCCAAATGTACCAACCCCCCTGTACGAGGGTTGGTGAACTAGGAGGTATGAAAAATCCCCATGGGATTACGAGGGCTATAATTCACTGTGAAAACCTGACCTGTCCCACCACAAGGGTCAGGCAGAGTCTGGCAATTGCTGATAACTACACACACCTGACTGCCCTTTGTCTTCCCGACAAGGATAAAAGGCGGCGCACGAGAGCACACTTTGAGCAAGGCTGAACGCACGAAGAACTAGCCAATCCGGGACGGCAGTTGAGTCGCTGGGACCTGAGAGCACGACCAGGAGGGAATTGCCCTTGCCCTTTTCATCCCAGACCCGCAAAGCCTCAGAGAAAGGAAACGTAAGACTTGGAATCGCAGCTGGCGAGTGGTGTGACCGATGTCAGCGGTACATGGGACCCTCCCGCACTGATTGCCAGGGCGGGCAGAAGCGGTCGCCATTGTGGTACCGTCCTTGACTGCAGCGCCAAAAGAGAAGCCAGCGAGTCCAGCAGAGCCAGTGAGTCGGAGGAAACAGATAGTGGACCGGATTGTGTCAAGCTCAAGGTTGCAGTGGCAACATTGTATACGAAGGAAGAAGATGACAGACAAAGGTTTTTTTGTGAGTAAATTTGGTACCAGAGACAGTGGTCCGGTGCCACGTGGGTGCTCATTCGAAGGACTCTGGCTGGTACCCCTCTCCTGAACTGTGAGAATGTATTGAGCAAACTGCAAGTACCAAGAGGCCTTAAGGGAGGCCGGCATGAGGTGTTAAAGTGGTCATACGAGGGTCAAGCCAAACCCCTTGTACAGTCGAAAGTCTTTGACACGTCGTGGAAGTAAAGTGATGCCTGACTGGGGGCTCAAGAGAAATCCTGACTGAGGGCTGAGACCCGGACTTGGGTAAAGGGAAGAACCTAAGGGGCCTATAATACATTTTTGTTGAAGTGTGAACACGACTGAGGGATGCCAGGAGAATGCTAAGGGAAGTGAATGCCACATTTGTAAGAAAACAAAGTGAACTGTGAGAGTGTTAGATATATTTTGGGGTTATATCTATCACTTTGTGGTATTTTTTTCTATGGTGGTATCTGGTGGTATCTTTTTATAGTGGTATTCTTTTTTATAGTGGTGAGACTAATTTCAGAATACTGCCTAGTAATTATCTTTGCCAGGGTCACTAACAACAGACAAATACAAGACTTAATACATTCTCAATAGATGGCTCATGCCCTTGTGTGGTATCTTGTGTACAATACCACATTATGCCCTTTTGGCTGAGTTTCAACAAATGTAAAGCATGCAATTGAAACCCAACACATTCATTCAGCCTCTCTAAATAAAACAATTCACTGCGGCTGTTTCGCTTTGAGATATTTCTTCTCACACGTCTGCATCTCTCTATGCATGTCAAATCAAAGGGACTGAATGCAGAATAAATGAGACTATATTACTTTTTAAAATTTGTTCTTAATCATAAAATTATGCAAGTTACACAGAGTGACACTTCTGCCCACATTGTACTTTACAGTGCAAGTACTTTTTTTTCTTGCAATGACTTTCAGCGCTCTATCTGTGCAAAGCTCTGCCAAATGACCTTCGCTTTGTAAAACTTGGCAAGAAAAATACCCTTAAAAAAAAAAACAACACGACTTTGAGAAATATGAACACAGTAGTACATGCACGTTGAAATTCAAATCTCTAATGCAGCACCTAAGGTGAACTGACCTATTTAACGTGTGCTACATAGTATCATTCACATCACCAGCACCTCAATTACTCTCATAGTTACCTACATCTGTTGGCGATATTCCCGACTCAACTTGGCAGTGAAATCTTCCCCAGCTTTCTGCCTGCCTCTCACAGTGTCAACCCAGATAAGGATTCTGGAGACTGCCGTTTCATCGTCAACCCAGGAGAGCGACCGCCTC
Source organism: Ambystoma mexicanum (assembly GCF_040938575.1). NCBI lineage: Eukaryota > Metazoa > Chordata > Amphibia > Caudata > Ambystomatidae > Ambystoma > Ambystoma mexicanum. Next base: position 617,476,916 of record NC_090938.1, read on the forward strand.
AATTTCAGCCTTAGCCAGCCAGGTCTTTAGCAGAACAGATCTTCAAATTTTTCAGCTTACCATACAGCGCAGATTCAGCCTGCACGTTTAAAGTCACATTTTTCTTTCCCAATTCCAGAGCATTGGCTCAATCTGCATCCAGTTTATTTCATCATGGACTAATTTGCACTAAATGTTATTATGGGATTCAGTTACAGGTTAAATGGGGTTGGGTTAATTAGTATGTTAGATTTAGGTTAGTATTATATTTAGTGAGTATTCTATTTAGAGGAGTTCAGTTCATTGAAATATCAACATGGACCAAAGTGATTGCTTCTAGCATGTGCTCTGTGCATTGGTATTTGTTTAATTCTGCCTCGGACTCACACCCTTGATTCCAGCAATGATTTTCACACACTTGGCCCTAGTTGTAGTTTAAACCTTCACTAAAATGTGAATGTGAAATGCGGAGTCCATATGTTGAAATGCGCAGCCCATACTCCTACAGTGAGAAGGGCAAACGTGAACCCGACTGAGGTATGCCTGTGAATTGGGGTGAATAGTGATACACCCATGCACATACTGATGACAAGCATGAACCCGACTGAGGGATGTCCACAGTGAAGTTATTGGTCCGAGCCCAACTGAGGGAGGCTTTCGTGAGAGAAGGATCGGAGCCCGGCTGAGGGGGATCTAAGGGCGAAGAGTAATCGCCTGATGTGAAGATTAACAGAAGAAACATTTTTGTTTTGTTGTATATAGCATATCTGTGCCTCTGAAGCACGAGACATTTTTTGGATCACAGAGACTTGGGCACAGAAGGCACTGATATTGAGGAAAAGGAACTGTAAGCTTCTGCCAGAGAAACCCAGAAGTGGGCTCTACTCAAGAGTCCCACCTTGTCCCGTGCTAAAAACATGGGAAGGGTGACCCCAGACATAACATTCAGACTTATAATTTTGTGAACACTTTTCTTGTGAACATTATCCCACAGTCTTTTGTAGCATAGCGGTAAGGATTGACAATAGGTTTTATTAGTATAGGCCCTTTTTTATTTGACAAGACTCCACTGTATGATTATTATTTGGTGCTCGTAGCTTGCCCCAATCTTAGATTTAGGTTTAGATTAAGTGTTTTTCTCACCCATTTTTACAGTTTAATAAACACCTTTTGAACTGTGATCACGTGTCTGTCTTACTTTGAATCCATGTCTTCCTTACACTATTTAGCTCCTACGTCTAGCATAGGATAGCCTGGTATGCCTGAAACTAACATCTATCAGAAGCTACCTTTAGCTCCCCAGGCCATATGTTGCCATCCAAACATATATATGTGACATTAACTTACTTTTAGCATTTCAGAATGTTAATAAAGAGGAATTACCTCTTCTGTGGGATTTAGATTTGTGTTGTACTGTGTGCTCGCTCCTGGTTCCCAGTGGTGGCTACGCCTACTGGGGATGCCGACACCAAGGAGCTGGTTTTAGCTCATGCTCATTAATTCTTAATTTCCAACCCTGCCCATGCACTCTGAGAGCTGCTGTAGCACATAAGCCACCTCCTCCCTGTCCAAATATTTACTGTTCGCATCTGGATTTTCCTCAGAAGATGAAGTAGGGGAGGAGGAAAATGTGCTTGAAGATGAGGGAGAGGTAGAGGAGGGTCCCTCCTTTTTTCCATGGCTCTTCTTTGTTCTTGCAGAGCCCGCTTTACAATCTGCTTCACCTTTTCTTGGACATCTTTTTCAGCTTCTTCTGTTTACCCCCTTCTGGGCCCAATGTGCCACCGGTGATGGGACTTCATAGAAGACAGATCGCCATCTTCTTACAATTTTCCTTTTCTCTTTTTTTCTTCAGAGAGTTCATTCTGCCACCTAAAGCAAAGGGAACGTAAAGCAAAGAGAACCAGCCCTCAAATAACCCACCAGTTGTTATTATTATTAATAAAATGTAAAATGTATGTATTTAATGTATTTATTGAGCACAGACCTAGCTTAGAGAAGCAACAGTGCGCTTTACAGAGACATACAACAGTACAGACGCATAACTGAGCGCTTTTAAGAAGTACAGAACAGATATATACAGCGGTGGGTAGGATAAAGAGAGGCACAGAGGAGAGGGATGAACGGCGTCTAGCGAACCGGGTGGCTCAGGGGTGACGTGATGGCCTAGGTGTTGAGGAGTAGAGACTCCTTGAAGAGGTGGGTCTTGAGTACTTTTCTGAATTGCAGGAGAATGGGTGCAAGTCTGATGCTGATGGGGAGGAGGTTCCATAGTCTTGGGGCGTAGGCAGAGAAGGCTTGTTTTCTGGTCCCTTCCTTTTTCCAGTGCCCCAACTTCCATTGCGTACCCCACGCTCCTCCTTCACTCTCAATTGGCCCTCCTGTCCCCTCAAGAAAGCCAGGATACCTCACCCCCTCCATTCCACCTCTTTTATAAATCCAGAATATAGTGTGTGGGAACTGAAACCATTGGCTCCTAAAGCCCAGCAGTAGAATGATTGTGGAATAAGGTAAGCAGTTCACTCACCCTGAACACCTGTCTGGAGGACATTTTTTAACTAGGCAATTTAGGTAAGGTGGTGGGGGGGTTTAAACCTCCTTGGAAAGGGTGGGATTAGGGGATTTGGAAAATGGGACCTGTCGTATAGGTTGGAGGCTCCCAGGTAAGTACTGGGACAAGGCAGAGGGACATGGAGTCTTTGATTGTGACACAATTATACATGGCGTCCATTTACCCTATCGTCCTGCACACCATGTACAAAATGTAGACATTTTTTATTCAATTTATCTTTCCCAAAAATTCTCTATAGTCTGTATTTCACTTTGTTTTGGGATTTATGTTTCTTTATTAAGGAGGACATGTGTCACAACAAGAAACACTTTCAGTACTGCATTCTGGTGTCTTAAAATAGAGTTAACAAGTGTTTGATGTCTGTGAAATAACCTGGTGGTGATTGGGGTTGGTGAAGTACGTAGTTGGGGCACAAACACGTAATAGGAACATATTATTTTGTTCTCAAGGACACATCATATTTACAATACATATGCTTGTCATACCTCAACTTTCTCAGTAAGCCATCCTCTTTTATTTAAAAACAAAAAAATCATTTCACCCTGGTTCTTTGTGTTGTACAGTTCTGGTTCGTCTGATTGGGCTTAAATATGTTGGCCAGTGTCATCTACAGTCACTGACAAGATTCAGTGTCCTGTGTTATAAGCACCTTATAAATATTCAATGAAATAAAAATCTCTGCCCCTCGGCCTGTCTGTGGATATGCATAATTGGCATTTGGAGAAGGAAAAAAAGGGCTGGATTCACACTTTTAAGGTGATGAAACTTGGTGAGCCAGGACATATTTATGTATTTTCTGGGGTTTTGTAATGTGCCGTACACAGGGCCGTGTCAGAGAGCAGAATGAACTACAACCCTACTCCCCTTTTCAGAATAAAATGACTAGTCACTCTTGGTATCTTTGATGATCACAGGTGCACAGTACTCTGCTGTTAGGATGACTTGACCTATTTTTTTTAAAATTGTGTTGTAGATTGCCGAATTAGAAAAGAAAACGGTTTCGATGAAGGATGCAGGCCGGGTGAAAGAAATCATTATGTCCATGCAAAGAGGAGGGGAGAAAAAATTACAGGTTGGATTTTTGTTTCTTACTCAGGTTTCATGACTCTTCTAATCAAAGGTGCTTTGATTTGGTTTATCTCTGAAACAAATCATTGAAGTGTGTGTGTGTATATATGTGTGTGTGTCTCTCATCTCTGGAAGTTTGCCTCCAGTTCGGAGGCACATGAGCAATGCATTATGGGTAGGCATATAAGCTGAAATGTAAGCCTTTTGCTCCAGTAAATTGTCTTTGTCTTGGATTTATTCTACTTTATTACATTCATATTTCAGGTGAAGATTTCTTTTCAAGTCTTTATAAGCCCACATACCTTTTCTGGTGAGCACATGACATAGTTAAGGTTAAGATGAATTGTCTATGGAGATTAAGAAAATAACTTTTGCGAATAACCTTTTTGAAGACTTGCATGAAAAATTCAATACAAATTCCACTGTCTATTTTTTGGGAATCGGCCTTTGCATGGAACATGCCAGAATTGTTCATGGTTAGTCATATTTAAAAATCTTTTACTTCGATCGCAGTTTGAACAGCTTTTAACATGGGGTTTTCACATATAAAAAAATGTGGGTCCAAATATCTTACAATTGGACGCTTAGATTTTTGTAATTTTTGCCATGCACCTAAATTTCATCAACAATTGGTGCACTGAAATAAAATTGTAAATCGGCATGGCCAATTTTGAGAGATTAACAATTTGGGATTTATCTATATTTGACACATACACGGAATAAATGTGTATCTTTGAAACAAGCTGCACGTACATGTTGAATATGCACATGTACGCTACTATATGTATGACACCTCAAATCAAAGTCTTACTATAGTATTAGCTTTCAGGAGATGTAAATTGTATGCAGGTGTGAACTGTTAAACTCATATACACCTTGTACGCATTGAAAACTCACATTAAAGTTAGAGCTCACGTTAATGTGAGCTTTCCTACGTTTAGGTGGCATATAATACGTGAGTAGAATGAATTTTACATATAAACTCCACATAAGTGTGGGACTTGTACTTGTACACTAATATACGTCTGACAACGCACATGAAAGTAGGCACTGTTTTTAATGTGAGTTTTCAGGAGATGTAAATTGCATACAAATATGAACTATAAAACCCATAGACACCTCTTGTAAATATTGAAAACTTAACTGACATCAAAGTCAAATCTTCAATGTAAGTTTTCATACGTACAGGAGATGTATAGGACATGTGACACACTCTCCTATGACACACACACGACATATACTTTTACCACACACAATCTTATGACATACACTTAAGCCACATGCTGTTACGCAACATGCTCTTACACCACACACATGCTAAATGTTCTTACAACAAATGCTTTTATGACACATCCTTTGAAATATTGTACAGCTTCCCTGCAAAATGTACATGTAGAAGATGTAAATTACGCACATGTTCTCTACTATACATATGAAAACTCTGCTCAAAGTCAGAACTGAATTTGAAGTCCTTTTTTACGACATGTAAAGTGCGCACATGTACGAAGACTCGTATGCCTCCTCTTGTAAGTATTGAAAATGAACATCAAAGTTAGAGCTCACTCTATTGTGAGCATTCATACATATAGGAGGCAGATCGTATGTGAGCAGAATGAAGGCATACTTTATTTATAAATGCACACATGTGTGGAATATGTACGTTTGGTGCACATACACCAATATACATCTGAAACCTCACATGAAAGCCAGGACTGACTTTGATGTAAGTTTTCAGTAGATGTACGAACTGTAAAACACATATACGCCTCTTGTACATATTGAAAACCCTAACCTCAAATTCAAACTTGACTTAAAACCAAATACTCGCGTGTTGTAAGGCACACATGCTTTACCACAAATGCTCTTACGACACTCGCACTTGGGATACACACTTGTTTTAGATACCAATGCCTGGAGGAGGACAACAACAAGGAGATGTTTCAGATGCTCCTATGGCACACGCTCCTATGACGCACTCTTATGACACACACATTTGTACGACCTGCACGTGTGACACACGCTAGTGTGACACACGCTCCTATGAGAAACGCTTGTACGCCACACCCTCTTATGACATAAAGACTTGCGCCACATGCTGTTATGTAACATGTTCTTACACCACACACACTTACATTACATGTTTTTACAACACACGATATTAAGACACATGCTCAGAATCAATGTACAAGCTCTTTACAAAATGTACAGGTACATATTGTGACGATTCACAAGGTGTCATCACTTCTCCCCATGGGGGAACCCTTTTCCTTGAGGCTAGGGAGGTGTGGCCACTACCCAGTAGTACCCGTAGAGGTGGTTTAATTCGGGAGGACCTCATGGGGAGGGACTCCCCCTCTGGGGACGAGGGCGATCACCTGGGGTGCAGCCCATTAAATATTGTCACTCCCCAACATTCCCTAGCCTTCTCCACTGTACAGAACCATTTTGTGGAAAGTAATCCTATGTACTTCTGTAATACAGGGGATAAAGCTAAAACCAAAGGTTCTAGGACGGAGAAGAACACAGGAGACATGAAGGTCATAGTACTGGTACGAGGTGGCTCTGAGGAGGCATGCAGATTAAGTTATAAACAAGAACAAAATCGTTTACAATACCCCAGTGTGTGGACTAGCAACATTGTATAAGTGTGGACGATGGACTAATCAAGCTGTCAAACCCAGCCGGTAGAGGCAACAGGCACGGAAACCTGCAGGATTTTCAAAAGCTGTGGGCAGACCAGAGTCTGAGAAGAGCAGAGGACGTTGGCGAGGCAATGAAGAAGTTCTCTGCGGGTCCAGCTGATGCAGACCCGAATGCAGAGCATGAACGAAGAGCCGAGCAGCAGAACGGAGCGCGGAGCCGCCACAGTGTTGTGGAAACCGAAGAGAGGAGACTGGTGCAGGGAAGAGAAGAACCCCAGTCCCAGGAAGTCTGTGTGGCATGCCAAAATTCCTTTTGAAGGTAACGTGAGGTGCCAGAGACCAAGAGAGGCACTGGGTTGAAGCTAGAAGGGCCAGGGACCAAAACACTGAAAAGCCAAGCATCTGAGGAGAGCTTCCTCATCGCAGTGGCAACCATAAGCCCACTAACCACCAGAGAAGGGGCGGGAACCCTAACCAACATAAACCAAGCAACTGAGGAGAGCTTCCTTGTCTCAGTGTCTGTAATACACCAACTGATCACCAGAGAAGGGTCTGGGACCCCAACAAAAGGGAACTGGGCAAGCCAAGAGAATTTCCTCTTTGCAGTGGCGATATGGAGCCCAGTGATCAGCAGAGAAGGATTTTGAACTTTCCTAACAACAAAATAGAATGGCAAAGTGTGACTCAAGCTGAGAGTGCTCGGACACCAGGAGAAGTGAGTCATTCTCCTGGAGAAAGGGGGCCAAAGTTCTTGTAATATTGTCTAAAGATGCTAGGGCAAGGGAGTCATTCCACATGGCCATGTTGTAAATTGTGTCAAGCAAGACCAAGAGAAGGGAGTAATTCTCCTGGCGCCAAACTGAGAGTTAGACGCCAGGGGAGGGGAGTCATTCCCCCTGGTTGTATTGGAAACCTAACCGAGCTACACCAGGAAAGGGGAGACATTCTCCTGGATTTGGAGAGACTGTGTGAAACCCTTAAGCAAGGAGAAGGGATTCATTCCACCTGGCATTATTTTTGTTGCAAGAGATCATTCTTTTGAACATTGTCCAAGCATCAGGAGAAGGGAGACCTTCTCCTGGAGAATGAACGTTTTGTTAGATTATCCTTTAGTTGTAGTGTGAGAGATTATCCTTTAGTTGTAGTGTGAAGGATAGGAGGTTATGACGGAGGACGTGGTGTTTGATTTGACAGCCATTCTGACAAACCCTTTATTATTAGTTTTGAGGCAGTGAAACCCCTCTTAGAAATATGGATAATAAGGGATTTGGCTTATACAAATAAAAGTATACTACCAAAACCAAGCCACCTTTGTGTCCGCTTCCTTCTTCGACACCTCACAATATACAAGATGCCCAATTCATAAATGTACGCTACTATACATATGAAAACGATTGTGTACATGTACTAAATGTAAAGGGTATGGCACATAATGCCATATGCCCATATGCCAATACACTTGTATGGCAAGCACTCATACAGCATTCACTTATATTGCATGCACTTATACACCATATTCCATACTCGCCCCAAAAACACTCAAACAAGCAACTGGAAGGAAGGTGGAAGATGAGCTGTTAAAGTTCCTGATGACGGAGAGGGAGCAGTCTGGGAGATAGGCCACCCATGTGAGTCCTGTATTCTTAAAGCCAAAGGAGAGGAGAGGTTGGAAAACTGGTAGGTTAATCTGCTGTATCAATGGCAGCAGAGGGATTTAGGAGGATGAGGGTGAAGAAGAGATGTGTGTGATGGGAATGGAGCTGTATTATTATTATTATTATTATTATTATTATTATTATTATTATTATTATTATTAATGCCTGATCTGAAGAGGAAAGTTAAGCTAAAAATACATCTTTTAATTTGCATGAATTACTAGGTGTAAAGAAGTATGGATTGCAAAAAGGATTTTTTTTCCAAAGTTTAAATATAGTTTTACTTGTGTAGCTAATTACCCCATTTGGGAATGGGAATACCTGTTTTATCCCTTAAAAATCGTTTTACTCCCACCTTAAAAAACCCAGAGTGTAGTTACTTTCAGTGTGGATAATGGCACTGAAATGTTTTATATGGGTAGTGCGTCAAGATCCGTCACACTATTAGTTTGACACTGTCAATGGACCGTCCAAGGGTTAACTGAAGATCCTGACTGATTCTGTGGTATCGAGTCCAGAGCCTTGCATGCTTTTGTCTGACGGGTAATATCAACTGCAAGGGACCCTTGATCAGACCAAACAAGTCAGCTGGACTTGTTCCCAGATGCTGGCCTATCGTCTTCAAGGAATATCTGTGATTCACCTAGTTGTTGAGCACCCTAATGTGCAAGTGTAAGGAAGATGTTCCAGGTCTCCCCGGGTGAGGGCTGTGAATAACCAAACTAGTTCTAGGCACAGTTTATGAACAAGTTAGAGATCACTCTCACCTTGGTAACTGTAAAATGGATTTCTAAAATCAAACGTGGGGGCAGATTTTAGGAGGGCACCATAGTTATGTTGAGCAGGAAGTCACTAACAGTTTAGCCAAAACCCAATTAAGGTATCGTGGGAAAGCAGTCGAAGCTTAATCTTAGAAGTGAGTGAGAGCGGTCTAGGGCCCCAATGAGTCCACACAGAATAACCACCAATAATTCAGCTTAGACAGTATGTATACAAATACAGTTATTTATTAAGAACACACACTAGGAAATGAAACTAGCAGGTAGTATTATCACACAAAACCATATATCACAAATATTTACATTCACTAGTAGGTTCTCTTGAAATGCATCAGTCAATAAGTTAAGCAGGTAAGCATTCAGCTGCAATAAAATGAATAGAACCAACAGAATCACAATTCCCTTTCCCTTAAGAGATCCAGCCCTAAAATGTACGGGGCAGCCCTACAGACAAGGGGTGTATCGGCCATTTTTCTCCCTAAAATAGGCAAATACACCCACAGAAATAAAAATAGGGAGTAAAAATAGTCCCAACAAAAAACTAGGAAACGGGCACATAGGAGCCTGTCCCCCCTGCTTTCATCCAAACAGCTCCATGAATATGTATGGAGCAGCAGTACACGCAGTACCACTGGAAGAAACGATTATTTGTATTGCCTGATCTGAAGAGGTAAAAATGTGTGTTTTTAATATGGATGAATAAGTAGGTGCAAAGAAATGTTGATTACAAAACATTCCTCCTTTACATATTTCACTCTCTTATGAAATGCTCCAGTTGCGAGTGGGACTTACATTATTACTCTCTAAAACTCATTTTACTCCCAACTTTAAAAATAAGAAGTAAAATACACTTCAAAATCTTATCTGGAGCACTGTGCACCCCTACACATAAGCAGTGTACCGGCCACCTTTACTCCTTCAAAATAGGCAAATACACCTAATTAGAAAAAATAAGGGGTACAAATATTCCCAACAAAAATAGCAAACAACAAACACATGGGACCCTGACCCCTGCTTCCACCCACAGAATTCCATAGATAGGTTTGTATTGTCAGTACCGTGATGTCACAAGGAAGCTAATATTATTACTAACTGATCTGAAAAGCATCTTTTAATGTGCATGAATTACTAGGTGCAAAGTCATTCTTACTCGCCTAAAAAATACCTGCATTGGGAATGGGATTGACCTTTTATTCCTTAAAGAATTCTCTTGCTCCCAATTTAAGAAAACAAGGTGTCAAATACCCCCACTTCAAAACTGTACCTGGAGCACTGCCGGTAAGCAATTGTTACTGACACTTCGTGTTCATTTTCTCAGAATTTCAGCAAAGTTTATGAATAACGGGTTTAAAAGGACAAACTCAATATGTTTGCTTGGTAATGTGTTAAAGGTGTGTGTATGTGTGTATATATGTGTGTGTGTAATATATGTGTGTGAATGGGATTTACAGTCCATGGGTTCGGAAGCAATGGCAACCATCCAGCTGAGAATGTCTGAGGGACCCACCAAAGGAGGTCTGGCCCAAGGTGCCACCACTAAAATATGTTTGGTGAGAGGGACTCAAGCCCATAGTACAAAGGCAGGTACAGAACACATACAGTATCGGGAGCCCAGAGTCCCTGAATAACAGGACAAGCAATAATATGTGGGCCATAGGCCATGGAAAAGCTGCCCAAACTGAAGTTACGAAGCATGGGTGCAGTGGTCTCTCCAGAAGTCGACCTCTGCTCTGGTTGGACAGCAGCTCAGGACTCCATTCAAAGTCCCAGAAGGTGCAGAGGCCAGGAACACAGTAAGAAGGAGGACCTTTTCCAGATGACCCACAATGAGGGTGGCACTGCACAATAAGGGTGGCACTGCAGTAGCATTAGCAGTGTTGGGGAGCACATGAATGACCTGGAAGTAGGTCAGTGGTGGCTCCAGGAGTCAGAAAAGATTGCACAGGCAGTAGCACAGTCTCGCAGACCAGTGCGAGACCAAACGTCTTCGACGAGGAGCATGAAGATATGTGCGCAACAGTACCGGCCACTTTGGTTCAGCACAGCAGCATGGCATCCACTTCTGTCCTAGTAGCAAACAAAGGAGGCAGACTTGGAGCAAGGTACACAGTGCTGCAGCAAAGGATGATCCAGCTGTTCCCATCATATTAGATGGAAGAAGAATCCTCCCAGGATGGATAGTAGCAGAGCTTTGCCTTAGGAGAATATGCAGGAAGCTTCACAGGCACACAGCAGGGCTCTTCAGGACAGCATCTTGTCTCCCAGTTACAAGGATGTGGTTCCAGGTAGAATCGGGGTCCCCACACAGGGCTACCCCAGCCCTCCAATCAGTAACTATGAGCAATTGAAGGTTTTGCTGCCCATCCAGTCAGCACTAGCCAGCCAAACCTCACCTTTCTGGGTAGTAAATTAAGGATGTGTTTTGGGTAGTCTTTTGAGCTGCATGCCACACATAAAGGGTTCCCGAGTAGCCTCTGACAAGAACCTCCATAGGCAGGACAGCCATTTTGTGTTATTCCTCTTGACCAGACACACAAAGAGAGACCACAGAATGTAATGACCACAGTAGTAGCTCAGTGGCCACCATCGGCTCCATCGCAGGCACTTCCGTCCTCTGAGCCCTCCAGTCCTTCTCAACATCTTACTACACGACTTTGGTGTCTCAGCCTACCGTTCTTCTCATCTGTGTTGTCTTTGCTTTGAAGGCCTATCATAGACTGAATTCCAGCTCAGTCCCTATAACTGCCTCTTCCTACGCAGCTCCTGCACTGCACTCTGGACTTCCGTGCCCGCCAGCTCCCCTCATCGGCCATTCCCCAGTCCCACTCCTTGCCTTCGAGGGCCCCTCTTCAGCAGTCCTCCACAGTTCCTGCGTGGGCATCCTGGTCCTCACTCCCTTCCTCTGCTCTCCTCATTCCCACTCCCCTGACCCCCTGACACACTGCCCTCTCCTTCACGAGCCAGGGCGTCCATTCCACAGGGCGCCCCTCCTCTGCTGAACCTATTTAGGCCCAGTGCACCCTCCTGACCTCTGCTCCAACCAGCCCCTCACCTACCTGCTCTCTCGCCCCCTCTAGCCTGTCCTTCCCAGTCCCATGATCCCTTTAACTGCCAGCCCTCCTCGGCATCCTGCTCTATACACAAGGTCACTCTGTGCCCTACTCCACTTACAGGTCGATTCCGTAGAGTGCCCCACCTCAACTGATCCCATCCCTGCCCCCAGTACAGCCTCAATCGCTGTACCCTCCAGCCCCTCTTCTGGCAGCTCTCTGGTCCTAACTGTTCTGTTCAGTCAAGCCCATTCCACGGAGTGCCCCCCCAGCTGTCCCCAACTTGCCCCCCAGTGCGGACTCCGGACCTTTTTTCTTCCTGCTCCTTCTACCAGCTCCTCGGACCTCACTGACCTGTCTGCCTTCCGAATCCCTTCTCCCTGTAACCACCTCCCCTCCTCTGCTACTGGCTCTGTGAACCTCAGGGTCATACTCCCCACTCCTCCCCCCTCCCACACACCTTCCTTCTTCTATACCCACATTCCCTTACCTACCTCTTTATCCCTCCTTGGTTATGCTCTTGGACATAACTCTTCCCCACCTGCCTCCTTACCCATCGCTCCACCCACCTCCCCCTCTCTGCCTCCCCTGTCCTCTCCTACTCTTTCTCCCTCCTTCTCATGTCCACTCCCCTCTTTATCCCCCCTACTCTTTCTCACCGTCCTAATCTTCTCTATCCCCCCACTGTCCAACCCTCCTCACTCATCAACATTGCTCTCTGGAACACTAGATCCCTCTGTAATAAGACCGCAGCAGTTCTAAACATGTTCCTCCAACACAACATTCATTTCCTTTGCCTTACTGAAACCTGGATCCCTCCTCACAACACTACACTCCCAGCTTCCCTAACCACCTCTTCTTCCTCCTTCTCCCATATCTCCTGTCCTACTGGCTGTGGCGGAGGTCTTGGCCTCCTCTTCCACCCCAAATACCTTTGCTCTCATTCCTCTCCATCTCTTCCTTCTTCCCCTCTTTCGAGTATCTTTACAAATCCTTCTCCTCTCCTCCCCCCACCTCCTTCCTAATCATACATGGACCACCTGGCCCTTTCTCTTGCTTCTATGATGACCTCGATCACCTCCTTTCTCTCATCTCTCCCTCTCCTCTAACTGTACTCAGTGACTTTAATCTTCACTCCCATTCTCCCACTCACTCCTCTCCCCTTTTATCCATCCTTCACTCCTACCTTATTTCCCCTCTTCCTTCCTCTCCTCCTACTCACTCCTCTGGCTCCACTCTTGACCTCATCTTCAACTCTTCCTACCTCTCTTCTACTGTCTCTACACTTCCTCTCTATCAGATCATGCTCTACTCTCCTTCGCCCTTACTCCCCTTCCCCTTCCTTCTTCACCTAAGCCTTCCCCTTCTATCTTTTCACGACGTGACCTTTGTAGCTTTGACCCCTCACTCTTTCTTGAAACTTGCTCTTCTTCTCTCCCCTCTCTTCTAGATTTCTCCCTACTATCGGCCAATGAGGCACTTTCTACTCTCTCCTCTTCTATCTCCTCCTCACTCGATCTGCTCCACCCCCTTTCCTTCTTCCGTCCAACCAGTAAACACTCTCAACCATGGCTCTCTCCTCAACTCCTCTCCATGCGACGTCTCCTCCAATGTCTTGAGACACTCTGGCTCAAATCTCCCTCACTTTCCAACCAAACCTCCTACTTCTCTTACCACTCCCTTTACGACTCTTGCCTCTCCTCGGCAAAATGCTCCTACTACTCTAACCTTCTTCAATCCCAAGCCTCCCACCCCCGCCGTATCTTCCAAACTCTCTCTTGTCTTCTCTCTCCCCCAACCCCTGGCCCCTGATCCCTCAACCTCCTCTACCCTCTCTCCCTCTGATTTTACAAATTTCTTCTCCTCCAAGATTCTTGCCCTTCGGCAAAAGATTAATTCCTCCTCTTACCCCCCCCTTCTCCCTTATCCCCCACAACCTGCATGACTAACTTCTCCCCCGTCTCCTCTTCTGACGTGTCCATCCTCCTCTCCAAAACTCACCCCTCGTCTGCTCCAACTGACCTTTTCCCCTCCCTTCTTATTCCTAAAATCTACCCTCTTCTTATCCCCTACCTCACTTCCTTCAACGCCTGCCTTTCCTCTGCCACCTTCCCCTCTGCTTTCAAGCATGCCACCATCATTCCTATTCTGAAGAAACCTTCTGCAGATCCCCTGATCACTTCTAACTTCTGTCCTATCTCACTCCTCCCATTCCTCTCTAAACTTCTTGAGCGCCTCGCCTACTCTCAGCTCTCATCCTTTGTGACTAATCTCTCTCTCTCCTTCCCCCTACTTAATCTGGCTTCCGTCCTAAACACTCTCCTGAAACGGCCCTCACTTACATCCTTAACTCCCTCCTCACTGCTCGACACTCTTAAGCAATCCTCTGTCCTTATTCTTCTTGATCTCTCTGCTGCCTTTGACACTGTCGATCACCCCCTTCTTCTCAACACTCTCTCTTCCTTTGGTTTCAAAGGCTCTGTACTCAACTGGCTATCCTCTTACCTCTCCTCCCACTTTTTTACTGTTTCCTGGGGATGCCGCTCCTCTCCTTCCCAGCCTCTGCAATACGGAGTTCCTCTCGGTACTTGGCCCTTTCCTATTCTCTCTCTACACCTCCCTTCTTGCCCCTGTTATCTCCTCATTTGGCATCTCTCACCATTTCCATGCCGACGACACGCAACTTTCTTTCCTGCTCTTCCTTCTCTCCTGACCTCCACCTTAAACTCTCTTCCTGTCTTACTGCAATCAAAAACTGGATGTCTTCTTGCTTCCTTTCCCTTAACTCAGAGAAAACTGAAGTACTTTTCTTCCCCTCCAACTCCCCTTCCCCTCCCACTCCTCCTCCTTTTATTCATTTCCCCCCTCTAATCTTTCTCTCTCCCCCCACGCTCGCAACCTAGGAATTCACTTTGACTCCTCTCTCACTTTTTCCCACCATATCTCACTCACATCTCGCACCTGTCGCTACCACCTCAATAATATTCGCAAGGTCCGCCCCTCTCTCACTTTCCATGCCACCAAACTTTTACTTTCCTCTCTTATCTTCTCTTGCCTCTTCTACTGTTCCTCCTTATTCTTTGGTCTACCTACTTCACATCTCGCCCCCCTCAAATCCATCTACCATTCGGCCATCCGTACCCTCTGTCTCCTCACCTCCCGAGACGCTATCTCTGCTTCCCTATCCTCCCTTGGCTGGCTTCCCCTTCACTCCCAACTTAAATTTAATTTGCTCTGCTTAGTCTTCAAATCTCTCCATGATCTCGCTCCCCCTTATCTCTCTTCCCTTCTCTCTTTCTACACTCCCTCTCGCTCCCTTCGCTCCGCTGACCACTTCCTTCTCACCGCTCCTCCTTCGCCTTGTGCCTCCTCTCGTTTCCGCTACTTCCAACTCCTAGCTCCCCTCCACTGGAACTCCCTACCTCTCTCAATCCGCTCCATTCCTACCTTTTCCTCATTCCGCACCTCCCTTAAATCTCTCCTTCTCCACTTTCCGCCATGTTTCCCCTCCCCATTATCACTCCTCCTCTCCCTCTTCCCCTTAATCACTTCCCTCCTTACCCTCTTCCACTCCTTCCACACCCCCTTCGCCCCTCCCGTTCCCCTTCTCCTCCTCCCCACCCCTCCCTCTTCCTCCCAGTTCTACTCCTCTACTCTCCACACCCCCTCTCCCTAATTGCTCTACATACTGTTTTGTTGGTATGATTCAAAATTCTAAATTGTTATTCGCTTCTACTGTTACTTTGTTATCATTAAATGTATCCTGTTGTTAAAATGTGCAGCGCTTTGGCGTAACGCGCTATATAAACCTAATAAATACAAATAACAAATATACATCATTTGGCTTTCAACAAGGTACAAAGCCGACAGTGTGGTGTATCCAAAATGAATCCATGCAGCTGCCACCAACCTGCTACCCAACATGCTTTCTGCGTACGTTAACACACTAGGGAACAAAATGGTATCCTACTAAGGACAGCACAACATAAATATCTTGCAGCTGCTGGAGTACTTCAAATGAAGCCCAACTGATAGAAAAAAGACAGCACAGAAAAACGAAATGGCCACTAAAAAAGTCAGTGACTGAGTTAGTAAGATGAGAATCAAAAATTACTTACTTACCTGCATAAGTAAAAAGTGCATTTGATGTACACTATTCAGTCAAATGCCTCTAGGTACCTGTGAGCAGTTCCTTCTCTTTCGTGCATACTAAACTTGGAAGGGGGCTTAAATGTGCAGCATCTGTCCAGATTTGATTTGGAACAAGGTGATGTGAAGAAATAACCTTTCAGGTCACCAAACAAATGTTTGCCTGCCATCGGTAGTGTGAATGAGTGATCTTCTCGATGGATGCAAAGGCCAATTCCATCATGGATATAGACATTTAAAGGCCGAGTCTCAATTTCAGATTGTATTGTGAAATTGTTGTTTCAGCTTTTGGCGTTTCCTCCTCCTCCTTCTTTCTTGTCCTCTGTATACATACTTGCCTCTTCCTCCCCTCTACCCTCCTACCCTGAGAGGATTGAACTGGGAGAGTGATTAGAAGTTTAACTCCCTCTAGTTTAGCCATTACTCCCTTTCACATTGCTCACAAACGGTGGCAGGTGATCTGTTCTTAACGTACCTATTGCACTGTTGTAGTTAGCCATCCTGACTTAAGATCACCAAAGGTGCTTGGGAATCCAAGGTTGACAAGTAAAAATGCTATGCATTTAAGTAATGAAGATTTTCCTGCCCAAACAAGACTATCAAATAAGGACTATTTATTAACCAGGAATATGATTTGGGTCCAAAACTGTAAAAAACTATTTTAAATATTTGTATGTTGTATAATATGTTATAGGTTCATAATATAAAGGCAGTCCTGGCACCCCCATGTAAATCTGTTGGAGGTAATATAAAGTCATGATGCCTCCCAGATGACTTTCTGGATTTTTTAAACGGGCCCTCATCAATGCCTATCTCATGGCTGGGTTTTTGTCTCAGGGTTAAAAAAATCATCTGATAAAATGCAGTCTGGATCCATCCAAACTTGATGAATTCGGGGGAATTTCCAAATGCAAATGACTAGTAAACTACTAGACCCTGTTCAGGCAGACTTCAGACCCACACACAACAGAATCATTCTCGATCACCACATGGGATGACATTAAAACTAATTGAAAGCGGGTGGGAGTGCTTATTCTCCTAGACCTCACTCGCTCTGTGCTGGAGTATAATGTGTTCTTAAATAAACCAGCTCAAACTATATTATACCTATCCTCCTTCCCTGAATCTAAGAGATCTTGCAAAACTGATCCGGCCCCTCAATACAACCCGTTCCATTTATGCAGGGGATATTCGCTTAATTCTGAAATCTCATATAATCTCTTCTTCTACTTTTCCTCTCCAGACAACTCCTTGTGCATTGCAAAGATGGTCGGATGGATAATGAGCAAAAACCTGTTCCTGAATCACAAAGACTGATCTGTGGCAAACATGGTTATGCCCGCACTCTCTCAGGATTCCTCACTCCCCTCAGCCCTAATCCCGTTGTAAAAAGAAATTGAGGCATTCCATTTCAGTGAACCCCAATTTAACCCAGCAGTCATGCTAAACCAGCTTTGTAGCACTTCAAAACTTAGAGTTGTATTGCCTTCCTTGCCTTACTCTGAATGTACACAGCAGTTCTATCCAGACAGAACTATGCTATTTGACACTACCTAGGAAGTCCTGCCTGTTTATTTCAATCAGTTTCTTTATTTTGGCTGAAACCGCCATAAAAATTTCATTCACATAATACACAAAAAACATACAGTGAAGAAATTCAATATGCGTAAATCAAAACCGCAATAAAACCAGGGTAATAAAAAATCGGTGAATCAACAGTAACAATCGAATAAAATATCATAACTGACAATTATATTAAAATCCATTATGTCTAATAGTAGATGCAGCGTTACCAGACTGCCAATAAAATGTTGCGTGTGTTTAGCAACCTAAGAGGATAAGTTATACTTTAGGGATGGAATGCATTTACCAAGTGGGATTTGCTACAATCTTAAACAAAACACCATATGCAGCACAATACGTCTGAACTAGTATAAAATTGCAAAGACAGAGCAATTTCCTACATATAGCTAAGGCATTGAGGTCATCGAAGCCTACGGGCCCCCAAGTTAACCTGAGCCTAGTGCTTTACTCCAAGCTGGCAATAATTATCCTAGCTTTTCTTGACCATGCCCTACTTAGAGTTGAAGCCAGGGCAAAGGTAACTCTCACCTCTGAGAACAAAAGTAGGAAAGTGAGAGAGGGTCTACAATGCCTTATCCCACTTTCCCTAAGGATACTTGTCAGCCAGCACTTCCTGATGTCTGCATAAATAGGACAGAACAGAATGTACCAGAGTTTCTATGGCACCACAGACGCATCTTTGGCTGGCTCTGCACTTCCCACTAGACATACGAAACGCCAGAGGCAGGATGCTTAGCTTGTTCTAATGGGCAGATTCTTATGGTATTGGTTAGTCACGAAAGTTAGGTACCATAGCAAGCCCTTCACAGGCGCGAAAGGCAGATGTGCTCTGACGCGTGCACTTGCTGCCATTTCATCTTCCCTGTTGTCATCCAGGAACTGCGCAATCTTAAACTTTAGAGTCCTTTTGGGTATTGCAGCAAGAATCTTATGGTCCGTGAAGCAAATTCGCAGACCTATCTTAAATAGAGTGGACTTGACATAAGTAAGTCGTCGGCCCACCTTGCTCCAGCCGCTGAGTGACAGTAGATTCTGCTCTTCTTTGAAAGCCTGGTTTGCAAGTTGGTAATCTCTCCAATCTCCACCCTGACCATTGCCACCATTTACCGGCCTCCTGGCACCACCACCCTGTTCCTCTCTGAATGGGCTGACTTCTGTTCTTCCTCACTTTCATCCACATCCAACCTCCTCCTACTGGGTGACTTCAACATCCAATTGGACTCCCCAGGCTCCGCATCAATGCACTGACCTCTGCACCTCACTTTCCCCTCTCCATTCTCCCTTTTGGGCCAACCCACTCAGCTGGATAGACTCTGGATGCCCTCATATACTCTGACCTCTCTCTCCCCCCCCCCCCACTAGTCACCTGTCTCTCTCCTGGTCGAAACATGCTCTCCTCCCCCCACTTGAGTCCTCTTGGCCCCCTGACCGCCCCCTCCTGAAAGTCCCACAACCTTGTTCACCAACATCTGCCCAATGAACTGTGACTGCTTTCGCTTCCACCTTCATCCCCCCTCTAACATATGACTGTGCCCTCAACAACTTCCACCTTTCCATCACCAATATTCTTGACATTCTTGTCCAGTCATGATGAGCTGCCTGAAACATGCCTCTTATTGTAACACCTGGTACGACACCGAACCTCTGGCCCTGAAACGCAAGTGCAGGGCAACCTAACGGAAATGGCAAACCTCAGGCTTATCCTCTGACAAACTGGCCTGCCGCCTGATCAAAAGGCAATACAGACACTCCATCCATGCCAAGAAAAGAGCCCACATTCAGGCACGGGTTTCCAGTGCATCCAATAACACGGCAGAACCTTTCAAGATCTGCAGAGAACTAGCCAATGCCTCCTCAGTCTCCCCCTCCCAGGTCCTCTGCAATGCACTGGCATCACACTTTGCCTCCAAACCCCAGGACATCCTTACCACCCTGCTACTCTCCCTTATAACCTGTTCCACACACCCTCACCTCCATCCCCCCCCCTCCTCCCTCCTCCGTCCTCCTTCACCCCTGTCGCACCTGAAGAAGTTACCACAGTTGTCTGCTCCATGAAGGCTCTTTTAAGCAGGTTTTCCCGTGCTAATTCAGGGCCATCAAGGATAACATTGACTCTCTTGCCCCTGCTCTCACTGATTTCTACAATCATTCTTTCGTCACACGATCTTACCCCTCCTCCCTTAAGCACTCCCTTGTGCGCACACTCCTGAACTCCTGAAAAACCTTCATCAGATCCTACCTGTCCTGCCAACTACCAGCCTATTTTCATCACCCCCTTCCTGTGGAAACTGCTGGAGAAGTTGGTTTTGCCCCAATTCAACTCACACACTAAACTTTTTGGTGGTCTTCACGACCATTAATCTGGATTCCGAGCATCCAGAGGCACGGAAACTGCACTTCTGAATTTCTGTGAAGAACTGCTTGCATCTCTGGATTCAAACCCCCCAGCTGTCCTTGTTCTCGACCTCTCCTCTGCCTTTGACACAGTCAACCATTCCATCCTCATACAAAGGCTTGCTCCACGATACCCTTGGTATCTCGGAACGGGCACTGGACTGGCTGACATCCTTCTTTACTGAACGCTCTTCCCAAGTCATCATGGGCACTTTCACCTCTCCTACTTCCCTCTCCACCTGTGTGTCCCACAGGGGTCTATCCTCTCCCCCTGGGTCTTTAACATCTGCTTGCACACCTCCTCTCCTCCTCTTCTAACTTCCAGTGTTATGCAGACGACACACAGCTCCTTTTCAAACTCCCTGCTGAACCTCTTGCACCCTCCATCATCCCTGACTGCCTATCTGCCATCCAGTCAGACCTGCACCGCCAATGATCTCTGCCTCAATGCCTATAAAACTGAGATCCTTCCCATTGGGATCCCAGCTCCTTCCTTCTTCCCTTCACTCTGGCCTTCCTCTTTGGGCTCTCCACCTGTGCCCTCTTCTGAAGCCAGAAACCTTGGAGTCATGTTCGACTCCTCTCTCTCCTTCCTTCCTTCCTCACACTCGGGACATTACCTAGAAGTCCCACTTTCAGCTCTTCCTTCTCAAAGGAATTCTCCCTTTTCTCACTTTGCCCCAGAGGGTCAATGTGACCCAAGCCCGGGTTCTCTCTAGGCTTGACTATTGCAATAGTCTCCTCCTGAATCTACATCTTGCACTCTGCAACCTCTCCAGCTAATTCAGAATAGGGCAGTAAGGTTTATCCTTGGCTTTAAGCCTCTACTGCACAAGTCTTCACTGGCTCCCGGTTGCTGCACAGATTAAATTCAAATCCCTCTGCATCATTCACAAGGCAGTCTGGGCCTGGGGACCACACGATCTTCAATTTTAACTAACTAAATACTCCCCCCCCCACCTCCTCTTGACCACTATGCTCCTCTGGCTCTAACTCTCTGTGAGTAAAGCGTTATGCCAAACAGAAGGCAGGTGTTTGTTCGCTTTCCTCAGCTAGCTCCTTCCTATGGGACATCCCCCCCTTCCCTCTGCGCTTTGAGCAGGATCTTCTTAAATTCTGGAAACTCCTTAAGACTCTCCTCTTTACCTCCCCTTTCCCTTCTTCTCTCTCCTGCTAATCCCACAGTTGCTGCGATGTGTCCTGGGCCCTTATGCATCCTCTGGGCCCTGCCTTCCCTCACCCATTCGGCCCAGCTCCTGTCAACCTGCACTTGCACTTACACCCTCTTCCCTGGTGGCTCGCACTTACACCCCTCCCGGCTCCAGGCTTTGTAGCAAGCAACATTCCTAGCACTTCATCTGTGGCTCACCCATGAGCTCAGACTCCACGGCACTGACCCCCCTGCCTTCTTCCTTGCTGTACTTGCACGTTCTGAATACTCACAAGGCATAGTAGGTTCTTCCTGTTCCCCCCCCTTCCCCACCCCACTGCTCTTATATATTGTGTTTTAATGTACTTTGATGTATTTCCCACTCCTGCTATTTCCCTTGCCCTGTGGGTGCTTTGAAACAGTATTTTCTTATTGAATAAGTGCCTAACGAGCAAACAATAACGTACATAAATAAAAGATTAGTTACCAAGGTTTTAGTTGGGTTCTCCCCACTGTCCAACCAGAGACTATGCCATAATAGAATTGCTCTAGCTCGGATTATATCTGTTATGTACCTTGATTCTGTCTCTAGATGGGTTGGTTAATTCTAGGTGGACTGTGGGACAGACAGTAATCTTCTTAAGAAATCATTTTCAGCCGCCTGTACGCAGGCTAGATTACTATAGCCCAATATTTCACAACCATATGATCTGGCCGCTATAGCTTTGCCTCTGTAAATGGTCAACGTGTGTTCGGTGGAGTGATTCCTTAAGTTAGTGGCAAATCTGAAGATACCCCCAGAAATTGAGTTTTGCTGCTGATTTGGCAAAATGGTGCTCCCAAGTCAACTTGGTGTTGAGGCTTAAACCCAGCTAGTCAAATTTGTTGCAAACCCAAGCCTTCTTATTTACTAGACTTCAAAGTGTCCAAATGTATCAGCCGACACAGTAGTCAAGCTTGGACACTGGTAGTCCATCGCTCTGTCCTTCACTCCCTAAACTGTCTGATAGTTGGATCGAAAATTGTTTTCAGGACTGTGAGGAACGTGGACATGGAGGACTCGTAGTAGTTGCTACAAACTTTTATTTAAATAATAAAGGGGTTGGAAAATGCCTCACTGTCACTACTCTAGAGGTATTTACCTACTTCAACCAATACTAAGGGTCTGTCTTTTGTCAAGATGTCCAAAGCTAAATGTCCAGTGTCCCAAATCCTATCCTAGCCCTCGCTTTCTAAAAGTAATTCTAAGGTGTTATGGATATTGTTCTTGGCCTTCAAAAGTTCAAGTGCAAAAGAAAGGTATGAATCTAGCAAAAGTTCCAAATAGATAATGTTCACAGTTCCAGGGAATGGCTCCCTTCCCCAGTTTTCTCTCCACCAAAACAAAAGTTCAAAAGAATAACCCAGTTCTTTATGGTCCCAGAAGATAACTCCCCCCCCCTCCTCTCTGTGTTGTACTTCATTCAATGCAATCCGAAATCCTAAGGGCATAAATCTTCCTTGGGACGTCTCTTTTCAAGATACCACAACTTGAACACCTGGTATACTCCCTTGCCAGGATCTCTCATATATATTCAATGCAACATCCTAAAGGCATGGTGTCTTCCTTGGGATGTCTCTTTCACAGTTTCTTATGGGTGTGAATCCCAGATCCGCAGTTCCCCTGGTATACTCTCCTGCCAGGACTTTCACATACAGTTTCTTTAAGTTGGGAGCGGGTCCCAGAATTGCACAGTTTATCATGCCTCAGCCTTTTCCATATTCCTCCCTTGTATTGGGTCCACAACCCTCTGCTTATCAGTTTGTGGCCTTCTTTCCCCTTGTGAAAGCCTCTCTCTCAATCAACTCCTTTATTGCTTCCCAGTCTGTGCGGCATTTGTTTTGAATCGCCCCAGTGTCCCCCCTCCTCCGCTGGGTTCACCAGTCTCCCGTTGTTGCTTCGGCTTGCTTTGCACTGCTGGGCTGTTGCTGCGGTTCCCTGATGGATTGATGGAGCTTCCTGCTTTGCCGTTTGTCTGCTTCCTGGTGTCCTCTGACAGCATTGTGCTGTCTCCGACCTCATGTTGAATGACCTCCGGTTCTCCAGCGTACAGGGAACAATGGTTCCCGCAGTCCTCCTTGTTTGGACAGCACTTCCTAACTTCTTGCTCTCTGTGGGTCTCGCCTGCAGCAGAGCTATGCCTGTGTCTTCTCTCCACCTGACGGGAGTCGCCTGCTCCTGTCGGCTTCTTTCTCTTTTCCTTCTGCTGTCAGGTTTTTAAATATCCCAGCATTGTGTACTTCATTCCAACGATTAGAGTGCAGCGTTGGCTTCCATGCTCTAGTTATCCTCATGACTACATTCCTATTCCTCGTCTCAGTATTTTCAAAGGATTCATATACATGGCATCGATAGTGTATTTTGAAGGATACCATCAGCAAGGTTTGTAGGATGTTGAAGAGGATTACCACAATATGCCATGGGAAATGAAGGGGATACCACAAAGAGAAAAATGGGGATGCCATGTCTCATCTGATGATGCCTGTCCCTCCCCCTGAGGGTCGCCTCCGGTCATGTGATCCTCCCTCACATAGCCACCACCAGGGTCAGGATCAGGTAGTGGCTTCCGTCCCATGGCCGCATGTGGAGAGACTACCTCTCGGAAAGGAGTGATTGCCTTATCGCGTTCATCACCTTATGTGTGACATTCAAAGCTATTCATGCAACTGGTCAGGAAGCATTGGAACAAATAATCCATTAGCTTTCATCTTGAGCTGTGAAGACCTAGTATGCTGTGACAGACCCTGCAGCTTTATCTTGGGTTCTGATCTGAGAATGTAAAACACTGCTTCTAATGGAGTCATTGAGTATTCCCAGCACTTCGCATGATTGGTTGAGCACATCTCACAACCACACTTGTACAGTTTAAAAAGTAGAACGATGTACCAAACCACTAAGACATAATTAAACTTAACACACTATCCTCACTGAACTGCTTGCTCGCCTTCTTTTTGTCAATTTAGCTTCTTTGAGATTCAACACACCCAAGCATAACAAATCACGCTCCCATCATTTTGTTTCTTCTATATGCAATGCCCTCTGCTGTCTTCTCACTTGAACCCTACCCGGCCTATCCTCTTTCCTCTTCCTACATGGTGTCAAGATCTGACATCCTAAGTGAGGACCAAGTTGTCATTGTAGGCAAGCTTCTGTGCCAAAAGCCACTATATAGTGTAAGGAAGACATGGTATCAAGAATAGACAGACAAAAGTGATCACAGTTCAAGGGTGTTTATTAAACTGTATAGGTAGGTTGGTAAAGCGCCTAATCTAAACTGAAATCTAAGATTGGGAGCAAGCTACGACCATCAAATAATAATAAGGCAGTCCTAGGGGCGTCTTGTCAAAATAAAAGGGCCTATTCTAAAAAAATATATATATATTGTCAACTAAATCCCCAAAAAAGTGTCGGATAAGGTTCACAAGAAAGAAAGAAATGTTCACAAATGATAAGTCAGGATGTGTTAGCTGGGGGTCTCCCTTCCCCAAGTTTTGAGCATGGGACAAGGCGTGACTTCTGAGCACAGCACACGCTCGATCTTTCTCCACATGAGACGACAGTTCCAGCTTCAGCTATCGGGACCTTCGGCGGTTAAGTCTCTTTTCTACAAAAGTCTCTTGCCTCTGTGAGAAACCTGAGGGTATTCTCCCAAGTAGACATCAGGAGTCCCTTATTCAGGTGGCCAGGGATGGGCTGGTGCTCTCAGATCGCAACCCTGGAGGTGGACGAGCGAGAGAGGATCACCTGGGTAGGGGAGCCCGGGGTTATGCTTGGGGGAATATCCAAGGTGACACGCAGTGATATGCCGAAGAAAGGGACGAGGAAGACAAGCTTCCTGAAGCTTTCATAGGTTGCACCAGCTCAACCTCCCTTTCACCTAAAAGATCTCCCTTATTCAAATGCAACAAACCCTCCGTATCCAGTAGAGACCCTAGGAGCCCAAACCCTGTTGAACTCAAAACCCACAACTCCCAAAATCCTTGATTTCCTATTTACCACGCAAATACTCCCCATCCTTCATCTCCACGTCCTTCTGATTTATTCTTTTCTGAACACCCAGTCTACTAGGACAAAACACTACCCTTCCCACAATCCCCTTGTTTATTTCATGATAGTAATCCCGGTCATTCCCATCTGTCTCACAAATCCTATCAATCTCACCTTTCTAAGTTTATCAACCCCCCTGGTACAAAAACTATAATTCCATATAGCACCTTTTCTCCATCCTACCATACAGAACACTTAGAAACTCTACTTCTCCCCTTTTCTGTCACAAACCCTTTCTCCCATACAAAAGATAGCAGACTAATGCAAAACCTGTTTACCTGACATGTCCCAACCCAAGGGTCAGGCAAAGTCAGGCAATTGACCAGAATCACCCACACCTGACTGCCCTTTCCTTTCCCCACAGGGATAAAAGGTGGAGCAAGAGATCACAGGACGAGCAAGGCAACCGCACGACGTGAGAGCTAACTCAGCATGGCCGTTAAGAGAAGAAAAACAGCGCACACCGAGGGGGTGACAGGAGAAGCGACCTTGCTCTTTATCACCAAGGCCTGTGAACCCTCTGCAGAAGGAATTGTAAGACCGCAAACCATAGCCAGCGTGTGTTGCAGCAGATGTCAACCGTACATGAGACTCTCCTCTGCTGATAACCAAGCCCGGGAGAGACGCTGGTCTCCGTGGTACCGACTTTGACTCCAGATACTCCGAACAACCAAGCGTTCATCACAGCTGGTGAGTCGAGGCGAGAGCCAATGAAAACTGAACTGTGTTGAGTGAAAGCCGCAAAGTAGCAAGTTGTGAGAAGTGCAAAGAACTGTAAAGAATAAAGGGGAGACCCGCTGCAGAGGGATTCAGCACCACGTGGGTACTCACTCGAGAGACTCTTGTCTATCCCGTGTTTAGTGAAACTACAAATACCAGAATGCCTTGGGAAGGTTGTAAAAGGACCGTTAAAGTGGTCATACAGGGGTCTTACAAAATCCTCTGTACATTCGAAAGACTTTGACCAACAGATGATTACGAAAGGCATGAAAGATGAAGGTTGGCAAGAATGAACCCGGCAAAGGGATGCTAACGAGAAGGAGCGAAGTCTAAAGTCCCATAGTGAACTCTGGTATAAAGGCGGCCAGAGTGAACCCGGCAGAGGTACAGGGGGTGAACTCTGAGAAACTGTTTATAAAGACATTAAGGTTTGTGAAAGCAAGAAATATTGCAAGACAAGGTTAAGTGAATTTTTCCCCTTGTCACCTGGGGTCTGAACCCGGCCGAGGGTGATCCAAGGGTGGAAAAGTCATCCTCCAAAGTTCATTGAGAAAGGAACTGTTTAGTGATTTGTTGAATACGACTTTTTGAGAGGTCTGCGCCCGGAAGAGGGGGGGAGCCAGGGGTGAAGCCATCACCGAAAGTAAACTTTGTTTGTTGAAGACATCAGGCCCTCGAAGGCAAGAGACTTTTGTGTAAAAGAGACTTGACCATCGGAGAACCTGATAACTGGTGCATAACTGTCGGCTCGTGCTGGGAAAGCTCGAGCGTGTGCTGTGCTCAGGAGTCCCACCTTGTCCCGTGCTAAAAACGTGGGGAAGGGAGAACCCTGGCAATCGCATCCTGACTTATTATTTGTGAACACTTCTTTCTTTATTGAAACCCTATCCCACACTCTTTCTGTATTTAGTTGTAATGATTTGGCAATAGTTTTTTTTTTAGTATATGCCATTTGATTTGACAAGACGCAACCAGAACTGCCTTGTTTTCATTTGATGGTCAACGCTTGCTCCCATCTTAGATTTAGGTTTAGATTAGGATTTTTTCAACCTGCATACAGTTTAATAAACCCCTTTGAACTGTATTCACTTGTGTCTGTCTTAACTGTTGCCACCATGAGTTCTTTACATCTCTGAGGACCTGGTGTGCTCAAAATGACAAACAAAAGTTCCTTTCTGTATGCACGTTGGGTGATGACTTTTCACCGCTGGATCCTCCTCTTCCGGGCTTCGATCCACAAACAGTTCTTAGCGATATCACGACCTTTGGAGGTTAGCTTTCTTGCTTCCGATGGTCTGATAGGTTCAAAATAACAAACAAAAAGTTCCTTTTGGATTGTACTTGAGGTGATGATTCTTCAACCCTAGGTCCCTCTCTTCCGGCTCAGACTCTTCTCGAATATCAGCCTCCCTCCTTTCAGGTTCACTCTGGCTTATATTCAAAACGATTTCTCGGTTGCATTCACGTGTCGTTGGTGTGATTGCTTCTCACCCCTCGATTTCCCCCCCTCTTCCGGTTCATACTCTTTTCAAATGCTTGCCTCCCTCCGTCGGGTTCACTACAGCTTTTCTCAAATCAATTTCTCTTTTGGCATTCACAAAGCTTAATGTCTTTTTAAACAGTTCACCGTGGACATCCCTCTGTCGGGTTCCTTTGTCAACACACTTTTCCTTGGGACTTTAGACTTCGACACTCTTTATTGGCATCCCTCCATCAGTTTCACTGTTGCCATTTCACAATTCCTTTCCTTCTGATGCAGGATTCACTTCCCTTGCATTCTCAATGGTTTGTTGGTTAAAGACTTTCGACTGTACAGGGATTCTGCTAGACGCCTGTATGACCACTTTGACCTTTTCCACACGGCTACACTAGGGCCTTCTGGTATCAGTTTAATTCAACGCAGGATCAACCAGAATCTCTCGAGTGAGCACCCACGTGGTGCCGGACCCCTCTGCAGCTGGTCTTCCCTTAAGAATTTTACAGTTCTTTCAACTTTCCTCAATATGCCACTTTGTGACTTTCATTGAACACAGTTCGGTTTCTTATCGGTTGTCCCCTCGACTCACCTGCTGTGATGAACTGCTTGACTTTACTTGTATCAGGAGTCATGGCCAGTACCACGGTAGCAGGCGTCTCCCTCTGTCCTGCTTCTCAGCGTAGGCATGCTCTGTGTACCGTTGACATCTGCTGCAACACACTTGGGCTATTGTTCGGGGTCTTAAGATTCCTTCTACGGAGGTCTCGCGGGTCTGGTTCTGAAAGGGCATGGCCGCTTCTATCCTTGTCAACCTTTCGATATTTGCCACCTTTCTCCTCCTCTTGAACTGCCGTGCTTGGATAGCTGTCTCGACGTGCGGTCTACCTTGCTAGTATTGTGCTCTCGTGCTCCACCTTTTATCCCTGTGGGGAAAGGAAAGGGCCGTTCGGTGTGAGATTCTGGTTAACTGCCTGACTCTGCCTGACCCTTGGGTTGGGACGTGTCAGGGAAACGGCTTTAGAGTTAGTCCGTTGTCTTTTGTGTCGGGAGAAAGTGTTCGTGTCAGAAAAGGGTGGGGGGGGGTAGAGTTTCCAAGTGTCCTACATGGTCGAAAGGGAAAACTGTGTTATATGGATACTCAGAAGGGTGAGATTGGTAGGATTTGGGAGACAAACGGGGATAACCAGGATTATTACCCTGAAATGTACAAGGGGAATTGTGGGAATGGTAGTGTTTTGTCATTGTGTTCGGAAAAGAATAATCAGAGGGACGTGGAGAAGAACGATGGCAAGTATTTGGGTAGGAAACAGTAAAACAAGGATTCTGGGAGACATGTTTTTTATTTACCAGATACGGAGCGGATGTTGGGTTCTGGTAAAGGAGGTTCATTGGGTGGAAGGGAGGTCGAGTTGGTACAGCCGATAAAAGCTTGAAGGACCTCGTCTTCCTCGTCCCTTTCACCTGTATAATACCGCGCCTCACCAGGGGCATTCCCTGTAGCATAACCCCTGGTTCACCTACCAAGGTGATCTCCCTCGCTCGCCCACCCTGAGGGTTGGGATCTGAGAGCGCCAGCCCTTCCCTGGCCACCTGAGTAAGGGATTCTCGATGTCTACGCGGGAGAATACCCTCTGGTTTCTCACAGTAATTAGCTGGCACAATACACATGATTATTTACATTTGCATGTCTGGCTGAGTTACAAAAAGATGTGACATATCTTTTACTGCATTGTGTGCAAAATTAACTTTCGAGGTAGCCGTCTGCTGGCAAACGGGACCCAGATTACTTCAGACTCAAATGGTGATGGGGACCTCTCTTGGGAGAAAGCTCTGCTCCAGCAGAACTCTTTCCAGCCAGTGAGATGTGCTAATTGTGCGGAACAAGCAGCTAGTGGTACATAGTCTGCTGCAAATCTTATTTCAACATGATGTAAAGGCTGACATTTTTTAAAAATGAATCCCAATACAAATATTGACATTTTATTTGTAGTACATTCAAGAGGACACCAAGTGAAGTAATGTGAGAATAAATGTAAAACGTTCTAATCCAATCTTTAAATTATATGCAACAAAGTTAGTAAATGAACAGGCATTTTATCGATATTGTAAGGAAGGCATGGTATCAAGAATAAATTGATACAAGTGATCACAGTTGAAGGGTGTTTATTAAACTATAGGTAGGTTGGAAAAGCACCTAATTTAAATCTAAGAGGGAGCAAGCTATGACGATCAAATAATAATAAGGCAGTCCTAGTGGCGTCTTGTCAAAATAAAAAGGCCTATACTAAAAAACACTATTGCCAATCTGTACAACTAAATAACAAAAAAGAGTGTGGGATAGGGTTCACAAGAAAGAAGGAAAGTGTTCACAAGTGAAAAGTCAGGATGTGATAGCGGGAGGTCTTCCTTCCCCACGTTTTGAGCTCGGGACAAGGCGGGACTCCGGAGCACAGCACGCGCTCGAGCTTTCTCAGCACGAGACAACAGTTTCAGGTATCAAGACCTTGGGTGGTTAAGTCTCTTTTCTCCAAAAGTCTCTTACCTCGGAGGACCTGAAGGGGTCAAAATAACAAACAAAACTTCCTTTTCGTATGCACGTTGGGTGGTCACGTTTCACCCTGGATCTCCCTCTTCCGTGCTCAGATCCACAAACAGTTTTCAGCGATATCAGGCCCTTCGGGTGGTTAACTCTCTTGCTTCTGATGGCCTGATAGGTTCAACATAACAAACAACAAAAGTTCCTTTGCAATTGCATTTGAGGTGATGATTCTTCACCCCTGGGTTCCCCTCTTCTGGGCTTAGACCCCTTTCGAATATCCGCCTCCCTCCGTGGGGTTCCCTCTGGTTTATGTTCAAAAAGATTTTTCGGTTGCATTCACGTGTCGTTGGGGTGTTGGCTTCTCAACCCTGTATCCCCCTCTTCTGGGCCCAGACCGTTCTTGAATGTTTTCCTTCCTCCGTCGGGTTCTCTACGGCTTTTCCTCAAAACAGTTTCAGCTGTGGCATTCACAAGCCTTAGTGTCTTTTGTAAACAGTTCACTGTGGTCACCCCTCTGTCGGGTTCACTCCTGTCAACACACTGTTCATCAGGTCTTTAGACTTCGCTCCTTTCCATCGGCATCCCTCCGTCGGGTTAATTCTTGCCAATTTTACAGTTCCTTTGGTTTCTAATTGTTTGCAGGTCAAAGACTTTCGACTGTACAGAGGATTTTGCAAGGCCCCTGTATGACCACTTTGACCTTTCCTTCCGGCTCTCCTACAGCCTTCTGGTATCAGTAGTTTCAATAAAACGTGATATTAACCAGAGTCTCTTGAATGAACACCCACGTGGTGCCGTACCCGTCTGCAGCTGGTTTTCCCCTAATGCCAATATTTGTTTGAACTCTTCCCAATTTGCCACTTTACAACTTTCATTCAACAGAGTTGGGCTTCTTTATCGGTTCACCCCTCGACTCACCGGCTGTGATGAACTGCTTGGCTTTTCAGTATCTGGAGTCAAGGCCGGTAACACGGTAGCAGGCGTCTCACTCTGCCCTGCTTATCAGTGTAGGCATGCTCCGTTGGCATCTGCTGCAACACACGTTGGCTATTCGCAGCCTTACGTTTCCTTTCAGGGAGGCTTCGGGGGTCTGGGTTGGAAAGGGCAAGGTCGCTTCTCATCTAGTCACCCTCTCCATTCTCGTCGCCTTTCACCTCCTCTTGAACTGCCATGCTTGAATAGCTGTCTCGTTGTGCGGTCTGCTTTGCTCGTCTGCTTTGCTCGTCTTGTGCTCTCGTGCTCCACCTTTTATCCCTGTGGGGAAGGGAAAGGGCAGTCAGGTGTGTGTGGTTTTGGTCAATTGCCTGACTGCCTGACCCTTGTGTTGGGACATGTCGGGTAAACGGCTTTAGTGTTAGTCTGTTGTATTTTCACCCATGCGTCATCTGTATTTCATCAGTTGTCATGGAGTTAAAAGTAGTTCCAGGTAGTAGTATGTGTTAAGCCAACCAGCCCCTTTTAATCTGCCCAGCTCCCAGTTTTTTTCGATCCGTATCTGACTGCATTTGAGGCTGAACATTAAGAATTTTCTTAGAAGGGTGTAGCAAATGTGAGTGCACATTAGAAATGAAATTAGTGTATTAAAATATAGCCAGTCTGTGGGTTGGAGGTAAATGCAGAACAGATGAGTAAAGAGGAGCTGAAAAGAGTCAAGGCTTTTGAAAGATCTTACTTTAGTTTTGAACATGTCTTTGTGTCCTCCGCTCAGGGTTTCTAATGCTGAGCTAGAAGCTACGAATAAATAATACAATGGGAAAATGTTCTACCTCCTACAGAATATTAAACACAAAACATTTGCTGTGTAATACACTAGGATATAGTAGTTAAGCAAAGATTCTTCTTCGAAAAGCAAAAGTGATGGTTAGCTGCAGGTAAAGTTAAACCAGAAATCATCCCATGGAGGGTTTACTTGCTCTACATCAGTTAGTGAGTAATGCTCGATGGCCAGGAAATCTTTTTCTTCTTCTTCCTTTTGGAAACCCATGGTTTCTCCAGTATTGGCTGATGCAGTTCTTGCAGAGGAGCGCCTTTTTTTCATTTATTTTCAGGGGATCTTCTCACTCTGGCCTCTTGTTCTTTTCTCCCGGCAATCTACTTCAAATTGGCTATGGTCCTGATGCTCCAATCTCTTTTCAAGAACTAAAGTTCATGAGCTCTGTCACACTGTTGCCCTCCTCACAGCTGCTGTCGGTGCTGCATGCTGCTCTGCCAAGTTATATCCTCAAAACCGTACACAATACTTTCTTGAAGATGGTATTGGTGTCCTTTCGATCCGTTGCAATATAGATGGCTTGCCTGTTCTGTGGGGCCAGTACATGAACACAAGCTGGAGTATCTTGGGTGAAACTACATGGCCCAGTTATTTAGAAATGTAAGCCTATCCTAGCCGTGGCACAGTGAAGTGTGTCCAGCCTAGTATTGAATCAGGAAACCATCCTGCAGATTAACAATGTCCCTGTTGGCCATTTTAAAGGTGACCTGGAGCATTCATAGTTCACTAACAAACCTAGTTAATCATTGTTCTCCACAAAGAAATCATGCATGTCAAGACAAGTCCTTTCCTAGCTGACACAAAACTCGGAGGGACTGATGGACCCGAGGCAGTTGAAAAACCTGCGCTTGCATGCATTTCACGCCTTGGTTTGGAACTCTTTATCACAGAGTATTAATTAACAGTGGCATTACATGCTGCATTTGTTCATCAGTGACAGGGTCTGACATACACTGCACTCTGACAAAACCAGGTAGAGAGCAGCTCGGTCTGGGTGCCATTGGAAAGGTACAAAATGCAGGTTGTATTAGAAAACCCATTCAGTGATGTTGATGGAAGTTCACAGCACCTGTAAGAACTGTTGTTAAATCAGTAGCTCACAGATTAAAATGTAGGTTTTGCTACTGTTTCAGAAAGTAATTCTTATATTTTTTTTAATTTTGTGTATATGGTAAATAAAAAGTAACCTTTACACATACAAATAAAATACATGCAATGCAATGCATTACAGTCAGAATAAATCCATGTACATAAGAAGCTTAGTAGGATATCATAAGAAATCATTGTATGCAATATTGCAATTCACATATTAAGATTTCTAAAAGATTAAAACCAGACAGATTCAATGTGCTTCGAAATAAGAAGTACCCTTGAATTCACAGCAACTATATTAGCCCAAAATTGATCATTTGAAATATTTCTGATATCATCCACATGATTGTGACATCTTTGGGGAGCTCATATTACAATCAAGTGAGATGATGTTTCTTCCAGGCGTTTTCTGATATGGGATTGAATGTTTTATATAATTGCCATTCCCTCGCAGAACGTTATATAAAAGTTGCCAATTTACTGTCCTAGTGGAGTTTGATTGCTCGGGAAACCTGAGGGTATCCTCACTCATACTTCCCCTGGATCCTCTTCTCAGGTGGCCAGGTATAGGCTATCACTTTTGGATCCTGACCCTGGAGGTGGGGGAGCTGGGGAGGGTCACCTGAGTGGAGGGTCCTTGGGAGTGGGGTGTCCACAGGCGAGACATGGTATCCCCCTTTCCCTATTGAAGACCAACCTAACCCTCCCCGGCCTTTTTGAGCTACTGTAAAACAGTTTTCATAATTTCCCCACATTCAATCTTTGATAGTACTGGAACGAGGAAGAGGCGACTAAGAGTAATGAACACTAAACCTTCATTTCCCCACTTTGGTACTGGGACGAGGAAGATGCCTGCAGACTACTGTGAGGGTCAGGCATGTCTAATTATGAGTCCGCACCTGCACTCTGTCAAGTTGCTGCAGGTGTATAAAGAGAAACCAGTGGAGCAGCAGAGAGAACAGGGAGGCCTGTGTGGGAGGGACCAGGGAACCCTTTCCATAAGGAGGCAGCCGTGATGGGACCGGAGGAGGAGCCAGGATGCCGGCCGACATCCTTGAGAACCTGTGAAGCCCAAGGCGAGTTGGCCCGTTAGGCTACCACTCTGTGTCGGAGAACGAGCAGCGGGGGCTGTGAGCAAGCAGCAGAGAGAAAGGATGCGGTCCGCGTCCACACAGAAGCAGCGCAGTTGCTGGCGTATGCAAGATTCCATCCGGCATGCGAGTGGGGCTTTTGGAGGTCAGAGCACCAGCCTGAGAAGCAGAGAGTAAGCAGCAGGAGCCGCTGGAGCAGGACACCAAAGACCTGCGAGTGTCAGGGGGTGGAGAGGTCAAGCCACTCGGAAGCCAGGGCACTCCTGGTGGGCTGCGCATGAATAATGAAGCACTGTATGAATGAAAGCTTCAAATCAAGATGAATCATGCATGTTGAATACGAAACTGAACGACCATTTAAAACAAAGCTAAACTATGCATATTGAATAACTGACGGAAAACTTAAACATATTGAGCTGAAATAAAACTTTACAGGCAAAGCAAATAGCTAATAAAAGAGAGAGTTCCCACATAAAAGCAACCTATGGGAAAAAGAGCAGGTGTGAAAGAGTGTCACAAAAGGTGGGGCATGAACAGGACCACCAGAAAATGAATCTTATGAATGGATGCGGTGCAGCAAGGCCAAATATTGACGAGGTGTGTAACATGTTGTGGCACAGCCAAGAGGCTAAGAAGGAGAAGCCAAAAGACTATAAAACTGCACATAAAGTCAAGGGGCCGATAAAGAGGAACTAAATGGATGTGAACTTATACACAGGCAAATACTGAAGAACCTGTCTAGGCTGAAGAGCCTAGGGGTCCTCGTTGCGCGACCTGTAATCAGTGGAACGTGTGGTCTGACAACTGTGCTTAGACCAGTGAGCCCTGAATGGTGAAAATCAAGACATTGGGAAATACACCAAGAAGGAGCACTGTAAGTGAGCTGGTGCCGCAAATCGTAAGGTGTGTCAGGTTGACCTAGAGTTAAGTGGAACTTTGAAAGACTGAAACAAACATTGGTTGCTACGTTGAAGTCTTGGGGAAGGGAACACTGAGACTTGATGAACTGCAAATACTGTTGCTTTGATGTTGGGGATGGGAACCCCGAGGATTGTGTGGAACTGTATTGCTTTGAACTTTGGGAAGGGAACCCCAAGTATTTATGGAACTGTTTGAACTTTGGAAAGATAATCTCAAGACTTTTGCAGAACTTTCTTGAACTTAGGAAGGGGAGCTGAAGAGGAAGCTAAGAGCTGGCAGAAGTTCAGAACTTCGTTTTGATCACCATTTCTTTTATTACTGACATCCCTGCACATTGTTTAGCTTTAGTTGTGAGGGCAATGATAGGTTTTGGACACAGGCAGACTTTTAAGTTGAACTCTTTGACTCTGACGTTCCTTGGTGGGAAATCCCACCTTAGCATAGGGCAAGTTAGGCCTTCTACCATCCTGACATTTGATTTAATAAACCAATTTATTGTGAACTTTGAATCTGTTGTCTGTGTCTTGCTTCATGATGCCTTCCCAGTGCACCAGCAATTCACGTATTTTGTACGCTAGTCACTGTACTTATTTCTGATTTCTGGTAGGTTTGTTAGGTAGAGTTTCGTTTTTGAGTGACATTCTAGACCCTCAGCATTTTTGCTGGAATATTGCATTTTTGGGGGGCTGATTCTCCCGAGTGAGTGGGAACCTTTTTCCACGCTCCCTCATCCTTTTACTCTGATGGTGGGAACCATTTTGACCTGTTTTTGGCTTTTCTTAATAGAGTTATGATTTCCTCCCATTTTTCTGGCATCTTCCTTTTCCTATTGCAGCACTTCCTGTGCACGGTTGCTGGGAGTTCCTAGAGCTTCCATTTTTATTTTACTAGTGGTAACCCCACTTTACCACGGCAGGGGGGCACTTTTTGTCCCGCCTGTATTTTATTTTGTGAGATAAGCACAGCCCTCCTTAAGTGGAGTGCTGAGGGGAAACAAGTTCTGACACCCTCTGATCTTGGGCCCAGGTCCCTCCCCCGCCAGCGCCACACACCTGCACTGCCTGCCTGGCAACCCCCGCACTTGGGGACTGTTTCTGTATCCC
The DNA here is from genome assembly GCF_040938575.1 of Ambystoma mexicanum. Classification (NCBI taxonomy): domain Eukaryota; kingdom Metazoa; phylum Chordata; class Amphibia; order Caudata; family Ambystomatidae; genus Ambystoma; species Ambystoma mexicanum. The sequence goes on from NC_090938.1 coordinate 617,512,739, forward strand.
TACAGTCCCCCTACCAGCTCTTAACACCTGATGTCTGCACTTACCCATGCTCTTGCCACATGCTGGCCGTCATTTAACTATTGTTTATCTATTCCCATGTACTGCATTGTCCCCACCCCCTTCCCATGCACTTGCGCGATCTGAATGACACCTGGCCTAGTAGGATCGCTGTCCGTCCTCCCTTTGTTACCCTCCCTTGCCTTGTCGCGCCTTGAAACACTTGTGTATAGGCGCGTTATAAATGCCATATCGGATCAGATCATATCATAAGGGTCACCATTTGCCTGAGCAGTCACCTGATGCGGACCCCGTCTGCCGCTTTTCCTGCTTCGGATAGTATTTAAGTTGTTCCGTCTCCTCGCTCTGTTCTTCTCAACGTCTCTTCATGCTGTGAGCTGATTCCAGACTTGTGCTTCCTCTTCTTGGATCTGGTTTTCTTTTTGGACTAGAACTGCTTTTTGGACTTTCTATTGAATTATCCCTGGATTTGTTTCTTGGTTAAACTGTGCTATGAACTTGGATTGTGTTTGGACTCTCTTGGATTTCCCTTTTGTCTTTGTGGTTTGCTCATTTGGAGTACCCGCCTATCTATTCTGGGGGCTCCTTCTGTACCATTTCTGCCATTACTGCTCTGGGTATCCCAGGAGTTCTTTTAGAGGTAAGCCCTATTTAGATGGGAATTGGCGAGTCTGAAAACTGTGGATGATGATTTGTTTTCTTTTGCAGCTTCCAGTGAGAGCTATCTTTTTGATCGTCTCCATCACTCTTTCAGGGCACCCTGTTGTGGTCCTGGTTATTATACTCTGGGTGCAATTGGGTGGTCAGGAAGGTCTGATCTGACCCGCCTTACCGTGCCTGAATACACAAGTGAGCCCTTTACTCCATTACACTTGTCCTTTCTTGAGCCTTCTTCTACCTAGCTTGGAGGGGGAGGTATTTTTTTTCTTTGTCGGGCTTCCCTTGGACAGCCAGCGAAGACTGACTGCCTGAGAGCACAGGAAGTGTGGGATGTGACCGAAACTCCCCTGGTCTTTGTCCTGCAGTGTCCCTGCCTATAACTAGTTTGCACTAAGAGGCTGGCTGTCCCCATTGGACAGCCACCGCCCCCACCTCAAGCCTGAATGGTGCATGAATGGTGATTTGTGGACTCCGCTGGTGTTCCTGGATAAATCTGAGGGTCCTGGAGCTGAAACTCGGAGTCAACCACTCGAACCAAGATTCCAATGAAGAAGAAGGATGTCCTCGGCCACTTTCAGCGACCGCCAGAGCCGTCTTGAGTAACATTTGCTGTCCCGACCTCAATGTCTGTGCGACAGGGAAGCTCGGAAGAGGACAACTTCCTCCCTTTGACGGGTGGGCCCAACCAGTCCCAAGACGAACTGCATTTTGCGCCTTCCCTCGAAGAGCTGCGACCGCCACGGCCCGCAATTCCCCAATGCTCAGAGTCATGTGCCATTTTGCTGTGCAATGTATACCGAGCGCAGCTTTCTCTGAAATCTTGCAGTCATCCTCCTGGAACTCCAGAGACTAGATCCCGCTCCTGAATGTCCCCTCAGCTGAGATGAGCAACGAGAACTGGAGCAAAGTCTACCACACGACAACTGTCCTTCACCTGAGCCTTCAAAAAGGTACCAACAACCAGTGCTGCAAAGATCCTCTTTTGGTCATCTGAACACATGAGAGCTACCGCCAGATCCACCCCAAGTTCTTCATCCCTCTCGCCAAGACCGAACAAACCAAACCGGGGTCTGCCGTCGCCTCACTGTCTGGATCGTCTTGCTGCATCAGCTTTTTTGCTTAAGGGTACTGTCCTGCTCCTAGTTACTTACCTGGAGCTTTGCTTTGTTGATCCTGTGTTTGTGGGGGCTGTAGATAGCTGCATGTTGCACTCCTCCAGGTCCTACCTTGAGCTACTTTGGGGTGGACAACCCATGGTGCCCTTCCTTGCCTTAGGACACTTGTCCTTGGGGGCAATTCGGTGAGGGAACCTCCTAATTTCCTTGTCCTGTGAAACTTGATTGTTCCCATCCTGCAAACCTGAAATTTCATTTTGGACTCTGATTCTTTGATTCCTGAACTCTGCTTATGCCCCAGTGTACCCTCTGCCATTGTGAGACCTGGTTGGACTTTCTAAGACAGGCTAAACTGAAGTTATCAAAGTTTCAACAAGTTTGCATAGATGTTTTGGGAGGTTTGATTATGTGATTCGTTACCATTATTGCTATTCTGAATATCTAACTGTGAATATTGCAACTCTTCACATATATTATTGTGTGATAGTACTTGCCTTACCTGAATGATACAAGCCTTGGTGTATATAAATAAATGTCTTTTGCTTATATAACTTCAGTGTGTATGCGTTTCCTTGGACTAAGTGTATGCCGCACTACAGTCCGTCTCCCTCCTATACTAAGCATGGCTGCTCATCCACAGCTACCAAACCTTTGGGTAGTTCAGGCTAAACCTAATGGGTGAAACCCTGTTCATCCAAAGTGGCCTTTCTAAATTCTTGTCACAGAGAAGACTTACCCCCTAACAAGGTTTGTGCACTCTAATGTATGGCTGATAACCAGATCATTCTGGGATAGAGTATTGAGCAGCCATGAGCTTGGCTTAACGATCAATAATAATAAAGATTTGATGTTCTGTGGGTATTAATGTGGACATTATTTGAATAGGTTTTATTAGTAGCCTCTATTTCGTACCCCTGAATGAAACTTGTAGTCTTGTTATTTTCGTATTCACTTTTGGTGCTGAGGACCGAGGCTATATAGGAATTGGTAGTTACATGCATTGTGTAAATTAAGTCCTACTAGTTTTATTTGGAATGCACTTTTACGTCTTAAATGAATATTTGTTTTTCAGGACTATATTTAACTGCATTTTTGTAAAAAGGAATTACAATGGTCTTTAAAAATGATTGAAATGTATGTTTTTACGAACTTTGTGTAAGGCTCACTTGTTTAGCTAATTCATATAAATAAAAAATAAAAATGTGTATGCAAATTCTTAACCATCTTACATGTGTGTAATATTGCCTAATATAGTCTGTTTTTTAGAATGTGAATATTACACTGTAATGCACTCTTTGTATGAAATAGCTGCAGCAAAAATGTTAACCGTCAGCATACTTTTATAAAGTTTACCTCCGTAAATTCGGGTTCCAGAAACGCAAGCATACTCGGAGAAGATATCTATAGTAGATTCAACAACAGAAAGCTTCAATGCTAGGATTCTAGTGGCCTTCTGCATTTAATCGTTTTTTTGGATTTATCAATATTACCTGTTGTCCTGGTGAGCCTATTCCCTTGCACATCAATGCAAAAGTTTCCCCTTCTATAATTTTGCTAAATAATATACACTTACAGGCCTATTCATGGAATTAATGTGCGCTGAAATTTTCGGCGAAAGCATGCGGATCGCAGTGCCCATGCGAAAAATTCTGCGTGGCGCACACGTCTCCAAACAGCGTGCGCTACGCGCATAGCGAAATCGCACATAGCGCGGCGCACACAACAAAAGTAGGAGGAACAGGGGGCGTGACACGCGGAATGGGGAACAACGCGTGAAAATGTGGGCGTCACGGGGGAAGTACAGGAGGCAAATGCGCGGAACGCCCACACGCACGTTCAAAACACGTATTCATGGAATCGAACGGGGCTAATGCGTGCGCCAAAAAAGACGCGCTAATCCGGAAACACGTACGCCAGCAGAAAGCAGGCGTACGTGGACCCGTGCAGCATAAAAGTGCGCGCAAACAACAAACGAGCTCAGACGCCAGGATGAATATACCGTTCCTAGCAGCAGTGGTCGTGGGACACCGCAGGAGGAGGAGGAGGATAGTCAGGCCCAGAATTTTTACACCCAGAACCAGCCTTTCTGGGATGCCTGATGACCAGGTGTATGGGAGGTACAGGTTTCCACCTCACATAATACTCAAGCTGGTCAGTGAGTGGGAGGATGACCTCACATCACCCACCCTGTGCTCCCAAGCACTCAGCCCCCTGCAGAAGGTCCTCAATGTACTGCACTTCTTGGCCACTGGATGATTTCAGCGGACAACTGCTATAGTGGGGGGCGGGGGGGTGTCACAGGCCACGCAGCCTACACCAGGTGTTGGCCATCATGACTGCACGCCCATCAGTCCGCAGGCACATATACCTGCCCAGAACACCTGCAGAAAGGCAGGCTGCCGTCCAGGATTTTTACGGGGTGGCACAATTCCCCAAAGTGCTAGGTGCCATTGATTGCACCCATGTGGCTCTATGTCCCCCCCCCCCCCCGGGCATCTGAGCACATCTACAGAAACCGCAAGCACTGGCATTCCATCAACGTCCAGGTAGTATGTGATGCCAAGGGAATCATCACCTCAGTATATGCCAACTATCCAGGGTCTACCCACGACAGTTTTATTTACAGAATGTCAACCCTAAACCGGGACCTAGAAGCTGGGCGGCACGGCGATACATGGCTGCTCGGTGAGTATAAATGCCTCTGCACATGCATGCATGTCAGATACTGAGTAATGTCACAATCCCACTAATGATACCCATCATCACCTCCCCAGGGGACAGTGCCTACCCTCTGAGCACCCACGTGATGACGCCAATTCGGAACTCCACCACGCCACCCGAGGTAAGATGCAACACAGCCCATATTGCAACCCGGGGCATAGTGGAGCGCACATTCGGAGTGTTCAAGTCACGCTTTCGCTCCCTTGACCGTTCTGGTGGGCAGCTACTATATGCTCCCCCAGTAGTATGCAGGATCATAGTGGCAGCATGTGTCCTGCACAATGTTGCAACACGCCGGGGCCTGCCGGTGGACATGGTGGCGCCCCCACATCCCCAACCACATGCATGCCCGCTGCGCATGGGAGGGGAAGTGCACGTGGTGAGGCAGCCCGTACGCAGCTGGTGGCTAATGACTTCTCCTAAAATCGCACCCCTGCGGAGTGCACACAGCCCTGGCACATACCAGCTGACAATCGATGATGATGACATAAGGGACAGTCAACTGTCACTACCATACCAGCCTGAGACTGGTCACCTGGAAGTGCTACATTGTGTGCATCCATACCTACTTAAACACAACCAATGATGTGTGATAAAAAGACACATTCATGCTGCATGAATGACTACCCCCTTGCAAAATACAACATACAAATAGTGCCATGTCACCCAACCCCTCCCCATCTCAGCTACCCAACATCCTATGGCATGTCATGCAATGTGAAAGCAACCAAATGAAAGCACAACACATGACACAAGTGTCACAAAGTGCACTGTCCCAAATGGAAACGGGCCACAGACAAAATGCTCCCAGTAATCAATAAGAAACAGCACACATGAACAAATACCAGCAACACCATACAGAAACACGGGATGAAACAGTGGCAAAATATGACAGTACAAAATCAAAGTAGTGCAAGTCTTGCAACCTGAATACGCCAGCACATCGACCCCTTCCAACTGTACAGTGTTACTGCCACGTAAATGTCTCTGTGTACTGCATACAACATGAACTCCATCTGCAAAGTAGACGGCCTTGTGAAGACATGAGGAAGGAACCTGCAAATTAGGAGGAAGACATGGATGCACAAGCACATATTAATACACCATGCAGTGTATAAAACAACAATAATATCCACTAGGAATGTCTACACAGCATTGACTACAGACTGCCCACACAGCTCATGGGAGCCCAACGTCACTGTGTGATTCACTGTCACTTGGGCACACACTTTGCAAGCCCATGGTAACTGGAAGCAGGAGGGGTGTGTGTCTCACGAACCCAAGCATCTAACCCAAACTCAGGACAAGCCTGCATGTGCCCAGCCGGAATACAGTGGATGCCCACGGGAGCCACACAAGGCAACACACTGTAAAGTTAAAAATAAATAAATAAATCAAAAATGGCCATGTGGGCATGTGGGGGACAGGGGGGATGGGGGAGGCCACCCAGGAGGTTCGAGGACAGAATGCATACCAACACCCACCTGCGTGGATGTTGCGGGAAAAAAAAAAAAACGTCCTTGGGCTCATGGCCTGCACGGCTATGCCATTGTGGGAGAACTGCCGTCGCGCTCCCCAGCCTCTGCTGCTGCATCGGGGTGGTGGCACTATGGGAGGCAGCCCACGCAAAGCCCGGGTATGGTCCTCCATGGCAGCAAGCATGCGGGTCTGGAAGGTCTGTTTCTGGAGGATTAATGTGCGGAGATCCCCATGCAGCACCTCACGGGTTGCCTGCATTTCTGCATGCATGGCCTCGCGTGATGCCCGGATCTCCTCACGTGTTGCCTGCATCTCAGCTGAGAGCGAACGTGTGAGCCGCTCCAGCTGCTGTTCTGCCCTAAAATTAATGGAAGCCTCAAGGTCAGCCAGAGTCAGCCTGAGGGTATGTAGTTCTTCCCTCAGGGCTTCCCTGTGGGCCTGGGACTCTATTGATATCGATTGGCGCAGTCTCCAGTGCCCCCATCGGTCCCTGTTGGACGCCAACATGTCTTCCCTATGTGAATGGCAAATGGAGTCTGTTGCCTGCTGTTGTTGCTCCATCTGCCTTTCAGGGGGCAGAATGGAAGTGGCCACCCTCTCCATTGCCTGAGCCATCATTTCTACTGATGCTGCCTGCTGGGTTGCAATACCATACATGGAGTTTTCCCATACTGTATTGCCTGGTGGCGCACGGCCACCGCGTCGACGGGCACCACACCTGTTTGGGGCAAGGCGATCTGCACCTTGCTGTGCTGGCACTGCCTGAGGCTGCAGGACTGCATTCCCCCTCTGATCTGCTGGCCCAGGAACAGGATCAGATGCTGTGAAGTGTGACCCTGCATCCGTAACCGCCAAAGGCGCACCTACCAACACTGACATCCCCATAGAGGGTTCTGCCCCTGGTGCAGGTGGGTTGGACAGAACAGAATCCCTGCCAGAAACACTTACCTGCGACGGCACATAAGTCTCATCACCCGATTCAGCACCCGAATAGACGTCTGGGGAGGTGCACCCAGAGACACCCCTGGAGAGTATGGTCTGCAGTAACATCGGGTTCTCACCCACCACCACACCACGTCCCCCACTGGTGCCCGGTCGTGCCAGAGATTCCTCCTGGGTGCACCATCTCCTCAACCTCAACAGCGTCAAGTGTGTCATCACCTGCAAAAACATGAAAAACAACAAATGGAAACGGGCATGAGCACCATAGCACACACATAGGCCGTGACAAGCCACAGATCCAGTACATGATCAACACATGTCCCACATGACTATAACCCTGCCATGCATGCACTGTCAAATAGTTGGAAGTGGAGTCAAAAAGGCAGACACTGGGGAGAGCAATATGGAAAAGCAACACATTTGTACACATTTGTAGCATGTTGGGTAACACTGGCATCACACATCAGGCTTTGAGTGGCATGTCCAATACACGACACATGGCAGCACACAGATGTCATGTAGCATAGGCACGGTAAAGTACTAAACTACAGCAATATGTCAGTGATTGAGTACTCTCACACATCCATGTGACATCGACATGATGAGAAGATTAATGCTGAATAATCTTTCAAAATATGCGTGTGCCACACACAGAAACACATCCAGTGTCCAAAAATACTGTCATTCTGGGCTGATCAATGGTTGGTCACTTTGACGTCACAGGAAACATCTGTCATGCTCCACATGCAAACAGCCCCTTATAATAATTTTTATGCAGGCCAATACTCCATCAGCATGAATGGTGTAATCATTAACATAACCAGGTAATAGTGCCCCAGTGTGGCCTGTAAACAATGACTGAAGCATGTCACATATATCGCAATAGGGCATAAAATTGTCTTGCAAAAAGGGGAGAGTGCAAACAATCAGCATGAATGAAGACTTACTAAATCAGACCAATGTAGTTGCACGACAACAGTTCAAGGTACGGTGCATAAATGTGGGCTTAATAGGCAACTGTGGCCAGAAGGGATACAGTCGTACCCAAATCCAAGGCACGTGAATGTATAGGAGGAAGCACATGGGTGACCCATACCACTCAGGTGCACACCCCCTCACCTGGCACTCGATCTGAACCCGTCACCCAAACAGCATACACATGGATCACACACACATGCATGGGCACTCACCGGACAATGCATCATATCAGGTAGTTCTCCCACGCCTTGGATCTGTTCCTCTGTGACGAAGGCCCCAGCAACAGACTCCTGTTCAGTGAGTTTGTTGTCCTCTTGTGGAGACCCACCACCAGTCACCAGAGTAGCGGCATGATTTGAGGCCAGCTTGTTCTTTGGTCTGCGTTTCAGGTCATTCCACCGCTTGTAGCAATCATCAGCTGTGCGCCTCACAAATCCAAGGGCACTTATGCGGTCGGCGATGATCTGCCATTGTGCCTTACGTTGACCAGTTGTGGTCTTGGACCCTGCAGTCACCAGCATTTCGTGGCTACGTGCCGACACATAGGACACAAGTGCATCAAGTTCTGCGTCATTGAAGCAAGGCTTCCTTGACGTGCCGGAGTATGTAGCCGTGTCTGGGGTCTCAGCCTGCCGTGCCAGAGCACCCTTCTTCCTCTTCTTTAAAGGTGGAGCAGAGCCATAGTGTCTTACGCCGCTCTGGTCAGTAGGGGCAGAAGCACCGGTGGACTGGGTAGTAGGAGTGTGGGAATGCACAATGACCATAGGTCTTGGTGCAGGCATTGGTTGCAGGGTAATGGTGGCAGGGGGAACGTCAGTTTGATGGACCTGGACCGACACTGTCCTGGCTGGGAGAGTCAGAGCTGGGTCGGATGGAGCTGCAGCTGCCCCTGCAGCCTCCCCACCCTGCATACTTGGGGCAGCAGATGACATAGCTGCCCCAGATCCACGTGGCTTGGTGACAACAACTTGCACCGCCACACTTGGCCTAGACTTGCTGACCTGGAAGTCAGCCTGGGAGTCATCCTGTGCCAGGTCAGGTGCCACAATGGGCTGGTCCAACAGGGGCTGAGCTGGGATGGTGTCGGACACGTTTCCCTCAACCATGGGGGGGGGCATGGGTGTCCCTGATTGTTCCTCCACACATGGGGACATAGGGGCACCCTGCAAATCCCGGCCACGTCCCCAACCGCGCCCACCACGCCCACCTTTTGAAGGTCGGCCACCTTTGCCTCCCAACCATGGCACTGATGTTGTTGTGCGTATGGGAGTTGCAGTAAACTATTGTCCTGGGCAATTGGGGGTCAAAGGGGTAGGGTACTAGATGGAATTCGTACCCTAGTGCTCTAACAAGGCTGTCTGTGACCCCTGGGGGAAGATGACGGGTCACGCAACGCACAGGCAGCCCAAAATTAAAACTTAACGTGCACGCAACCCCTCGTAGACCACGTGCGTGAAAAAATGAACCCGCACTATGCTGTGGCACCCAGAAACACAAAAATAAGCGTACGCGTAATACATGCAGCCTACAATGACCTCTGAAGGGGAACGCGACACACGGGGCAAGCACAGTTGCTAAGTACGTGCAGAACTCACCGTCTGCCTGGAAAAATAACGTGAAAAATACGCGTGTGTGCGCGTTGGCAACACCCCCGCCAAAAGAAGAATTGTACGCTGTCTGAGGAGACAAGACAAAAGGAGAAGTGAAGTCTGTTTGAGGAAACGGGCCCAACCAAAAATCAGAAAAGAGCTGTCGGAGGTAACGGAGTACGAACTAGAAACGCTGTGAAGTAAACCGACAAGAAGTACAGATTTCACCCACTCGCTCTCCACGAAAAGCACGTACAAGGAAATGGCATCCTACATGTAGCTTTTAAACCGGCCCACACGTACACGTCAGATACGCGTGTACGCGGGCCCTTTCCTCCAATTACACGCGATGACACTCGGACGTGCAGTTTTTCCACGTGTGCTCTGTCATCACGTGCTATGAGGGAAACGCCTGCGCGCGTAATGTAACTTACGCGCTAAGGGCCTTTGGTCCAAAGAAATTGCGTTCCTCGAATTACACGCTGACGTGCAATTTCTTATCAAGTTGGACACGTGAAAACACACGGAAGACCACGCTCCTGCCCAGAAGGCCGAATTACTGCCCCCCCCCCCCCAGAGCCCCGAGCACGCTCCCACCTGCCATCTGCTGCTGCCTGACTGCCTGCTGCCCACGTGCCCTGCCATTTGAGGCCTGCACGTCAGCCAGGGGTGTGGTTGCTGTGACCACCCCTGCTGGAACCGAAGACTCCCGACTGGGATTCCATCACTCCACAGCCCAGCCCCAGGACCCAGTTGCCCACCCACTCCTGCCTATGGGGTTGCCATGTCCAGCACAACACCATCTGGCAGCACTGGCAACCCCCAGCCAGAGAGGCAGAGGGCCACCAGCTTCACTGCCACCGAAGTTGGTGTCCTGGTGGAGCAAGTCCTGGGGCAGTATGATGCCCTCTTTGGAAGTTTGCGCGCCGACAATGAAGGACGGACCAGGATCTGGATGGACATCGTGACTGCCATCAACGCTGAGGGGGTGGCAATCCGCTACTTACATCATGTCAAGAAGCGCTGGGAGGACTTCAGGTCCAGGACCCTCAACAAGGCCCGGCGCCTCGCTAAGGCAGCGGATGCCAAGGGGCGCCGGGGTCAGCTGTCGAACCATCAAATAAGGGTCCTGGAACGCATATGCCCAGCGCTCTACGTCCAGATCCTTGAGAGGCAGACCTGTCTGGAGTCGAGCGGTAAGTGTACATGCATGGTGATAGTACGCTGTGCGTGTCGTGGTGTGCCAGTAGTGTGCAGGTTGCACATGTGTTTATGTAGGGCCATGTAGGGATGTATATGAATATGGGCGTGAGGCTGCCACATGTGAGTCCTCACAGTTGTGAGACACATTGATGGTGTATGTGTTGGTAAGCATGCTGGGCAAATGCAGGTGTGGGAGCACACATGTTTGAATTTCTGTGTATGTACATTGGCATGGTTGTGGTATGGATGGTGGTTCATAATGCATCTATCTGCACTGTGTACATGTGCATGTATGTGTATCTGACAAGTGTGCTACTGTGATGCAACATGGATGCACGTGACACTGATATGTAGAAGGATGAATGGCAGATGTGACATGTATGGCGATGTCATCACTGCAACATTTGGAGGAGATGTAGACATGCATGTAAGTGTGGTGGTGTGTGTGCATGTCTAGTGCACTCCTTGTGTTTCATGTGATGTCAGGCTCACCTTTGGCTGTTCATGCTGTTGTATGTGTATGGATGGTGCTGCCTGGTGCAGTATTGCTGTTGAAATGTTAATGTGTGTGAGTTAAAATGACATGTGTCGTGGAGTGTGATGCCGTGTCTGAAGTTAAACAATACCACTCATGTGCAACTGTCATGTGTGTATCAGTCCATTGTACAGTGCCCTGATGCCTGTGTTTTATCTCTCCCTGTCTGCAGCTTCAACTGAAGAGGAGGGCGGAGAGGGTGCTGTGGAGCATAGCGGCAGGGATCGTCCCGCCAGCCGGAGACGCAAGGCCCGGCTCCCCTCCCAGGTTGTCATCTTGTCGGGGAGTGAGGAGTCCGGTGCCGCGTCCCAGGTCGCAGCTGCCGAGGGAAGGTCCAAGAGGCGGGGGTCGGAGTTGGACTCCTCGGCAGCAGAAGGGGCAGCTGAGACCCCACAGGGTCCGACGGAGGAAGATGGCACGGAGTCATCCAGGTTGGTGGGGGGTTTGGTGGAGGAGGAGGCCGTGCAAGGGACAGACACGGGGTCTGGAGGTGGGGATTCCACTGGTGCTAGTGGTGCAGTGCAAGGGCAGGGACATGAGGCAGCACAGGGCACCGCAGAGGTGCCTGTGTGTAATCCTGTCCCCGATCCTGTGACTGCATCATCCCGCACCAGCAGGGATGCCTACGACCAGACCCGTTTTCAGGCAGGGGATCCGATTACAACAACTGGCCTCCCTCTCCCTGCGGACGTGGCTATCCGGGACCGGGTTGAGCCTGTCCTGGGTGGGGTGGCATTGCGTCAACGGGCCATGCGAGGTGACCTGCAGTCTTTTCATGAGGAGACTGCACGTCATCTCGAATGGCTCGATGACTGCATTGGCCTACTGGGACAGCTCACCAGGGCCGGATTCCTCCGTTTGCTGGACTTTGTTGCGACCCCCTCCTCAACTGAACCTCCTATGCGCCAGTCATACTCCATGCCATCTTCCCACCCATGTATCACCTGGGTACCCTGTGGATCTACCTCTGACCCTGCGGCCAGGCTAGTGGAGGACACATCCCTGCCACAGTCGGGAGTCGGACGTCCAGCAGGGGTGGCCACATCAACAACTGCACCCCAGCCGGAGGAGGATGTGCAGGCAGCAAGAGCCATGGCAGAGGCACAGCAGCAGCAACAAGGTGGGAGCCATGATGGCTCGGGGCCTTCGTCATCGGAGGGGCAGGCATCGGCCAGAGGGCAGGAGGACCCAGGACTGGAAGTGTCTTCCGTGTGGCCGCGGTTAGGTCATGCTATAGATGCGGAGCGGCAGTGGTCAGAAGAGGCATGGCTCACGATGGTCAGGGCGGAGAACTCCATGCGGAGGGCCCTGAAGCGGGCCGAGTGCCTTGAGGCAATTCGCAGGGAGTTGGAGGAGAACATGTCGTCGTCCCTGCGAACCCTCGAGGCCATGGAAGAGGACCTCCTCCAGGACATTGAGCAGGAGTTTGATGATGCCCTGGCCCGGGACATCCAAAAGTGAGCCGTCGGACTAGCCCGCTGCCATTGTAAATAGTTTTTAGAGTTAGTTTTCCTTTTCGTTTTCCTTTTATTTGTGGTCAATGGACAATGCCACACACATTTGTATATAGTTATATTTTTAGGTAGTTTCTTAGGTAGGTTTCATTTGTTTTGTTGGGCTCATGGACCCTTTACATCGTCGGATAATGGATTGATTTATTTTTGGGATTTTTGCACACGGATTATTGGATTTTTATTTTGGACAATGGATTGTATATAGTTACATCATGGATTCATTTGGATTTTTTTCTTCATTATGGACATGGAGTAATGTTTTTTTTTTCAGGACAATGTATTGTAAATAGTTGGACTATGGATTGATTTAGCATTTTTATTTTTCATTATGAACATGAAACAATTGATATCTTTTTTTTACCTTTTTTTGGATTTGCGTTGGTGGAGGGAGAGTTGGGACTGTTTTTCTTTCAAACTTTTTTGCATTGCTTATCATTTTCATTCACTCATCTTTTTCACATGCTTTTCATTTCATGTTTGATATTTTGGTATGCTTTCATTTATTTATTTATGTACATAATACATTTTAATATTTTAGTTCCATGTGTGGGATTTGCTCATTGGGTTGATGCATGTGAAATTGTGGGTTTACACAAGCAATGCCAACCAGTGTATGTGTGTGATGGACATGTGTTGATGTACATAGTTGAATTTTGGTTTGTGTCTTGAGATAGGCATGTCAGTGTGGGGTGGATTGGGAAATCATTGCATCTCAAGAATGGGGTGGCGTGATGTGGTATTTTTTGGTGTAGAAGTGGGCCATGATTGTGTATCTTTATTTCGTGTAGAGGGGACATGAGTGGGACATGAGTGGGGGCCTGCTGGCAGGTGCCCCGCACTGCTGGGGGGTGCGGGTGCAGGGGGACATGAGTGGGAGCCTGATGGCAGGTTCCCTGCACTGCTGGGGGGTGGGGGTGCAGGGGGACATGAGTGGGGGCCTGCTGGCAGGTGACCCGCACTGCTGGGGGGTGGGGTGCAGGGGGACATGAGTGGGGGCCTGCTGGCAGGTGCCCCGCACTGCTGGGGGTGCAGGGGGACATGAGTGGGGGCCTGCTGGCAGGTGCCACACACTGCTGGGGGGTGGGGGTTCAGGGGGACATGAGTGGGGGCCTGCTGGCAGGTGCCCCGCACTGCTGGGGGGTGCAGGGGAACATGAGTGGGGGCCTGCTGGCAGGTGCCCCGCACTGCTGGGGGGGGTGGGGGTGCAGGGGTACATGAGTGGGGGCCTGATGGCAGGTGCCCCTGACTTCTGGGGGGTGGGGTGCAGGGGGACATGAGTGGGGGCCTGCTGGCAGGTGCCCCTGACTGCTGGGGGGTGGGGGTGCAGGGGGACATGAGTGGGGGCCTGCTGGCAGGTGCCCCTGACTGCTGGGGGGTGGGGGTGCAGGGGGACATGAGTGGGGGCCTGATGGCAGGTGCCCCGCACTGCTAGGGGGTGGGGGTGCAGGGGACATGAGTGGGGGGCCTGCTGGCAGGTGCCCCGCACTGCTGGGGGGTGGGGGTGCAGGGGGACATGAGTGGGGGCCTGATGGCAGCCTGATGGCAGGTGCCCCTGACTGCTGGGGGGTGGGGGTGCAGGGGGACATGAGTGGGGGCCTGCTGGCAGGTGCCCCTGACTGCTGGGGGGTGGGGGTGCAGGGGGACATGAGTGGGGGCCTGATGGCAGGTGCCCCGCACTGCTGGGGGGTGGGGGTGCAGGGGGACATGAGTGGGGGCCTGATGGCAGGTGCCCCGCACTGCTGGGGGGTGGAGGTGCAGGGGGACATGAGTGGGACATGAGTGGGGGCCTTCTGGCAGGTGCCCCTGACTGGTGGGGGTGCAGGGGGACATGAGTGGGGGCCTGCTGGCAGGTGCCCCGCACTGCTGGGGGATGGGGTGCAGGGGGACATGAGTGGGTGATCAGTAGTGCAAGCTGACATGTGGCTTGGCTGGGGGGCATGGCCATGGTAGATGGGCTGCCTGCGGGACATGACCAGGGGTGCAGGGTAGTCCCCTGTGGTGTGGGCTGCCTGCAGGGGCCGTGGAGGGTGTAGAGGGAACACCTGGGAGGACCCACACTGCCAATTCACGTGTAGGACTCCCCGCGCACCCCCGAAATTCACGTACACCACTCTGACAGCAAAATCGCGTGTGGAACTTCCCGCACACCCCAGTTATCCAGGTACCCCACTCGCACAGGGCCAATCGCGTTTGAAACTTCCCGCGCACCCCTGAAATACACGTACCCTGCTCAAATCGCGTGTGAGACTTCCCACGCATCCCAGTTATCCACGTACCCCACTCGCACAGGGCCAATCGCGTGTGAAACTTCCCGCGCACCCCTGAAATACACGTACCCTGCTCAAATCGCGTGTGAGACTTCACACGAAACCCAGTTATCCATGTACACCACTCGCACAGGGCCTTTTGCGTGTGGAACTTCCTGCGAACCCCAGTAATACCCGTTCCCTGCTTGGCGTTTGCTGTTTGACAGCCCTGTAAACTGGTCCAGGGTTAGCGCAGCCCTTGGCGCTGGATTGGGGATTTTGATGGCTTTTCCTTGCGCTAGGGGCATTCTTGGGGGCGTAACTGGCGCTGCTGCAGGGTCGCTGCGCCACTCTGCGCCACGGCTGGTTTGGGAGGCTAAAATCCATGAATACGCTGTGCGCGGAAATGGATTTTAGCACACGCGGCTGGCGCAGACATTCGCACGCACACACTGTGCGCCAGCCGCGTGCGCCACTTGTGCGCAAAATTCTATGAATGATCCCCTTTATGTTTAGATTTAAAATTGATTGGTCACTTCAAAGATTAGGGACATAAATAAGAGTAGGATCACCTATTTAAAATCTATTTGTGTACGCGCTGCCCCGTTATCCAAAGTATACTTGCCCAGGCCCTGATTACTCCGTTCTTCAAATAATACAAACCACGTCTATGCATATAATTCAGCCATTTCTCTCCCAGCAATTAATGTGTTTTATGAGATTTATTGGGAAACACTCTGTCACATTTAATTGGTTGAGCTCAGAGTTTTGGTGCCTAAGTTAATTCATTTGTTCAAATTCACCAGGGCTGAGGGTAACCATGTCCATTCTTCCGCTGTTTGCTTCGTTGCTGGAAGATTGAGAATAGCCCCGTTATTAGTTATAGTTTTAATGAGCTGTAAAGTTAAAATGTATTGGCAATCTTTCTTCAATTGTCACGGTGTAAATGAAGCCATATTCAATTAGGAAACCCATTTTTAAGAAATGTGGAGCAAAGGAAATGACATCCGAGGAAAATGTGTTGAAAAGGTGCAAGCATGACCAATTTGCATAATTTAGTGAACCAGGTAGTCCCACCAATTCCACTTAATGTCTCTCGATTGGGGGATCATATGGAGGAGACTTGGTGATGTAGACCGTTTTAAAAGGTGCTTTCAGGTGTGACAAAGAGCTCTTTGGTCACTTTTATGTTGCTTCTTCCAGACCACATTAACAGTGTCTTGTTGCAGTTTATTCACAGGTTTATTTACCATAGGCATTTCAGGGGGCTCCATCCCCTCCTGACCAATCATAAGTGTATTATCCTCCACATTCACTTCAGGATTGCCGTCAACCGTAGACCACATCATGGAGGGTGCTGAAGATTGATCCAGGATTACTACCAATACAAATTCTCGTTCATCATTATTTGCTGCCACGTCCAAATTATCTGGGGTTCCTTTATTCAATCATTTTTTAAAAAGAATTCTCAGTTTTCCTCTTACTTCGTTTCTTCTGCACAGTTTTGTTTTTAAAGACCTCGTATTTACTTTTTGTCGATAAACAAGACATGCGTGTGCAGTGTTGGGAAGTCAAGGAACCCTCATTTGTCTGTCTGCTTCTATTCTTTTTGTAGGGACAGCTAGATTTATTTTTGCATTTATTCTTTCTCCTAAGGCGCTTTCTTTTAGGGTGATCTTCTACCACCCTTGAAAGAGGATCCTGCTCTAGGTCATCCTCATTGTCACCTATAGGGGAGATGAATGGCAAGTAACATTCAGCAGCCTCCAACCATACTTCGTCCTTAGTGGAAGGAGGCAGGGAATAATGAATGTTTCTGTTCTCATCCGGATGGTAATGCACTAAATCTTTCTCGCACTGTACACCCTCCAATATTCTCCCACCGAGGGTAGAGCAATGAAGTGCAGGGCTGATAAGGAAAGCATCTATCGATTTCAAAAGCACCTGATTATTTTTTAATTCTTTCAGTATTTCCATGCAAAGTGCTAGTACAGCCTTCAACAACAGTATGAGATTGTTAGTTTTGCTGTGTTTCTTCCTGTCGGTTTCTTCACTTTTTAGCGTGCAATCAACGGTGAGGCTAAAGTGAGACTCTACCAATTTCTCTAGAACCGGAGTTTCAGACAAGTTGCAAACTATTATATTAGAAATGGGAGCATACTGATCTGCCTTGGCTTCATCTGATGCTATGTCGTAGGCTTCTATTTGTAAACTATAACATAAGTTTAACAATGAGTTGTTGTCAGTGGGAGGCGGAGAACTCAAGGTACTTCTTTGTAATGGACAGCCCTGCAAGGGACCCACTTTATCTCCCATAGTCGCGCCATCTTTTGGTTCGACATTAGGCGCAGCTGGAAAGAAAGCTGTCATTTTGCCACGTGTAGCTGTGGAATCCAAACGTTCCTTTGTATTAATCAGGCTTGCAATATGGCTATCAGCCATGCATACAGCCCCAGTAGGCTTTGTGTTATTATTATTACTATCATTCTTTGTAGTGATAGTCTTAGTAGGCTTATCTATGCTTCTTAAGTTGTACGGTCTTCCTTGTTTTGTTATATTGTAGGATATTTAGTACAGAAGCAGAGGACGCAATGTACGCAAAGCTCACGCAGTGAAAGACACAGGGATAAACAGTGTAGCAATGTTCTTAAAAAGTGCAGAGTACCCCCATCTTGTTTCTCATGCCAACCACAGACTGTCGAAACGTGGCCACAAATTGGTGCCACTCAGAATGTCTGGTGACAGAATTTTCACAACTTCGGGCCCACTTTCCATTCTGCCATGGCTGCAGCTGTTATTTCAATCAGAATCAACAATGTACAAAATCATGAACATGAATAGAAACATTATAATCAGTAGATAAAATAAAAATTACTCGATACATAATCATAATGCTGAAAGATAAACCCTGGTTTCGTCAAATTAGACCAAGTTGTTTACAGAATAAAGCGAAAATGGAAGCCTTTTTTTGTTCATTGGTTGGCCTAAGTTAATGTTTTTTTCTTGTTGCAGGCACCTTTCATGTAACTGAGTATCAAGCTTTATTTCAATTGATCACTGGATTTTTTGCAGAAATCTAATGCAGTACAAACATTCCTTATACCTTCTTGTAAGAGAAGTGGCTTTAACAAACAAGAACTTAGTGCTTTATTAAATGCAAAATGATTTAATTAATTGTTTTGCAATAATGGCATTTCTTTGGTAGACTAGGTGCCCATTTATAAGAAAAATGGCCAACCGGTGTGATCCCCAGGCGTAGTTTTAATAAAAGCAGTAAGGACCCACCTATGAATGTAGGGCTCAAAGCATTAGATTGTTTCATACGTAGGTATTCCATGACCAGACTGCCCTTTGCCAACAAACAACGTATCTCAGTCAACCCATTGATCAAATGCCTTCATTAAATGTGTTAGAAAGAGGACTCATATGTTGTGGGTGAGACTACAAATCAGAAAGATGCAATTTGAACAACATATTTGAACAATGGTAGCACAGAAGAATCTGCAGACTCTAAAAGGTTAATTAAGATCTTGGCAATCTTGGATCTGGTTTATCGTTCTCACACTGTACATCCTCCAATATTCTCCCACTGAGGGTAGAGCAATGAACTGCTGGGCTAATAAGTAAAGCATCTATCGATTTCAAAACTGGATCTGGTTTATGTCCGTATAACCCATCTATTGTAGCCGAAGTGCTTGCCTTTTATAGACTTTGAGGGCACTAGATTTTAGTCTGTCCTCTAATTGTTTAGAGAATTTTAGCATCACTTCACCTCTATGACCCAATCTACATACAGCTTGACTAGTGGTTTCCATGGAAGGATTGCATCTATCCTGATGCCTAAGTGATCAAAGAACTCCACAGTCTCGACCTTTTTTACCCACCAGGTAAAATGAAAGGTTTAAATGCTTCCTGTATCTGGGGTGGATGGCAGACGAGAATCTTTGTTTTGATAAGTTTTGGCCCCTTGTCTCCAAGCAGCCTGTGCAATATTGATAGTTGGAGCTGTAAACTTATCAGGGCTTTAGATAAAAGAATCGCATCATTGGCGTGAAAGAGTGTAGCCATGTTCTGCCCTCCCATGTGTGGGGCATCTGCCAGGAGCTCCAGAAGCATTGTCATTAGATCATTAATAAACAGCAAGAAGAGTAGGGTCACCAAAACACATTCTTGTCAAACCCCAATGTTGTTAAACGTTTCACTGGGGCCTATGGGCTTGTTACCCCTAACTCAGGCATGGATATTGGACTAAAGCAGCAGGATAAGCATATATGAGAGGGGTAAGTATAGCAAGGCTCTCCAGGGTCCTCTAAAAACATGAGCGGGGAACAGTGTTGAAGCGGCTTTAGGATCTACCAAGGCAAGATAAATGGGTTGCTTCCTGAGGATGACGCATGTATATAGTACCAATAACGGGTGGTTAAAATGAACTAAATAATAGTACTGACGTTTTTTGTCGTGCAACAGGACCATGGCTTTCACAACTCCGGCGGGGGGTGGACATGGCTGGTAACATATCCGCAGTCCGAACGCTCGGGTCTCAGCTTGGGCTGTGGGCCGTTACCGGCCATGTCCGTCCCCCCCAGACCGGGATCGTGAAAGCCATTTGCGCCCCAGGGTTTATCCGTGGGGCACATTTTTTCTTTCTTCGCTCTGTAGATTTGCTGCTTCTGCAGCCAATCTCCTGAGGAAGGAAAAAAAAAAGATGGCAGCAGCCATATGGAAAATGAACTTTTTCCATGTCTATGGCAGCAGAAGGGAGATGGGAGGAGCACCGGGACCATTGCACAAGTCTCCAATCCAGCAGGTAGGTGGAGAGGGATCGAGCAAGGCATGGGGAAGGGAATTGGATTGATTTGGGGGGAGTGAGGGAGTGGGGAGCCAACAGGGAGCATCTCCCTTTTGCCTACCCACAATACATTTGGGGCCCTCGGTTGGCTGGAAGCAGCGAGTGGAAAATGACTATTCTCGCCTGCTGTTCTAGCTACCTGATTGGCTGATGACCCACCCCAGTGTTCGAATGCATTTGTTGCATCCGGTTTTTCAAGCTGCCATTCCAGACAGAACTAATTTGATTTATTTGAATTTGTATTTATTGAAGAACATGGTGTCATTTCAAACGGAAATGACTTACAAAGTAGGCAGTCTCTGAGAGCAGACGCAGTTTTAGGTTAAGGTGCCTTTACATCAGATCATTGTTTAATTGAATAATGTGTACTGGGTGGCAAAGGAGGGACTTGAGGAAATTCAATTTTTAACATTGAGCATGAGGCCAGTATTTGCCTATTTACAGATGGAAACTTGGAAGTTCATCAACAGTTCTGGCACAGGAGAATTTGACCAGAAATGTCTTGTTGGTGACATTAGTACTGCAGATGGAATAGAGCATGGACAAGTAATACTAAACAGTCTGAAGCTCGGCTTATGTTACCCAACAGTTTGTCTCTTCAAACAGTGGGGAAGAGCCTGAAAATATGGATGCGACCTGAGGATGTCGCCTTCATTGTCTCATTGAATCTGCTTTAATTTCTCCTTTAACAAAATCATTGATTTGGTTCATAGATCACACATTGTGCAGAAGTGAAAGTCAATGGGCCTACTGAAAAGTGTTGTGGTAAAAGATTTGCAGACATTTTTACCACTTGCCATCATATCCCAAGTTTGAAGGTGAATTGGAGGAAATACCTTCAGCACTTGGCTGGATATTAGCAATGGCAGTAAACCCTTCAAACCCCAATAGAGTCTGATGGGCCTGTAGAATGCTGTCTTCCTGCCACTAGAAATATGTCGGATTTACCAAAAGAAAAATGGAGTGGTAGTAACGGTAATCAGGTATGGGGGATTTACATCATACAAATCTGCCAAACTCTTAATGAGGCTGCCTTTTTTTAATCTAACGGACAAATTCCTTTGGTTTTCACAGTCCTTAGGTTGAGTGCTTAATTTTTTAGATCTCTTTTTTTACATCAAGATTCCTTCGTATTTTTCTATGTAAAACTTCTTGGAAGATTCCTTATGCTTCTAAGTGCTGTAATATTATGGGTTAATATTGCCCACATTAATGGTACTTATTTTATTG